>NC_092013.1:4003986-4339486 GCF_042242105.1 Pempheris klunzingeri
TTTGTAAGAATGATGTTTAATTAATTATATACATAGTGGGGCAATGAGATTTGATCACTTGAGATACATGTGAGGACGCATTTTAACGGCAGGCGTGAACAGACGTACTTAAAGTTGTCACCCATGACGCATGTAAATACCATACCATGTAAAAAACAGGGCCTCAGACACACACACACACACACACACACACACACACACACACACACACACAGCATCCTCACCAGTCCTTTCATGGCTGTGGGGCTGGATTCTAGCTCAGGCAGCTCATTAAGAAACGATGTGGCCACAGCCTGCAGAGCCTCCTCTGGCCAAGCACTGAACCAGTCTATAGTGCAACATGTCACCAGTGAGGGAAACTGCCTCAGCCGTGCCCGAAACACCTCACCGATAGGACTGCAGAGGAAGAAATGAAGAGGAGAGGTGTGAGTCTGCAGGAGGGAGGGTATGAGATGAACAAAGATGATGGAGGAACTTATTTCAATTCACTTATGACTGAGTGAAACAAACTTTGTACAGTTCCTAACCTCATGCAGAGCACAGTGTGGATGTTGCTGCGGACCCTCCTGATGTAGGCAGCCATGAGGTTGGCTTTAGTTGGCTGCTGGCCCAGGTCTTGCACCACTGGCTTCATGGCTGTCAGGATGCGCTCCTGCTCATCTGTTGCGTACAGGTTGGGGACATCCCCAGAGTTCAAAATGTTGTTGATATCCTCCAGGAAGGACTCGCTCTTAATCTGAGGGATTGTGAATGTGAAGGTACTTGTGAGTATAAAATTGTATGTGATTTTGGGCTATAAAAAGCTGCATTGCGTTTTGGAGAGAACAGATACACAACTTACATTACATCCTTAAAGTCAGTAACATCTACATTTTGCATTTTTGTTTATGTTCTCATTCAAATTAATGAAAGTGCCAAGAGTTAAACAGCATAGTCCTGGTACAGAAAGCTATTGTTTACCTGTGTGTCTACAAAGAGGAAGGTGATCTGCTGGTCCTGAAGTCCAGCCTTCAGCATGATGCTTTTAATATCTTCTCTCCACTCTGTCTGACCATAGTTTTTAGCCAGCTCAATCTGGAAACAATCATATTCTGACCTGAACATGGAAAAACACACTATGAGGATGAAGCCATAAGTTACTAAGAGGACCACCAACAGTAAAATGTTTATATTTCATGGTTAAAGAATCTTAAAGGAGTTTTATAATCTCTACAATTTTAAAGAAGCTCCTACTTGTACCTGAATTATCATTCAGTCAATAAATTATCCAATATTGGCATAAATCAAAGGCAACCAAATGTTGATTGTTGATGTATTACTGTATCTATCTCATGTTATCTCATGCCTCATATTATAGACGCAGACAGCTGCCTATAAAGAAGACATCAGTCCAAAATGTATGTATGCTGTAGAACAAGTTCAGCAGTAACATAACAAGTGTAGAAAACACAGAAAAACCAGCAGTGTGATCCTTTAAAAAATCTAATATTTGTGTCATGAAAACTGGATTCAGCCTGCTGTCATATGAGCTATACAATGTGTGGGAATCTCACATATGTGAGGCCAGCTTAGTGAGTGACTGGCGTCCGCTGCCACCCACGCCGAGCAGCAGTGCGTTGCCCAGAGGCTGGCGCAGGATGCGGCTGATACGGCACACGTGCTCAATGGCGTCCATGAAGAGCACCAGCTTCATCTTGGTGGTGCTGATCTGGTTGTAGTCGTCCATGTATTCCTCCATCACTTTCACCAACTAGATGATATGATATAGAGGCGAGAAAATCAAACCACTATGGTGAAGTATGCAGTCACTCACATTTACTATAGAGTGAAAAAACACATCAATGAAGGGCACAGGAAAACACAATGTAACTACTGTTACTACTACTACTGTACCACTTACCTTTTCCTTGTCTTCTATGAGTGTGTAGGCTTTGCGGTCAGCTCCAGGAATCATGAAATCTCCATATAGAACAGGTTGGCAGGGCACAACCTCTTCAAAGCTACAGTCAAACTCCTGAATGCAGTCCTTCAGGAGCCGGGTGAACCAGTCCCTGTCCTCAGCACACACCAGGCGGTCCTGGAAAACCCTGCAGCTTTCGTGGTACCACAGCTGCAGCAGCCGCAATTTGTCCTGAAATCACCAAAGTCACGCTACTTTTACACTGGAGATTTTCAGATGGAGCTTTGAATCCTTGGTGTGTATGTATGTATCCTTAGATCAAACTTCTACATACATGTTAATCTAGGGCACCCATAACGTTTGTCACATCTATTGTCAGGGTGACATAGTTATCCCTCTGTGGCACCAAAGAAATAATAAGGTGATTATGTCAAATTAATTTGATTCTATTGGATCTGCCCACCTCTATCATTCCCGCCTCAGCCATGAGGATGCCCTGGAAGACTTTGGACAGGTCTCTGAGGTTGAAGGTGTAATGGGACTTGGCTGGAGTTGGGAGGAGCTGGGAGGTGATTGTAGAGTAGACCCGGATAGTGGCATCTACAAGAAGCTCGTTCAGTGGCTGGATTTCTGGAACAGGTCCTGATGAGAAAAAAGCAGGATAGGAGAGAGAAGTGATAACATTACAACATGAAATGCATGTGAAAATCTACTTCCACAAGCTTTGGTCAACAGTTGGTGTTTTTAAATGTCATCTCTGAATGAAATGACTGAAAATGACAATTATTCAGGTGTGTCTTGTATCCTCCTCTATCATACTAACTTGTTCTGCATATTAAATGACATTTTACACACTTTACACTCTTGTCTACTTCCTTTTTCAGTGTCCCTGACTTACTGCCTGGTTCCTTTTTACTCATTTTTCCATCTGAAAGAGATCAAAGATTCAGTTAGAAACTGAAATTTCTCTTCCCTGCAAAACCTGTCCTGCCAAAACCTTTAAACACACAGCAGCACCGACTAACCCATCCAACTGCCCAGAATGGTGGAGAAAATCGTATTCTTGCTGGCATCCTCCATTTCAGTGAGAGACAGGAAGTTGAAGTGGCGTGTGAAGCGCTGGGTGATGGGGTTCCGGCCTCCACCTGGGGGTCCCATGGCGCAGGCAAAATTGATGTCCACTATGTGCTTGAATGTACCTGCGGAAAAAGGACAGGAAAAATAAAGAGAGGCTTAGTGATAATGATATTGTAGTCATCAAGACACACTCTAGCAATGTACTATTACTGTAATAAAACAATAAAGGCTCCCAGTTTTCTCACCTATCTGTTTCCTGTCATACCAGCCTCCGTGGTCCATCCACTGCCTCAGCAGTTCAATAGGAGGCTGAGCACCGTAGGTCTCCAACATTGGCATGTTTAGGTCATCAATAAAGAAGATGAAGTACTTCCCTATTGGAGGTGCAAACACACCTTTCCGCCTAAAACATTCATCATTGAAACGTTGAGTCACAAACATATCACACATGTATTTTGAATGACGTGTGGTTGGATGGACAGTGAGCTGTAGAGCAGGCGTACCTTTTGTCTAGTTTACTGTCAATGTAATCTTGAGTCTGGTTGGCTGAGGTGCGGGCAGAGAACATGAGGAAGTGTGTGATGTATTCAGCAGGCATGTTCCTCAGCAGCTTGTCTGACATGGTCAGGGTCTTTCCTGTGCCAGTTGGCCCAATACAGAGCACCTGGATCACAAACAAAGACAAATATTTATCTAGTCTAATGGTGTTTTTTCACGGGAATGTAAGCATTCAAATGTAAGGCATTTATTATTGGATATGTACTTCAGTACAAGATGTTCAGTTTATACAGTTTTGACCTTTTTTTAACGTTTATTTCAGACTAAAGTATTTGTAGACACTTGGGTGAAGTTCAACTACAATCTATGCACTCACAAGTTTCTTATTGGTCAAAAGCATATCCATGAGGAAGGACATCCTCACTGTGTCAGCAGTGGGAACAATGATGTCAGCATAATTTGTTTCTGGGGTGATCACAACACTCTTTGCAGATTTCATCCAGCTGACCCACTGAACCTAGTGAACAGACAAAAAAACAACTGTGTGAAAAGCAAAAAGGCATCTGATGGTCTTTCATGAAACATCTGTGTGATTACGCATCATCTGTTTACTTTTCTTTCATCATCTTCATCATCGTCATCCTCCATGTTACTAATCCCTGCGTCATCAAGCCTGTAGTCATACACCAGGGCCTCCTCTGGAAAGCACAGCTGAATCTAGAGGACAAATACATTTGCTCTATCAATAGATCTATCAATAAATAATCCAGCTATCAATTATATTAGGAATAAATTGGTATTGGGGTGCTACAGGAATGACCCTGAAATGACCTTTTCTTCTGCCATCTTGTTCTTGAGCCAGGCACTGAAGCGCTTACAGCTGGCTCCGTCTCCTGTGGCACCGACACTCCACACCAGTGAGAAAAAGAACCAGGGCTCAATCAGCTCCTTCAGACGGTCCAGTTTCTTTCGGGGTGGGGGCTTCTCACCCTACAAGACAACAAAGGATTAGTTAGAGGATCACAAGCAGCACAATTCAAATAAACAGTACAAAAAGGGCTTTTCATTACTTAAAGTTGCACTCAGTAACTTCCTGCACATTCATTTGGACTGAAAATGTTATTGACATGATAGAAGACACGTTTCTGATTGAAAATGCAATAAATACTGTAGGTGTAACCCAACAAACTCAAGGTTTTTCAATGGCAGAGCATGTTGGTTATTCTAACACAGAGAAGCTGCACACACCTCTTTAATGTTGAAGGGACTGAAGAAGCAGTCTATGAGTTTAAGCAGACTACAGGTAAGGTTGCTGTCCAGGGAAGTAATGACCTCCTTTACTGATGTGCGCACAAATGTGATGGAGTCCTGGGTAAAAGTACAGAAAAATAAAAAACAAAGTCAGTACACTTGCTTTTACTATCAGAACCTACTTGAATTTAAAACCCTTAGGATTCCCTGCTCGCCTCTTTCAATTACGTCTCCCCTCTCACCTGCAGGAACCTTTCAAACAGGGAGGCAAGCTGCTCTGTGTACGGTTTCAGGGCTTCAGGGACCCGCTTCAGCCAGCACTCTGTAAAAGGGATGAGGCCCAGAATACTGGGCTCCAGGTAGACCATACCACAGCGAGACACTGTGGCTGGAGACGCCACCGCCAAGTCTTGCACCTCAAACATCATGGTCATCACCTGCAGGAGGAAGCCACAAAAGCTCTGAATACACATGGGACAGAAGACAGCGCAGAGGCAAAAATTAAAACTTGACCTTACGTCACTGAGCTTGATGATCTCTCCAGAGCTAAGGCACAGTTTTTTGTTGTCATCCAGCACAGTGTTCATGTTCTCAATCCACACAGCATCCACTGGTCCATCAAACATGTACCACTTTTTGTCTTTGTCCATGGATGCTGCACCTCCACGGATAAGAGATGAGAGGATACCATCTGTCCTGCAGGGGTGGACAAAAAGGCAAAGTGTGTGAATAAAATGTAGGTCTAACTCTTCTGTTCTGTAGTTTGTATTGAAAAAAGTATCACTTACCACTCGTGTGTGAGCAAGTCATACTCCCCGTAGAGCTGTCCCATGGTGATAGACTTGGGATTGAGGACATAAATCTGAACTGCCTCATATACTCCACCACTCACAGAGGGCTGGCCTTTCAGAGCTGTTAAAGCTGCACCTAGTATCTCATAACACTAACACACACATCAGTAATACAGTACAGGACTCTGCACTGGAAAATCATTCAGTCAACTTTGAAGAGCTGTGGATAAACCTGGAAACAATATAGTGATAATATAGTAAGTAAACTCACCTTGGTTTTACCTGATCCAGAGGGTCCCACCAACATCAGGCCATGTCTCACCACAGTGGTCTCATACAGCTGAATGCACTTACTAATATATCCTGCAAACACCACAACACTGTCAACATGTCACCCTAAAAATACAGGTAACCACATGTCAGAAAATTAATTTTCTGTGCTTCCAGAAACACAAACCATCCACATCTTTGAGGTTCTTCTTAGTGCAGACATTACGCATGGACTCCTCGAGCGTGCCATAGTTGATTGGCTCCTGTTTCGTCTTAGGGAAGAGATCGGACACAATACCTCTGAAGAGCTTCAGGTCGTCCTGTAAAAACTTTGGTACGTTGACATCTTGGATGGCCCGCAGACAGATCAGCTCCTGGGTTTCAGAAGAATTAGATACGTTAGAGACGAATGGAGTTTTTCAACCTGCTGTCAAAATGTGTGTCATGTTTTCTTGCACTTGAACAAAAGAAACATTTCTAACCTCATTCATGTCGGGGTTTTCTCTCTTTAGGTTTCCCGCAGCTGAGATCACAGTCTTTACAGCTCTCATACCAAAATCATAATGATCCTTCATATTAAACAAGAGCAAAAGTCGGCACTTCATTACATATTCAGTATTCTTATATAGAATATTATTAATATCATATAAGTACACATCCATGGAGTGTGTAAACATGTGTTGTATGACAATATTTTATACTCTAATGATGTAAAATTAAAAGGTTTGAAAAAGTAATGTCCCTGGACAAATAGCAAATTTTCTTGCCAGACAGAATTATATTTAAGAGATTAAGCTGATTATTATTATGATCTCCTCTGAATCCATACAGTACCTGAGAGCTGAGCTGTTCAGAGGAGAGCTTGAAAGTGGTGGTGAGCTTCTTGGAGAGGACTTTGGCATCACTGAAGCCAAAAGAGTACAGGGAGATCTCAGCTATCATAGCGTAGTCAGGTACCATCATGGCAACGGGACGAAACAGGGCCTGTAGAAGTTATGATATCTCATTTATTTTGAGCCCATCTGCTCATCCTCAGCGTTACAGTCATTAAAAACCAAGTTATCATTTCAAACCTTGAGATTGTCAGGCAGTTCAGTGCGTCCAGCGTATCCAGGATTCATGGTGATGAATACAGCACAAGAAGGGACCAGAGAGATCTCTGTCCCTTCAAACACAAACCGCTCTGCCTACACACACACACACACACACACACACACACACACACATACACACACACAACTTTACTTGCAGCAAGATTTGCTACTTTAAGAATCACATTTTTTTTACATCATTAACTTTAATTCTGTAAAATGTATTTCAGTGTTGTAGTTGGCCGACGTACTTTCTACATGAGTGAGCAATGTAATCTCTTAAATGAGGTAATCTACATTTTATACATTAATCAATATTCTTGAATTCAACTATTGTAAAAACTGGCAATGCATGAGACAGAATGTTTTACTGATATTACAGATAACTTAAGTTGCCATTTTTGCACATACACAAATATTTTTCATTTTACAGTTATACAATCACATGTGACACTAAAGAACCCCTTTTTAGACTATTAAACCAATGAATTTGATCTGAACACGTTTCAGGCCCCCACATCTCTATCCTGCCTTTTTCTCTTCTGTTGTTTTTACCTGATTGTACCTCTGTCTACCTACTTTGCTTCCATCTGTTTATTCTTATTATTATGAAAGTGTACCACTGTACCAGTGTGTGAATTTCTAGTGAATGTGCGTCTCACCCTTTGCTGTTGGGCCTTTTGTATAGTGGTGATCTGTTGTGCCACCACAGACAGCACTTCCACATCGATGCGATTAAACTCGTCAAAGCATGCCCAGGCTCCAGAGCTGCAAAATGGAGGGCAGATGGTGGAAGGTTTGTGATATTTGATACCAAAACTGACATTCTATCACACTTTAGAGTTGCCTCTAACCTGGCCAGTCCTTTGAGAAACTTGCCCATAGCAATAAAGTCCAGCTGATCAGAGCAGTTGAAAACAACCGTCTGGATAGCCAGAGCCTTTCCCAAATCTTTCGTGGTTTCTGTCTTTCCTGTCCCCGCTGGACCTGCAGGAGCCCCTCCGAACTTCAGATGTAGAGCTCCCGTTAGGGTCAGGTAGCATCTGAAAGGCAGAGAGAGGTGTTTTGGTTGTTCTCGTTTGAAAACACAAATATGACGTTAAGGATAAATAGAGTAGACAGCGTTAGACTTAACAACGACCTGTCAGTGAGCGGGGTGATGACCAGACGTCCGGAGTTACCAAGGTACTCATATCCATACAAGAACTCTGCATTCACTGCGCGGATGTACAAGTCATCTTTTGCCCAGTAATATCTACAAACAGTATCAGATAAGTATCACAGTCATTCTACACCAACAGTCCTGAAATGTGAAAGTATACAGTGGATTCAAAGACTGGCAGTGACAGAAGTGAAAAGTAAAACAGTCACAGAACAACAAAACAAACAGATAACCTGAGCTGGCTGATCCACTCAAAGTCATTGACACTTGAAACCTCCTGCTCCACCAGTTTGGCCGCAACATCTTTAGCATGGACCTCTATGACGATAAGGGCAGACAGCACAGCTCGTTGCATCATAGACAGACGTCCTCTCACCAGCTGCACTAAGTCACCCAGCTTCAGAAACAAAGGAGAAAATGTTAAGAATGTATGCTATAGAGTAAAAACAGTTCAGTGCAAACGAGAGCAATACATAAAAGAATGTGTAGTTGTCTCACAAAGTGTTATTTAGTTTGAATATTGTCCAGTGTAAGTCTATACCTGTGTCTGTAGTTGGGGATAAAGGCGGTTGGCCAAGTCTCCCTGCTCCAAGGCCTCAGACACCTCAGCAGTCCAGAAGACCTGGCAGCCAGCTATCACCACTTGACCAGGCCACGATAACACCCACTCCACACGAGGTTGCTGTGGGGTCAAGAGAGCAGATACAGAATTTACAAATGCTGGACAACTTAAAGTTGCCTCAAGAGTAGATGACATTTAAAAACATCAAAGTGAGAGTCAGGGTTTCAGACCTCAGGGTAGACTTTTAGCGAGCGGTCAATATTGTCCCTCAATGTGGCCTTCATAGATTTCTCAACGTCCCTGAGCCAGTCCTCCACGTTTCCAGTGGGCCACACGGGCAGGAACAGCTTCACCTCCTCCCCTTCTCCAGAGTACATATGTGTGATCTGTAGATCTGACTGGAATTGAAGCTGAGAACCAACAGAAGTCTCAGTTGCATGGGGTGTGCGTGTAATATTTTCAGTAATACATGAGCAGAAGAACTGTAAGGAAACCACCAGCAAGAACAAACCTGTGCAATGTTCTCAAAGCATTTACGCAAGTGGGGTTGTACTGCAGTAGGATCTTTGGTCTGGGACAGAATCTCCAGGAGCTCATCATCTGACAGGAAGTAAAACCTACAAACAAATATTCACTGTACAGTACGTTTTACAAAGTCTGTGCAATTAACAGTGTGTCGTAAATTAGACCACTGACTATTTAGTTGTTGTAAACCATTGCTGATTCAAGAAACCTTTACTTTTATAAGAGATTTGCTTGTCTTTCTCTTGGTATCATAAATTCCTACATTTAAAACCAAAATCTAAATCAAGTTTCTTGGTGTCGTCAGTGCATCAGTGCTACAGGGAATGGAATGTGGAAAAACTGAATCAAAATGAGCGCCAGGGGAATTTTTGGACACTTTCGGTCAGGCTTACCTGGGGAAGGAGCTTCGTTTGGTCTCCAAGTACTCACTGAGACCTTTCTGCACCTGTTCCAACAGTACGTTACACTCTTTCAGTTTGTCTAGTAGACGAGCATCTGGACACAGTTCAATCACCTGGAGATAAACACAAAAGCACACATTGACAGTATACAATAAACAATTGAGCATCTTTTTAATCTATCTCAACACCAATCCTGTATAAAAATAAAACCTTTGTCCTTGAAAATGAAGGGTTGTGGAAACTCTGACCTTTCGTTTAGTAAAGGCGTTCTTCATGACCCTCCTCCATGTTTGCTCCATTTGCTGGTATCTTTTTCCTTCCACAGGCAGTTGCTGGTTGATATCATCAGAGCTGAAGATGGGCTCCAAGTAGAGCCAGGAGCGCTGGCACGTCAGCCACTCCTCCAGCACATCCTGAAAGCACCAGAAGAGGGCAGGAGCACAACATTAGACACTGCATGATAATGATACATGACACAGGACCTGAAGTGAGTTTACCATGAATTACCCATGTTGTGGGGACATAGATCTGTTTACACAGTCATGTTGTGAGGCCTATGTTGTGTTGGTTTATGTCAGGGTACGGTTAGAGTAAGGGTAAGGGTAAGATTTAGGCAAATGAAAGTTATGGTTAGGATAAGAAGCGTGTGTGTTTGTGTTTATGCATGTGTGTACTTGAGTCATTCTGAGCTTGCTCTCCCAGGTGTTGATGCGTCCCTCAAAGGTTTTTTTGTAGGGAGAGAAGGACATGCTCTGTGTCATGACAATGTGGTCATCCAGCAACTGGGAAGCTTCATCGGGACTCTTCAAGATGTAGGTGCCCGTCTCCTTGTGGGGCAACACATCAAAGACGACTATCGCCCACTCTTGTTCCATTTTCTCCAGTGCCTGAGTGAGAAGGTGGGAAAGCAGCCACTAATTTTAATGAAGATATTGATATTCAAACACTGACAGTGACACTTGACTCCCCTTACAGGTGCACCTATTGTGAAAACTGCATTTTAACTTTAATATTTTGTTTCATGTTGAGATAAAAAATAAGCTGCCTAAATCCTGTCCAAACGTTACAGTTGCACTGTGATAATTAATTCATCACATAACCTATATAAAAACAACTAAACCCTTCATAAAACACTGTACCTGCTCGATGGTGTACTCTTTCCCAGCCACCTCGCCCACATGAGCTATGTCATCCACGTGGTTCTGGAGGCCAAGCTCCAGGCAGCGTGAGAAGGTCAGGTTTGCTTTGGGCTTGACTTTAATCTGAATGCGTTCTGAAAGCATGTCCCAGTGGCGGCTCCTCATACCCGGGTTCCTTAAGCCCTGAATCAGAGGGACGTGAGGACGGAAGTCCTCAATCTTCTCGCGGATGACAGTCGCCACCATCTGGCAGTCTGGTGTTGTGTAAGACAAGGAAAGTGCACCCGGAAAAAAGCATGTCAGATGTATTGACTATCACACCTCGCTTTGCTGAGTTTAAATGGTGATAGATGTGTTGCCTACCAGGGATGTCCTTGAACTGTTTGATACATTTGTTCATGGTCTTGTGGGCTTCTGTGACGTGGCGCTCCAGCTGCTCAGGGTCGATAGAAGACAGCGGGTCACTGAGCCAGCTCTCATGACAACGAAGCCAATCAGAGGTGGTGGCCCATAGGTCTTTAAAGGGCTGGAAGTCCTTTATTAGCTTCTGTAGGTGATCATACTGAAAAACACATTTACATTTCATTGTCAGAATGATGGGAATAATCTGGAATGACAAGATGTATCTCGAGTTGCTTGATGCTTTCACTTACATTTGTGACGGGAAGACCAAACAGACGTTCTCTGGTGTTGTAGATTTGAGCCATTTTCTGGCACTCCTTAAGCTGCTTGCTTATACGCCTGACCTCGTTGGCCACCTCATGGGCATGATCAATGCTTGCATGGCTCGCAAACCCTGCAACCAGTATCTATAAACACACAACTACAAGTCATAATGGGGGTCCACTTTCAGACGTGTACAAATGAGGCTGCGAGTTTGGGAACATTTCTGGAAATTCAGTGAAATCCAAATTGCCATTGAACGCAAACATCTTTTTGGCTCAGCTGACCTGTAGAGAGTTCATGCGCTCCTCAAAGCTGTTCAGGTCAACCTGCTGGATCTTACGGAAGCGCTCCTCATCCTCCACATGCTGGACGGCTGTTGCTTCAATCTGGCTGATTATCCTATTAGGCCATCTAATAGCTGTCCACCTGCACAAATGAGTAACAATGAGTAATCACTGGAACAATTCACTCTAACCACTATGAACCGAACAAATCACTCTCAAATTTAATTTCAGATTCAAAAATTAGAATGACGCTTTTACACTTACTTTTTATTAAAATCCTCATCTGAAAGACAGTAGCAAAATTCTTCTAGTAGCTCGTAGTCTGACAGGATCTTGTCAACAAGCTCCTGTTGTGGACAGATTGAAAAAAAAGAATCAGGTTTATAGATAATGTGACCCTTCATACGACACATATAACAAAAATGGCCAGTTCATGCCAATCAATGTGCACCTTGTAACTCTTGAGCTGTTCTGGGATTTGCTTCATCCAGTCCCTCTTCTCAGTCAGTTCCTCAATGCTGTTGGGCTTCTCGCGTAGCTTTCTACTCATTCTGTTACACTCGTCACATGCCTACATGCACACAAGGAAAGAAAATTAAAATAAAGCAATTTCAAAAATCAGGAAAGGGTCACTTTCGATTAAATGTAGGTCCTGTGTAGAAATATGCTCAACACACCCATGCAGTATATACTGTATAATTAAGAACTTTATTTTTCATCTGTTTTCTGGCCTCTAAACAAATGACTTACATCATCAACCCGCTTGCGTAGCTTCATAACAAGACGGTCCAGCATGGCATTGACTAATGCCTGTCTTTTGTTAGAGAGAGCCTGACGTACTGCCTCCACACGGACAAAAAACGGACCAATGACGATGGAGGACGGCAGGGAATTTTTGAGCCTCTCCTTATCTTTGAGAAGTTGTTCCATCTCTTTCTTTACTTCTTGGGATGTCCGTTCTGCATGAGTGTGGGATCTGGCAGAGAAGACATTAATGACTCCACTTAAAGAGGAAAGCGAACTGATGAACGGATCATAACTCTGACTGAAATTGTGGGAAACCTTGTGTATGTAATATTAAACAGACTTACTTGAGGACGGTTTCTATGTCCAAGTTGTATAGCTCTAAGTGTGTCTCATACTCAGCAGCGTAAGCCCTGAGAGGTATGGCTGCTTGTACCAAGGCGTTGCGGATCTTCTCTCTCAGCTTAATTACTTCTGGTTCGAGCAAATTCACTGACTCGAGCACCAGATCCCCACCGAAATATATGTTCAGCAACACAAACTGACATAGACAAGAGAGGAAAAGCTAAATACTCAGCATCATTGCCACATAGCACATACATGTCATTATTGTCATCGAGAGAACACGTTCCATCATCACATTTTCAATCTAATTCTCTGTGAATCAGGTGACAGCAGATTTTTATTTTACCTTATCAAGCTGTGGTACTTGTTTCATAGACAGAATGCCCTCATCAAACAGGTTAACAACAGATGTTGCAAATTTGTCCAGGGGAGAGCTGTAATGGACACTAGTCTGATCCAGAACCAAGTCCACCAGGAACAGGGGGTTCTTCTTTGGCCTATTTATGGAGAATGGACTAACATTACCGATGCAGTACTGAATATTTAGCAGTAACAGGTTATGTCACACACACTATCAAACACTCTATAAGTGTAAGTGAATACATATTATATATATATAGTATAAGTGAACTGCATATACAATGTGTAACTGATTCCGAGATACAGTCACAGAATAAGAAAACATGAACGCCTATGAGCTCTATCAGTCAATGAATTGATAAGTTGATGGACAGAAAATGAATCACCAACTACTTCAAAAAACAAATAATTGTTTGATTTATTTTTCAAATAGAAATGCCCCCAAAAAATTCGGTTTTAGTTCCTTAGGATTTGCCGCTTTTCTCTGTTTTGTATTCTTGTAAAATGGATATCTTAGTTTTGTACTGTGGATTAAACAAAACAAGATGTCAATTTGATCTCTAGATCAAGAAAATAATCGATATATCAAAAAATAATCGGCAGAGTATCATGAATAATGAAAATAACCGCAGCCCTAATGAGCTAAAAATCTGTATGATCTGTAAGATGGTTATATAAATGTGAGTTTGTGTCCATGTGTGCTATACGATATGTACAAGTGTATACTATCCTACTTGTAGGGGCTTGTGAGAAGGTTGTTCTTCCAGACCATGTCCTGAGGACACGTCAGCACACTGTGGCAGGCATCCAGCACCAGCTGAGTCAAGCTGACCAGCGAGTCCTGCACAAGGTAGCGCAGAGAGTCCTGCAGCTTGAAGTGGAACACAAACATCAGTCTGTACAGCTTGGCCATCTTGTACGTCTTCCAGTAAGCCTCATTCACGTTGAACGTGCCCGGGCCAATACTCTCCAGGTTGGAACGGATACCTTTGCCCAGTGTGACCATCCATGCATCTTTAAGATACAAGCTTACCTGGAGAAAGAGGTAAAGATTTGATGCTTCTCTTTTCATGTAAAGTTCAGGTGTCTTTTACCAGTTAATATTAGCAACAAAATCTATCCACAGTTAACTTCAAATGACTGGCATTTGTACACGTCTTTTTTTTACCAGTACCATAGTAATTAAGAGTAAAGGAAGAGTTGCTAACCCTATTGCCCTGATGGCCAATTCTTTTAGCATCAGTAGTGGCTAAATTTGGGCGCTACATAAGCAGTGGTTTCCAGACAATCAACCTATGCATTCAAACTCTTGTTTCAAAGAAATGAAAGCTACTTTAAAGTCACAGTCTAGTATTGGTAGAAGAAAAGTTGCCCCAGTGCCGCAGTACCTGAGTGTACATTTGAGACTGGAGGACTTCAAACTCGTCCAGCTGCAGTGGTCTGACTGAGGTGACATTGAACAGTCTCATGGCCATTAGCTTGTTGCACTCAGACCATGTATCACAAAATGCATGGACCACCTCTGCCCTTGTTAGGATGGAGTGTAAGATAAAATCAGCTCGGACCTTCTTATAGGCAAACTGATGAACTGGAACGTAGTCTGTACATAGATAAAACAAACCAGTAATTAGATTTATGGGGTGAATTTCAGGTGTTAGAATACATGTCTTTAATCTTGACCCTAGCGACTCAAATAAAATGTACACGAGGCTTACTGTCTCACCTTTTTGCGGTACACACTCAGGATCTTTCTGTGGCAGGGTGATGTGTGAAAAATCCTCAGGCTGGCTCATCACTATTTTGTCAAAACGAAAGCAGTTCATAGTGCGGTTGTATTCCAGTTTGACCTCCTTCTCCAGGCCCCCGGTACACTTCTCCACACTGCACACATAACATTCCCTTTATTCATCCTTTAGTTAATATTTCACCTCAGACTAATCAATATAAAACATACTGAACAAGGAGAACATGTCAGCAGTAATATGACACAGACACTACTCACATTTTCTGCTTGAGCCCTGGAGTTGAAAGTGCACGTCTTTTTATACTCTGGAGACTGTGGGTGTCAAGACCTGGTGCTCCCCTCCAGGTGGGCATGCAGTCCACAGAAAAATGGTATAGAAGCAGAGCCTCTGTGTTCTCCCTGCAGCGCAGGGCAAAGTGGATCCGCTCCACAAAGACTCGGGGGTCCTCTGCGTTGAATAAGAGTCTAATCCTGGGTATCCAGTACTTTGTGCCTCCTCGCATTGTGTTCACTCCTGTTCAACAGAGGGTCGGGGGGTCAGATTAATTTGAACTGTAGGCTGAATACATGATTTTTTTCATTTGGCAACATAATCCACTGAATTACAGAAAAGTGTCATCTAATCTGAATACTCTTGAATTACTTCAAAATCAGACACTGAAAATATTGCATTTCAGAATAAAATTGCCACAAACATTTGAGTCCCACTAGTCAACATAATGAAAAGAGAGAGACAGAGAAAAGAAATGACAAGTCTCACGAGAAATTGAGACAATACTGAGTCATTTTAGTGCAAAGACTTAAAAACCAACCATGAGATTTGCACTTTCTGCGTTCCTTATTTAGAAGAGGGTTTCCTTCTTCATCTGTCAGTTTGCAGTTTTGGTGAACCTTCTGCACCAGGTACTGGTTTTTCTCCTTACTGTAGTCAAGAACCCCAACTAAATGCCAGCTGTACTCCATGGAGGAGCTTTCTGGCTCATCTGCAACAGAGAGAGAAGAGAGTAAACACCCAACAACGTCTATCTCTGTTAACACATTATGCTTATGAGGACATTTTACCAGAAACAATCTTGTCATCTGTGGGCAGCAGAGCTTTTCCAGGAATAGGTTTACGTTCAGGTGATCCTTCAGAAACTCCCAGGGCAAGCCAGTCTTCAGGGGTCCGACAGTCATAATCCTCATTGTCAAATATCTACAAGACAAACACAGGAAAGGTGACTGCAGTGTGGTGTGGTGCTGTGTGCCAAAAAAGTTGTATGTGATGGTAAATGGGAACCCAAACACCACAGAAAAGAAGAGTAACAGTAACAGACCCACCTCCAGGGGGAGGTAGGGCGACACAGGACTGTCTGGTGTGGTCACATGGTCATCACTACTGGTTGGATGTCGTATTGGCATTAGAAGATTAGAGATTATGCCTTTTTCTGCCAGGAGCTGCTCAATGTCTAACTTCAGGTATTCCCTTCGACATCTAGAAG
Organism: Pempheris klunzingeri; assembly: GCF_042242105.1. NCBI lineage: Eukaryota > Metazoa > Chordata > Actinopteri > Acropomatiformes > Pempheridae > Pempheris > Pempheris klunzingeri. The sequence continues at coordinate 4,020,278 of NC_092013.1, forward strand.
AAAAACAGCACAACTGAGTAAATAAATGCAACAACAAGCCGTTAAAATAAACCAATTCAAGGAGTCCAATGAACCAGCTAATGTGCAATAAGAGATAATCATTAAATATGTACTGTATGATAACAGCTCAGCGTGTCACTCGCTTACATGGGACCAGTGAATCTGGCCTTACAGCATGTGGAATAAGTTCTACAGCAAAAGATGAGGTTTCCTCTTTTGAATTCTTTTTATTTGTTTGTGTTTTGTATTGTATTGGATTAGATTAGATTAAAGCATTTGTGTGTGTGTGTGTGTATGTGTGTGTGTGTGTGTGTGTTTGTATGAAAGGTAGTGTAATTTCTGTTTAGGTGTTGTGCACACAAACGGTACATACCTCTCTATCTGTAACTTGCGGGGGGGCTGGTCACGGAGGGTTTTGTAGGGTATCATGAGCTTGGGTTTTTCTCCATCGCAGGAGAAATAAGAAGCCTGTAATTGCTGTGAAGTTGGTCCAACAAGCTTGCGCTGGCCGGACTGGCCCTGTGACCTCTGGTTTTCAGAGTATAACATAAGCTCAGTACTTTGCAATGGGCTTCGTAATAAAATGGCAGGATTTGAAGAGTCAACAGCATGAGGTTATGTGCATTTTACCTGGAATTTCGATGTAGTGATGATGTCTGAGTAGATGCCCTTCTGTTGATTTGAGCATTTTCTGATGGGTGGGAGTTTGCAGCTGTGTGTCAGAGCTGGAGGCTCTGGAGGTTTGCTGGGGGGGTGAGGCATCAAGACGAAACCAGGCAAAAACGTCTCCTCCATCTTCTGATAGAATAAATATATTTAAATACTGAATTTAATTTTTCTGTGTTCTCCCACTGGTGGAAAGTTACTGATTACATTTACTCAAGTACTGTGCTTCAGTACAAATTTGAAGTACTTTTGCTTTACTTGAGTATTTCTATTTTCTATCCCTTTATACGTTTACTCCACTACATTTATCTGACAGCTTTAGTTACTTTTCAGATTCAGATTAACAACACGAAATATACTCAAATACATAAATTATGATTTCTTTTTAAATCAATCAAGTATTTATTAGTCCTCATGGGGAAACTCCCAAGCTACCCAGCAGTATGTAAAGTTATATACATAAGGTAAACATAAATAGATTCAAATTAGCTCCACATTTACCATCTGCATAAAATGGAAATACTCGAGTAAAGTACAAGTATGTCTAAATGGTATTTAAGGACTACTACTGGAGTAAATGTACTTATTTACATTCCACCAGTGTTTGTTTCTGACCTACTGGACCTATAATCAGCCTTATTCAGCTCATATTCAGTTTGTACAACTATCCTCCACATTTATAAGAACAACTGATCCAACAAAACATGTTTTTTTCAAACTACTGGCTTTAAAACCAGGAGTTGAAGCTAGCGTTAGCTGTTAGCACTGACCAGCGTCAAGTTATGTGTATGTATATGAACGGCTGCCTTGTCAAGAAACAGGTGCGTAACGTTTAAACAACAACAACATTATTTCGACAACATACCTTATTTTAAATGAACCTGCTGCTCCTTTTAAGCTCCTACGCGGATAAAATAGTGGCGAGTTGAACTTGTGAAATCTCAGTTTTCTAATGGAAGTTAACTACCGGTATGTAAACGTTGTCAACGGTAACAGCGGTTGTCATGGAGATGAGGGTGAGCGCGTGCGTGCGTGCGTTCGTGTGGTCGTCAACGGCCATAGCAACAGCCATAGCAACGGCCATAGGTTAGTTAGTTACTCAAATAAAGCTGTACTTAATTAACTTAATTAATTAGCTAATTAATGATACTTTATTATTACAATTTTATGCCACTTTTACTCTTTTTACACACAAATTCAGATTTTTTTAATGTAATTTTACAAAATGTTTTTTTTTTTCCACGTCTCTTATTTTCCTATATTCCTATACTATCATTTACTCATATTGCCATTTGTTTCCATTGTAGTGCTCTATCTGCTCATTATATTGTTGTATCTTTTTATGGTATTGCAAATATCTTTAAGGCGCTACATAAATAAAGTCAGTTTGATTTGATTTGATTTGATGCAGTGTTATAGAAATTATCCAGCAATGTAAAAGTAGTCATCAATAATAGGTTCATAGGTTATAATATAAAATATTCATAGCTCAGTTATGTAATTTGTAACTTGATGTGGAAGAAAGCAGGTTGGCAATAAAATATTTATGGGACAAAATAATAGCTGAAAGAATTGAATATAGCCTATATGACCATTTCTTAGACAGCTGTGAGTAAGTTTACATAACCACCAAAGATATTTCACATGACACCGTTCTCCACATGTAAGCAGTGTAACACTCACATCCGATGCTGTTCCTGCTGAGGATAGTGATGCTAATGGCAGTAATGATAAGCTAATGGAATTTGATTGGAATGCAGAAACTTCCCATCTTTTCCCTTCACACTCATCACAGCTTGAATGTGTCCACGAGGGGGGAAAGCCCCGCTGACCCCCACACTCCTGGGTCACAAGGGCGTCGCAACCTCGTCCGTTTCCCATGGCAGATCACATGCATCGTGCACTGCGGCCCCTGCTCCTGCACCCGGCCTCGGAGCGGCCTGAGATTTGCGTAGCTGAGCACAAACCAAGAGTCTCGTGTGTCTGAACGCTCACATGTCAACTGCAGGGGACAATTAAGGTCGAGGAGGGATCATAAGGACGTTGGGGCCAAAGGTGACACAAAGAAGAGAGGTCAAAGTCACAGAGAGGGTTCGTATGGACACTCTGGATGCTGAGGTTCTTCACAGCGGGCCAGATAAGCCTGTTGAAATGATCAATAAGAACCCTTTCGCCTCATTGGAAAGAAATTACCTCACCCATCAAGCAAGCCTCAACCAAATGAAAGACTTCCCCACGGGTCTAAATAACCCACATCTAATAATGACATCAGAGTGGCCCCAGCGCTTGAAACAATCCCGACCGCAGAAGTCTATTAATCATTGGCACATGACTAATGGTATTGATCAAAATGAGCCAGGAGATCCGGGCCAGAGAGGTCCCACAGAAAACCCTCACAAGAACCACAAGTCTGTGATGAGGTGGGGGTCCTGAGAGCGTGGTCGCCTACCAATGCTTGGTTGGCGGTGCTGTAGGAGTCTCCGGAGCCAGGAGCCAGGAGCCAGGAGCCCACCACCACGCTGATGGGATTTGATTGGACAGATGTGGCCAGAAGCTCTGGGTGAGCAGAGCTGATTAAACCCTAACGAGCTTTGATCCACCCTGTGCTCTACTCCTTTCCTCACTCCTCGCTCAGACAGCAGATACATACTGACATGAAGGATCACCAGATGTTGAATCCATCCTGTCCCATCTTCATCTGAAAATATTATTCATCCCCCTCTCTCTCCCCTACTCTGACAGCATTGAAATGTCGTGAGGGTCACGTCTTTGTGAATACAACTCTCATTTTACGCTAATGACATCAGCATGTGCTGCTAACTTTAGCTCCTCCTGAGGGCCAGATGTTGGCTGACGGGATCAAACGCTGGCTATCCCCCCGCTAACTGTCACATTGTTGGGCAAGCCAGGGGGGCTTAGCGGTCGCATGTATCCCCACATACCTCTTTTCTCCTGCAGAAACCCGCAATCCAACCGCGAATGTGGGCACACCCTTGAGCAGCAGTGTGATTTTATTTTTGCATTTGCACACAGCAGTGGAAACATGCAAAGGCATGCTGTAGTTTCCAGTAAAGTCTCATTAGGCTTGCTTGAGAGTAGGCTGAAATGTTGCCTAGTTGTACCAAAAAAAAAAGTGTGAAAAACCAAGCGCACAGAGCCGTAAAGTCTCCCTCGTGATTTACACGCCAACACTATGGAACAAGCAGCAAAAAGAACTGCTGTAAGAATGACTTCCACCAACCACTTTACAGCCTAATGCCCCATTTTCAAAGCACCTTTTCCCTTTTAAAGGGCATCTGATCTGAGAGGCAACACCACTGTGGTCAGTGAATGCCGCTGGTGTCAGTTCACAGGTGAAACAGAACCACTGTGAGGGCAGCAAATGTCAACATCACAGTGTTTTATGGCAGCAGGGCAAAGCAGTCAGCAGCATCATTACACAGGCACAAGGTCGCCTCCATGCAGATTCGGTGTTTGACTTCGACTCTGTCGTATGAGGCGCCGCTGTTTAACGGTGACCCCCGCGCTTGGCTTTACACTGAAGTTGCCGTCATGGCTTGGGTGACTCACAGGTGGACTCCTGGCATGCCAGTAAAGACTCATTTAATGAGCTGAGAAGGGCCTCAAAGAGACAGACTGGAACCCCCGACCTGCAGCCCTGGACCTCAAACAGCTGGATCTGGTTTTTCTTTATATTTGCTCCATTTCTCAGTGTGACTTTTAGGAGGGGAACCAAAGCCAGAAACCGTGGGCCGTAAAAATATTGGTAGAATCTGAGAAACTAGCAAAAACTGTCTTTATGTAGGCGTAAACATTATCGGTCAATCAATCTTTATGTATATGGTGCCAGTTCATTGCACACAAGACCAAACTCTCAAACTCTTTGCTTAAGGGAGACCAAATGATCCAAGAATTCAAAATTAAAGATTCAAGAATCCTGAGCAAACATGACGTGACAATGGCGAGTAACAAATATAACCTGTCTCCTGTTTGTGGCTCGCTGCATCTAAATGATGCTCCAAAGGGAGAGTTTTTATGTTTTCACTCTCCTCACTCTTTCACCTCGAGGTCTAAATCTGGAGTATGAGCTCAAACATTTGCTCTAAAAATAGAAAATGGTGGCAGTGACATGATGGTTAATAGAGATATGTGTGTGTATTTGTTCTGAACTTCGATGCTTTGAGGAGGATAATCAGTGTTGTGTTTTTCTTCTGCAAACACTGGTGTTCCCCTTTTTTCTTTTCTTTTGATAAAAAAAACTCTCTTCTAATAGTACTACGTATAGATGCAATCCCTTATGTTTGCTGAGTTTGTTCTACTTTTTGTGAGTCTGCCTCTTTATTTCTAATTTTGCTTTGGTTGTGTATTTTATTATGAGATGATAGATGTACCTGGTATTATGTCATGTTATGTTGAAGATGTAGTTTTTATGTTCTAGTGTTGTTTCTCTCCATGTACCTGATTTTATGAATTATTGAATTGTTAATGGTGATTTGGAAGATTGTTATTCTGTGTATTTATGATGGTTAAACACACCTGGTTGCAGGATCAAAACATTGTCAGTAATAAAAAACATTTTTGTGTGCAGACATTACCTCTTTTTCCATGAACTCCGATATTCATCCCAAGGCTGATTGTGCTGACCTCTGACCCCCAGCTCACTTGATGGTAGTTAGCTTCTTTCAGCTAATTTACCCTTTTTATAGGTCACTTTTAAAATAAATCCACAGTTAAAATAAACTGCTATGCTAAGCCAAGCCGGTATGCTTTATCTAAGTGGGTGTGCGAATATGAGCTGGATGAATAAGAAAGCAGTGAGTTGAATCTGTAACACATGTCTGAGTGTGTTTTTGTGGTAAAGGACCAGCGTGTGTGCTGCATACCCCAGTTTGTTTATGTGGGTGGGCCAAGACAGAGTTATCAAGCAACTGTGCCTGCGTTTGTGTGTGTGTGTATGTTTATGTGTCACAGCGACAATGTGTTTATGTGAGCGGGTTGACGACGCACAAGTAAATCTTGAGCTTGTTAGCTGATGACATAAACCGATATAGAGAAGCCGGGGACGAGGACGAGGACGAGGGTACCTGCTGATGGGAGTGTTTGTTTGCAAGTGTGCATGTAGGTGGGAAGGTTGATTTGCTGTCCGAGTTTCAGCTATAAATAAATCATCACCTCCGGACCGGTTCCTCCTCCAGTGAGCCACTCTTTAACATTCCTGACATTCCTCCTTTAAGTTAAGGATGAATAAAGAATAAACCGCAACACTTTCAGTGTCCCCGTCACTTAGGCGTATGCGAGAGTTTATGACCAATAGCTCTTTCATGCGCAAACACCCACAAATCCACAAACAAGCTCACAGATGCAAACATTATTGGTCTGGCAGGCTTCACAGAGGCCTTCACTTGTCATCCTGCCTCATCTGGCCTCTATCAGTTTCAGGTCTGACAGTTTAATCTGCGTCATTCATCCCGTCACATCAAAGAGGCAACATGCAACGCAGCCGTGTCGTGGCAGCACTCAATGTTAACGGAGTAACTTTAAACTGTCTCTAAAGCTCCTCCATGACATGAGGATCATTGCAAACACGGGCGGTGAGGAGACTTTCTTTGTAAGCTGTCCGCTCTGATTATCATGCTCACAGCAACAATAAATTCAAACAACAGACCAACTCAGATTATCTGAAAGAAATACAGCCCCCTTGGTTTTACTGGGCTTGAACTATAGACCTTGACCTTTTAACTTCAAACAATGTCAAGTGGCAGGCTTCAGGAATCAGTTCTTGTATGATTTTAAAGAGTAAAACTGTCAAAGCTGTGTAAATTATATATAAAAGCTACGAGTCTTTATTCAAAAGTTAAAAACAATAATTAACTCTAACACACCCTACTGTGTGTGATGCTTACTGGTTGCTCTTGTGGCCAGTGGATCATATGAGATCCTGCAGAGTGCCGCTAGTGTCTCCATAACAAAAAAGCCATAACAAACCAGAACTTGATGCTCCCAAATCCACATATGCAAACTGAACAGATGTATTATTTGGGAAAGGAATCGAGGCCCGTTGGCTTAATGCAGGGGAGTCATGTAAGGAAGCAGCTTAATCCTCTTCATCCCCGGAGGAACATGTGAGCTGACATGTAGAACACAAAGGCCGAGAGTAGACGTGGAGATGGAGAAGTGTGGAGTGACACCGTGTGCAGCTCAACACACATGTATGAGCAGCCTGGACAAACACGGAGGATTATAGGGGCGGGAGGGGGGAGTACCTGCTCGTCTGACCCCAGCTCTGTAACCCCCGGCCCCACGTTAAGCCCTGTAAATGAGAGAAAGAGCAGCAATTAGGGAGGCAGTCATGGGGCAGGTAGGAGATCCCCGTGACCTCTCCTGGCTGGTATCTGACCTCTCACAGCTGGGGGCCACGATGAAGACACATCCTGAACATTTAGAGAATGTATTCACTGAAAGGCACTGGAAGAAAAAAAAAAAAAAAAGAAAAAGAAGAAAGTATTTTTCTCTCTGCGCTGGGAACGTAACACGTGTTGGGAAGTGCGGTTTTGGATCCAGTTGTTTATCCTCTTTTATATGCTCACGCTTTACACAACCACATTATTGCATGTGGGCGTCTCTGCATTCCTGTATAACAGAAAAGCACCCTTAATTACAATTCAGTCAATTAAGAATTCAATGTGTTTTGAATTTTGAAGCTAAAATGAGAAACGTAGTTAACTTGCACTTGAACCGGCTGCTCTTAAAATGTTTTACGGCTCTGCTGCAAACCTTGACCTCAGACCGCAGTGGCTTACATTTACTGAAACCTACACAGATATGGTACCTTTGCAGAGAGCAGATAATCAAACTTCTTCCTGATTCTGTCAGTGTCAGCAAAACCACAGCTGGACCACACTGATGATTTGACTATGTTTTATCCATTATCCCTCCTCCCTAAACACACTTCCTCCCATCCTGCAACCTGTGAAAAGATGTGAATCTCATTTCCGTGCGTCCCACTGAGCCAGGCCTGACTCTGAATCGGCCCAAAGCAGCCAGAAACTATCTCCGTATGCCACTAATGTTACCAGATAACAGCTAATCCCTCATAAACGGCATTACCCTAATCTCCTATAAGGCTATTCTTAGCGTATGCTGCACCACTGGAGTGTGACGAAGGGAGAAAACTGTGAGATGTGAGAAGATGGAGAGCCTCCGGGGTTTTCATAGCGCGCCTGCCAGACACTATAGCTGATGTTAAGAATGGAGAACAGGAGGACAGAGACATGAAAGGAAAAGAGCAGCGAGGGGTGAGCGAAGACAAACGTACAACGGATAGAGATGGAGTGATATACGAGTTGAGACATTGAGGAAAAGAGGATAAAACAGTTAACAGTGAGATATATTTAAAATCAAAACAGATGGAGAGATGTCAGGGTAATGAGGATTGATGGCTGGGACAAAATGATGTGAGTAATCCACAGCTGGCTGCTCCTAAAAACATCATATTGTACCTTCTCTCAGTGCAAACACAGAAAATATCATTACTAGCAGTGGCCCATATGTCATTCTTTGGTGGTTCTGTTTCTGCTCTCCACTCTGGGGAAAAGCAAGCAGGCAGGTCTGTAAACCCTTTGTGTGGCGTTAAAGACATTTATGGAAACCAATCCAATTCTGTGCGTCTATTCCAATTTTCTGAGCCCCCTGTATTTGAAGTTGAGCCATAAAACTGGAGAGACATGGTGTTTATTCTTCAAACTCACAGTGTGTGTGTGTGTGTGTCTGTGTGTGTGCCAGGGAGGGAAAATACATCAGGCTCAGCAAGGGACTTCCTGACATGTGCGGTTGAAAAGATTTTAAAAAGAGGGACTGTCATGTATCGGACCATGTGTTTATTATCCAGTGCTAAAACGAAGAATGAGTAATCTATCCAGTCAGGCAGACAGATGGGAGAAAGGCTCCTTTCTTATCCAAGTCATTTGCATGAAACTCCAAGCTGTCAGATTCTTTTGGTGCCACAATGCGCCATCAAGCTGCAAATAACTGCACTGAGGACTATTTTTGTCCCCCCTCTCAGGTTTCCTCCTGCTGGACTTCAAAGAGACCTGTAACTCGGAATTACTGCAGCTGAAAAACAGGAGGGCAGAAGCAGATAAACTAATTTCCTCGGCTTATTACGAGGCCCTGGTTAGTGGAGGGACCTGGTTTAGCTGGTATGCGCTGTGGCGGCTGGTTCAAATTAAACGGGCCCGTGCAAGTCGCAGGTCTTTTGCAGAATCCCAGTGGATGGGAGTCGGAGGAAAAATACACCTTCGCAATCCAGGGTAGTTTGGGTTTAGTGCTGTTGGTGCAGTGCAACGTCCTCACAGTGTGTGTGTGTGTGTGTGTGTGTGTGTGTGTGTGTGTGTGTGTGTGGGCGGGGAGGACCGTGGATAAATAGAGCACACACTCCTCTCCTGTGCGTAAACGCGTAGAGTGCAGGAGCCGGCTGGGAGCTGGAGGTGTTTTTTGAATTAATGGTAACATTTGCATGGATTAATTAGCATAGAAGGGGACCTCTCAGCTTCAGTGTTTAGGCCAACAGTCGTAGACACTTTGCGCAAAATGGATGAAGACAAACATCTATCAAATGGAAATTAGTAACATTCCGTCAAATATGGACTTGGACTAACCAGTAACGAGGGCGCGCAGTCTTGTGTCAGAGAGATGCTCTGGCTCCTCCTGAGGACGCTTTGAACTTTTATCAATGATTTTGTTTTAAACATTGTTCCTGGGAGGACATCTGAAAAAAAAGAAAAAAAAAAGAAAGAAAATACTCCTGGATTCCTCTGGACGCTTTGCGCATTGCGTACTTGGCAGGGAAATGCGCTTGTCCGCGAGGTAGGCGCCACATAATGTTGGGACTAATCTCTGCTGGAAGGCGTGTATCGCACCGTGTACGTTGTAAACACAGCAGAAACGAGGATGGGAGTGATTAGTGCGCTTGGGAAAGGTCGACATCAGATGCTGGTGGCGCTCTGTTGGCTGTTTTCGGTTCTGACGAGGAGCGGAGCAGGTGAGGTGCATCATCATTATCCTCCTCCTCCTCCTCATCCTCATCCTCATCATCTCTGTTGCTGTTGATGCTGTTTCTCTGAGTCACCTGCGTCACTGTGGCTGAACTTACCTTCTCGTTTTCCCCTTGGTGGTTAGACTGCGCTATTGATTGGACAGTTTTGGTGACTCAGCTGCGTTAAAGGTGCACGAAATTGATGACCTAATGACGTTCTTCATTTGCAGGTGATATTTTATCTGCTAAGCTCCTAAAAGTAGAGCAAAGGCCATACCTGTTGCTGATAAATTTGATAGCAGGCCTGCCTTGTGTCTTGCCATTACATGTAACCTGAGAGCATTAATGCTTCCCAATGGGGAAAGTGCAGAGATCAGTGTCACATCAGAGCAAGCAGCAGCGGCACAATGCTCGGGCAAATTAAATATTCATGGCCAACACAATGAAGAGGACCTCGGTTTTGTCCTCGACGTCAGTGCTGGAAGGTGCTTGATGTCTTTTTGGAGGCTCTAGACTGCAAAAGCACTGATCTGAGTGCCCCTGTTATCTCAACACTTCTGATTGTACTCTGTTATGTCATGAGACTGAACCTGACTCTGCATCACCCTCTGTGCCAGTCTCCAGATGTGTGGACCGTGCATGTAGCCCACCCATTGGGAACCTGGCCAGCGGCAGGACCCTCCTCACCCTCTCAAGCTGCTGTGGGAACAGCTCCTTCCACCACAGCCCTTGCCCCCCTCCCCCCGGTACCTCGCACCTCTGCCCTGAGGACGCCCACCCCTCCGCTCACATGACTGACGACCCTTTCTTGCATCCGGATACCTGGTGGGCATCAGGCGCAGGTGGCGGCGTGCAGGATGAGATCAGGTTGGACCTGGAAACGCAGTTCTGTCTGTCCCATGTGGTTTTGGTGTTCAGGTCACCCCGGCCTGCCGCCATGGCCATCGAACGTTCAGCTGACTTTGGGACGACCTGGGAAGCTCTGAAGCTCTTTGCACACAATTGCAGCATGGAGTTTGGTTTGCCCGATGATTTCACTCAGCCAGGCTCTCTGTGCACGTCCCGTTATACCAGTGCTACCCCCTGCAGTGGGGGGGAGGTGAGAGAATATGCACAGAGATGTGACACAATATCTTTTAGCAGATCTGCAATGTGTGACTCGGTGCTGATTAGTGCTCTGCTTCTCCTCCCAGGTAATATTACGGACTCTAGACCCCAGCAGTGCTAAAACAGTGGACCCTTACAGTCCAGAAGTCCTCGCTCGCCTCACTCTCACTAACCTCCGCATCAGACTCCTGAAAGCTCAGACCTGTCCGGCACATCTAAATCCCCCTGCAGCCTCAGCTCTGACCTCTAAATCCACCGCAGAGAGCCCAGCCTCAGCACCTTATGCTATTTATACTTTACTGGCCAGAGGGACCTGCCTGTGCCATGGACATGCTGAGCACTGTGTACCACACAACAGCAGCCAGGACACAAGCCAGGACAGTAACATGGTGAGTGGCTTTTTCCTGTGTGTGTGTTCAAGTAAAAGAGCAACAGACAGTGATAAAGAAACTATAAGAGAAAGCATGCCTGTCAGTTTCCATTAGTCTTGTATAACACAGGTGTCAGGATGTTGGGTCCAGATGTAAAATCTACCTACTGATGGAAAAATCACCAGTTAAAGGGGCTTTAAAAAGTTTGATTTACTCTTCACGCCACCTGCCTGGATCTGTTTTATAGCTACAGGCATCTGTAGCGTCTGCTGATGTAGGTGAAATATCTGAGCAGCCCCAGATGTGTCTTCCAGGTGTCTGGTAGGTGTCTGTGTACTCACCACACAGCAGGGGACCACTGTGAGAAGTGCGCTCCGCTCTATAATGACCGTCCCTGGAGGCCTGCCAACAGCAGCAGCAGCGGGGAGTCCAACCCGTGCCAGAGTAAGTGACCACCAACAGCACTGCACCACTGTTAGATTCCCCTCCTCTCTTCCTCTCTCTTCCTCCCCATCCTGACGTCCTTCCCCCGCTTTGTCTGGCTTCAGAGTGCCAGTGCCACGGCCACGCAGACAGCTGTCACTTCTCTCAGCGGGCATGGCTTTCCTCCGGCGGCACCAGCGGGGGCGTTTGTGACCACTGCAGACACAACACTGTCGGGCGCAGGTGTCAGCGCTGTCGTCATGGCTACCATCGCCACCCATCCGTGCCCCTCAACTCCCCTCATGCCTGCACACGTAAGAGACACAAAACATTATTGTTCTGCTGTGAGACACCATTATTATTATACTATATGATATATATATTATTATATTTTGATAAGCCTGAAAAGTGAAATAAAGGTGGTTTCATGATTGATTTCATCCTGGTGCCATTGATTCAAAGTTAGGGAGGTTTGTGGATGAAATGAAACAGAACCATAATGTGTCATAGCTCCATCTGCTGGCACATGACTGTAAATTCAACAAAAGAAAAACTAAAATGTTTCAGCAGCATACAGTACTCTATCTACTCTGTGTGTCCCTGTTTCCCAGGCTGCCGGTGTGACCCTCGGGGCTCTTTGCTCCCTCGCCCTGGAGAGGAGGGACCCTGGTGCCACCCTAGAAGCGGTCAGTGCCACTGCAAATCTGGTGTTGGGGGCACGAGCTGTGGCCACTGCCTGCCTGGCTTTTGGGGTTTAGGAGAGGAGGGCTGCAAACCCTGCGCCTGCCCTCACAGCTGTGATCCAGCCACTGGGCAGTGTCTGGACAGGTGAGCCGTGTGCTTAATCCAAATTCTCCACACGTCAACACTTGTAACTTGGACTCAGTGCAGTTAATTTCAAACAACAAATCCACTTTTGCAGCATCTCAAAGAACCAGGTGTTCAACGTGCCCATTGGTGGAAAAATCCCTGATCTGGACCACATGTTCACAGTAGAGGAGGAGGTGCAGTGGTCGAAGGAGCTCGCAGTCTCTGCTTTGCATTACACAGGTGAGCGTTATCACAAGTTAGTTTGAAGCTCTGCTGTGTTGCTGATTAACGGATTAATGGAGCATAACTCGGTGTCTGTGTGCAGGGAAGTGTAGCTGCAAGGAGAAAAAGCTGAGAAGTGTGTCCGACCTCTGTAAGACCAAACACGATTATGGTAATAATAATGATGATAATAATTTTAGCTTATCTAAAATCTCTTTAACAAACTGATCTGTACTTCTGTTGGTGCTTCAGGAAGCTTCTCAGTCTTCTGTCTCTCTGTGTGGTCTGTGGCAGTGATCAAGGCCAGTGTGCTGTCTGCTCATGACAAGGGGAGCCACGCAGAGGTGCAGGTCAAAGTTCGTAAGGTCCTTCGATCAGGACAAGTGGCGCTCTACCTGGGGACCATCAGCATCTATCCCCTGTCCTGGACCAGCCGGGGCTGCACCTGTCCTGTTCTAAACCCTGGTAAGACGAGCACAGTACTGCTCAGTATCATATGCAGGTTTCCTATCATTTTCTGAAGTTAAATTCAAGCACTTTTAAAGCACTTTCAAGGTGTTTCAAGTGTTTTCATGGTGCATTTTTACGGTTTTCGGCACCTTACAGCTGTGGTAAATCAAATATACTCAAATCAATTATGTTCACTCCAACCTTTTTTATTTCTATGTCTTAAAAGTTAACTATTCAGTTAGATAGCGATTTATTATTTCAAGCGCGCTATTCAATGTTCAAACTTTTTTCAAACCTTTAAGTCACCACATTAAAATTCAAGCATTTTTACCCTAAATATTTGTTTCAAGATTTCTGTTTTCAAGAATGACTTTTAGCATTAAAAGATGATTATTTCAGGTGACCAAACAGTGACACAAATGTTAGGAAGCACAGATTCCTTATTAGGTTTAATCACTTTGTTAAATCTCACCTTCTTCACCAGGTATGGAGTACCTGCTGGCGGGCCCGGAGGAGGCCGGGACGGGCCGTCTGCTGGTCACCATGCAGAGTGTGGTGGTCCCGTGGACACCCCGACTGGGTCTGCTCATCTCGGAGGGCCTGAGGAACGGATGTCCATGAACCACACGATCCATAAAGACGAGAGACGCATTTCAGACGATTTCACAAAGAATCAGTGAACAATTCAGAAAAGGGACTGAAAATCACTGGACATGCTGTCTCATCACTCCTGATCATTCCAGGTCACAAAACTGCAGAAAGGCACTCATGACGTGTGGCTGTTCCACACAAAAAAAGACTGAAAGGACAGATTGGGTGATTGCATTTAATAGACTGTCTGCAAGTGTGCCGCTCCTCTCATTAAAGGCTTTATTTGCATATTTTCAACACGCTTAAAGCTGATATTGGTAAAATATCTGGATTTGTTGAATATCTGTCCAATAAATCTCTTATTCAGTATTTCATCTTTTTTTTTTTTATTTTAAAAAAACGCTAACGGTAGTCATTTAGCCACTGAGAAAATACAGCAAAACTTTTAGTTTTAGTTCTTTTGAATGTAAAATATATAACTTGTTATATACACAGTATAATAATACATTTTGAAATCTAAACCTACATAATCTGGATTCTGTAAAATGCTCTGAAACTATGACATCAGTAATACACATCAATATAACAACATGGAGTGCAGGCTGGTCTTATTACAGTCCAACTCTAACCACGCCATGCTCAGAGTCACTAAAATCCACCTACCTTTCTTCCCCACTCTGGTTGGTCTGCTTGGTTTGTTTGACCTCCAGCAAATCACAGGCAATTTTAGTGAGTAAAGTTGACTTAAAACGCGTGAGAAGAAAAATCACGGACATATGAAGGTGCTGTGCTTTGACTTCAGGAGGACAAAAAGGAAAATTGAAGGTGAAATTGTTCAACGATCATTTTAATCTACACCCATCAAGTCTTTTAAGGCCTGAATGACATTGGATGTTGACCACAGTGTCCAACTGGATACGAGACAGTGTTGAGACGACGGAAACATTTATGCAGTGACAGTTGAATGTGACAAACCACTTTGGTCGAGGCAACACACAGTGTCAATTCACAAAAAGTGACGACTGGTGTTCATAGAGCTACAGATGTAGACGAGGACTCTGAAGTTTCTACGAGATGTCAACACACACATTTAAAAACATCCGAGTTAATATCAATGTAATGTCCACTGAGCAGAAGCTTAACAGGAGCCTTGTTTTCCCATCAGTTGTGTTTTGGTGTTTCAAGTGATGGTAAGTTGAATTTGAGAGAAACTGTCTTGAGCTGAGGGAACTTCCTAAGAAAAGCTGAACTTTGCCCAAAGAATAATAAAAAATGAAGCTACAAATTGAATAACTGTTGCTAGGTGATGCTCCTGACCAGTCGACATTAACGGGACAGTAAAAAGTAATGATTGCTAACAAACAGCTTCTCTGATTGATGTGTGAAGACACAGAAAATCAAATTTCTATTGCATATGAGGTGAGTCTCTCCGCTAATGCCCCTGCAGCAGACAGCTTGTCCCGTTGTCATTAAATCATATTATTCAATGATTTCTGTGCGCTCAGCAAACAAAGCAGCCTACTATTTTTGTATTACGTTTCTCTGCATCCACAAAGTCCTTCTATGACGGCCCATTGGTGTCAGAGCTCCGTCAGAAAGCCCTCTTTCAACGGGAGAAGAGACCGATCAGAGCTCTCATGGAGGGTCCTTTACGCTGGGCAGGGCTCTCATACAGAGAGCAACAGCCTGGAGGACAACTGGTTGACCTTAGCTGGCGATCTGGCTGTCTGTAGGTGATCCAGATGTTGCGGTGGCTGGGGCAGAGTCAGTTTCAGGGGGTAAGGCAGAGCCCTCGGTCGGGGCGGCGGACACAGATCCAGAGCTGGACTCTGCCTGGGAGGAGCTTTCTTGATCTTCCTCCTGAGGATAGAGCTCAGGGAACCTCTGCATGCACTCTTGCATGTTACGGAAGTGGTCGATGCACTCGGAGCCCTTCACCTCCTCCTTACTGTAGTGGAAGCAGGAAAAGGCGTCCTTGAACTGAGAGCCGCACGGTCCGCTGGCCATGCCGCCCAGGCACGGGCAGTTCCAGTTGATGTCTCCAT
This sequence comes from Pempheris klunzingeri, assembly GCF_042242105.1. NCBI lineage: Eukaryota > Metazoa > Chordata > Actinopteri > Acropomatiformes > Pempheridae > Pempheris > Pempheris klunzingeri. Next base: position 4,035,997 of record NC_092013.1, read on the forward strand.
TTGGCAGAATCAGGCCTGAAGGAACAGGAAACCAGAAAGAAGCAAGTTAACAGAGTGCCTTTAGGGGAGTGAGGAATATCTGAAGTGAAGGATGACCAGAAGACGAACCCTGCTCCTCATAGGGATCATTGGGGTCCTCTGCGATGAGCTCAGCGTTGCTGGGAGCCTCGTGGTCTTCTTTGGTCACAAAGATGATGCGATCTTTACCTTAAAATGACCAAAAAACAAAACATGGATTACGATAAATTCTTAAAACAGAAAACATAATAGATAGATAATTCATATGGTGCAGATGTACCTCTTTTCTTCCAACTAGTGGTGGAAGAAGTACTCAGATGATTTATTCAAGTAAACACACTAATTAACACAGTAAAAATGTTACAAGTAAAAGTATGTAGGTATAATCAGGAAAATGTGCTCAATGCAGAAATATGTCCGTTGTACTTATATATTATATGATTACATTATTAGTTGAGGTGGAGCTCATTTCAAAACTGTTTGCATCTGCCTTCAGCTAATGATTATTTTCACTTTGGATTAATCTGCTGATTATTTTCTCCATAAAAATCGATGGTTTGGTTTGTAAAAAGTCTGAAAATAGAGAGAAAAGCCGTCACAGTGACCCGGAGCCCAAAGTGACTCCTTCATGGTCCGAACGTCAACAATGTTAACAATAAAATAATTGAAAGGAAAAACAAAAAATCTTCACATATAAGAAGCTCAAACCATGAAATGTTTTCACTATAAAAAATAAGTAAACATGATAGTTTATGAGCTTTTTATATGTTTTGTGTGTAAAAATCTAATTTGTAAAATAACTAAAGCGAAATGTAGAGTAGAAAAAGCAAGTGGCTTAAAAAGAAAAGACTCAAGAAAAGTGCAAGTACTTCAAATTAGTACCCAAGTGAGTTATATACTGGAAATCTTATTTGAATCTGAGGAGATTTCCTTTGTATATTTCTATTTTGCTTTGAGAACATTGTTTAATTTCTTATTGAAGGACAACAGAACAGACTTTAGGTTATGAATGAGCGAAGAACACTGAATGAATCAGTCATGAACAATGAATACATCCATGATTTCAGAGGACAATTCTGGTCAAACAGGAAGCAAAGACCTTTATACTGTCACCCAGCTTCTTTATATTTCCTGATTTTTAATACAGTTTCTTTTCTTTTTTCCAAACACAGTAAACTCACTCACTCACCAGACACTGCAGGATCTGGCTGAAGTGACCTCTGGAGGCGCACTAACACAGAGGCTTTGACTTGACTTCATCTGCTGTTTCACAGTTAATTTGCCATCAGAGTCCACTGACATCTCTCCCAGTTTGTGACTCTCATGTCAAACTACAGCTGTAAACAACTGTATTAAGTCCCTATGACGCCTGACCCTGTTATGAGCCCCTCTTTCCCATCTCTGGAGTCTTTCCTCGCAGCTAGCCAGGAAGCTAACACCCCCTCCCGTGTTCATCTACTTTGAGTTAGCCTGCTAGCATGGTGGCTCGCTCGGTGACATTGCGCAGCCACGAAGTAAAAAATGAATGAAAGAGAATCAAAAGTACCTTCCTGCCTGCAGTACGACATGTCTGCCGCTGCTTCTGTCCGTCGAGCCTCGTCCTGCGGTGAGAGATGACCAACTATGAGGGAAATTACCCAACAACTGCGAGGGTTTCATCTGACAAGTTAGCTAGTTAGCTAGCTAGCCGGCGTCCCACAGCCCCGTTAGCTAGCTCTGACCTGCGCACAAGTGGGCGCACAGTAATGACGTCACTCCGACTTTTTTTTTTTTAAATGTAAAAAAAAAAATACAATAAATAAGGTCTAACGGTATCAAAAAGTAAAACTGCAAGTACATAAATATTTCAAATTAACAGGATTTAAAATTTCACATATTTCCAATATTTAATTTTTTAATTTTCTTCTGTTTGGAAGTCTTTTTTTTTCATTTTTAAGACCTTGTGGGGCCTCTGTGTGTTACAAATAACCTGAATACCTCACCAGTACACAGTTTTATGCCACAAATGGTAAACAGATCATGAGTTACCTAGAAGTGATAAATACCTAACTAGGTCTACTGATCCTGAGCACATGTCTTATTTATCCCTGTTGTCACTGTCAGATTTAATCTCTATAAAGAAGATTTGATATAAACACTGAATGTGATGTGAGAAGGTTGCTGATGTTGGTGGAGTCGAGAGACTAAAGCTTTAATTTGGCTTGTGAACAACAGTCTGTACTGCAGAAAATATTGAATACAAAAATGAGTGAAATAGCGATTCATACAGTATATACACAAACATATGCATTCTATGTATATATTGCATGGATGTAATATGTGGTGTATTGGCATATACAGGTTGAACAGTAAACTCTCCCCTAATAAACGTATTCTTTACTCCAATTTATGTTGAATCTCAGATAAGTGGCCTCTGGTGAAAGTGAAGTCATTATTACAAGATACAGCAGTGAACTAACCCACAGCTGAGACACACACTTGTCTCAATCTTAAAGTCTAATGTCAGATAAACATTTCCAGTGAGTTAATAACTAAACCAAAGCTCACTGCTGCAAATGTGTTTTGGTTTTACTGCCCTTTAGTGTCAATGCTGGTATGTGTTATTCATCACTATCTGAATAGTATCCCATCTTTATAAAGAACAAGGAGACAAAAGGAATCAAAACACAAGTGTTGGAAAAAAAATCCTGTTTTTTTTAATAACACAATTATGTCTGTTACATAAAGTAAAAATCAAAATGAAACCCCATTTCGTCCCTATCAAACCCACCCTCATCCCGACCATCTCGGCAGTTTTGTGCAGCGATTCAGTCTGGGAATAAAAGAGCATGACGACACAGACAACGGTTTCCTTTGAGGACCCAGAGATAAAAGGACAAACACTGTGCCCTACGTAAGACCAGAGTGAATAAAAACACAGTCCGTCATTTAAAATATCAAAATAAAAGGTAAATTAAAACCAGCAAGAGCTTGTCTGAGATCACCAGAAACCTTATGAGGAGTACAAGCATATTTTTATTTATACTTTTCACATCCTACTATAGGCCCCAAGAAACCTCAAGCATGATGGCAGCCTGTGGTGAGCATGACATGGGGCTTTCTTTCAGCTCCCCGTTAACGTCCAGACACGGTGCTTTCAGCCTGAAATGAGCACTAACATGTTGTCGCTGTCTTTGTGTTCCTTGAACATGCTGCTGTGAACAAAGCCTGAGGTCAGTCAAAGACAGCGCCTCACACTTGTGAGCTTTTAGGCATTCTTTCGCTGAGAAGACAGTCAGTGGGGACATAGGCAGCCTGCAGAGAGATCGGTCATAGCTATTGGGAGTACAAGGGCTGAAGAGACACAATGCTATGCTCAACTCTGGGAGTAACTGAAAGAGTTTTCTCAGCACTGACATGCTAGAGATGGTGGAGAAAAATTACCTATCCCAGCGGCGAAATGTCGTGATTGTGCGAATTGCAAAAAATGCAAAATTAGGGGAAAAGAAAAAAGATGGAGGATGGATGCTTTGTGTCTGATGTGTGTCAGAAGGTTGGTGTTTTCTAGAAGAGCAGCGCTCCCATGCTGCCCACTTCGCTCTGCTCCTTTACAAAGATTTCAAAGTACTGGTAGATGATGGTCACAGCCAAGAGGATTCCAGTACCCGAACCGATGGCGCCCAGGAAGTCGGCCATGACTGACAGCCCTCCTATACAGAGGCCACCAAAGGCAGCAGCTGTGGGGATGTACCTGCGAAGAGTCAATTATAAAAACGTAAATATTCTGGAAGGCAATTTTTATGTGATGCACGACGGAAACATGAAATCTGAGACTCTGTTCGCTTCATACCTGTTGAGCTCATGTACCATAGAGGTCTCTCTGTGTCCCCTCATTACCATCTGCTGCTCCTTCAGCTGCTTCGCCACCTGAGACACACAAAGCGACATACAGGACAAGTTAAGTTCACCTGTTAATTTCACATGGGACTGACACAGAGCAATATGCAAATGCTTGTGCGACACACTAATCGCTCTAAAAATCTAGGAGAGAAACGGTCTTCTGTAACAGTAACAGTAAAAAAGCGTTATGACTTCATCCTCAAGTCCATTACAGCCACGTTTCAGTCGCCAAGAAACACACACACGCTTTGAGTTTCTGGAGTTATTCAGCAGGTTACTCGCAGTTCCAGAGGTTGTCCAGTTAATAAAAGAGATGAAGGGTAACGTGTGTATGTGAAACAGCCAAAAAAAGATATACCAGGCATCCCACAGTAAAGACAGAAAGTAAACTCAAACCTTTCTGTTAATCTACAGTAAGTATCACTTTATTAATGTTGTTGAAACTGTGTCTGATTGCAGTGCTTTGAAAACATAATTGTAAATACTGTCAAGCATCAACCAAAGTTGGCATCAGTATCCTAGACGCAGGCGCAGCACGGATTTGTTTAACGTTAAAGAAAAAAAAAACGGCGGAAGACGGCGCTCCATGTTTTGGGTTGAATCAGAGTGATCATCTTCGAGACCAACTCCAATAATCTTATGGCGAATAAAAGGTGAATTGACTTTTAGCTCAATGCATGATGTTTGTATAACTTACATACAGCTTGTCAATAACGTAAACTCTAGTGCTCATAACACTACACGCTGTCGTGCAGCTGTATGAGTCATGTGTCAAGTCATGGTGCATCAGTAATGTCTGATCATTATAGTGCAATAATAACAACAACCATGATAATTTTGGTCAGTATAACCGTGATATGATTTTTTTTTTCTCATGCCGTTGTGCATCTACTTACATCTTTGGCGGAGGATCCTGAGACCTCAATCCAGGTCTTGGAGAAGAAGGCGCAGGAGCCGAGCATGAAGACAATGTAGATGACAGCGTGAACCGGGTCGTCCAGAACAGAACCAAATGACTCTGGAGGAGAAAGGTAGTAGCAGAGACCTCCAACTGGGTAGGCTCGAGCTGGTCCTCCACTCGTGGTGTCCTAAATAAAGAAGACTTTGTTAGCAAGATGCCTGAACTGTCTGTGTGAAAATAACAGACTCACTAACGCAACATCCTGGACTTTAAGGTCGCTGCCAAGACCTTGACTGGATGTACTGGAGGAGAGGCAGATGTCATGTACTTACAGACCAGGTTCCCAGGAGGTTGACGAGGAAGTTGCCGCTGAAACGCGTTGAGAGCATCTGAGAAATGACGTAGAGATTGGACACCAGCGCAGACTGCAGGATGATGGGGATGTTGGAGGTGTAGAACAGTTTGATGGGGTAGGTGTTGTATTGACCACGGTAGCGTGCTGACTTGATGGGCAGGTCCACCCTGAAGCCCTGCAGAAATAAAGTGTGACCATCACTTAGCTGATTATTTGCTTCAAAACCTGGAGTCTGGCTTCCTTAAGTGCAATAAAAGCAGGTAAGACACAGGACTGTAATTAGGTGTTGTTGCCAGCTCACCTGGAAGTATATGACCACTGCAAACACAAAGACGGTGGCGATGAGGTTCATGAGGTTAGGCAGGTTTTGTCTGTAGAAGGCCTCTCTCAGGGCGCGCACCTTGTCTGTGCGGGTGGCCAGAAGATGAAAGAGAGCAATGATGGCTCCCTCAAACTCAGTACCTGCAGAAAACAACAGGAATCACAGGGTTAGTCGTTATACCGCAGACGAGGATGAACCATCACTCCGCTTTAAAATGTGGCCATACCTCTGCCTGTGTTGACAGTGGTGGGGCTGAAGGCCTTCCAGACGATCGTCTCACAGATGTTGGTGGCGATGAAGAGAGAGATACCCGAGCCCAGGCCGTAGCCTTTCTGCAGCAGCTCATCCAGCAGCAAGACAATCAGACCAGCGACAAAGAGCTGAAGAGACGGACGGGAGGTTAGTTTTGACTACATAAAAATATCATGGCAGTCAGAGTTTGAATTTTCTGATTTCTGCCTATCCCACAAAGGGAGACGATTAGCAGGTAACAAGTGTAGGTTAGAGAGCAGCAGGGGGAGTTTTTATTAACCTGGATGATGATGAGCAAGCATATCCCAGCACCCATCTCTGAAGGGTCTCCATACATGCCAGTCATAACATATACAATGGCCTGTCCAATGGTGATGATCATTCCAAACACTGCAAAAAGATATGAAAAAAAGATTTTGCAACTGGCAGTCGTGCAGGAACAGCTAGCACTTATGCTACTGAAAACTCAAACAGTGTTCTGTGTCTGCCATCCTCAAAGAATATCTTTTCTATTGAGGCTTCAAAAGGTATGTGACAAGTTGTAAAAATAGCAAATGTAGTGAGCAGTAGACCTACATTTCTGAGCTCCATTGAAGAGGGCTCTGTCTTTGGGAGTGTCTCCCACCTCAATGATCTTGGCACCAGCCAGCAGCTGCATGATGAGGCCCGAGGTGACGATGGGTGAGATACCGAGCTCCATCAGAGTACCTGGTGGACAACGTGGACAGCATTAGTGTCACAGTAAGCGTCCGTTAAGACAACAATAGCAGCAGTACCTGAAACAATGAGTAAGGGACCACGACTGTTGACCTTTGACTATCACATGTGATAATGAGATTATATCAGGCCTGATAACAACACTGACTGAGCCGCACAAGACGTAAAACAACAACTGTGATTAAGCCCGTTGAACAATTCACGCACCTCTGTTGGAAGCCAGGATTACTCTCATCCAGTAGAAGGGATCTGCTGAATCTGAAGACATGATGCCAAAGAGAGGAATCTGAATCGACAAAAAGATAGAAAACAGAGTCACAAACCGCCATCAGCAGTAACATGACCGATGGGATGGTTGTCATTAACAGACACTAACCTGGCAGCACACCAGAAAGATGAATAGCGTGATGGCGGTCCATAGTACTTTTTCTCTGAATTGAATCTGTGAGGATAAACAAAAGCATCCATTAATATACGCACGGTGAATAAACACCTTACCTTAATATTTGATTTGAAATGAAAAAGACAAATATACCTTTCTTTCTGGTTTCTGGATTTCTGGCAAGACCGCACAGAACGGCTTGATGACCTCCAAAAATTTAACTGCAAGAAAGGGAGAGATTTAAGACAAATTAGAGACAGAAGCAACGTTGCATTTGCACCACAGTGAAGGTCAGCAGCTCTCAGCAGTAAATGTGTGAGTGTGTTATCATGAGTTATTGGTCTGAGCTTGCATGCCTCGTCATCACTATCCACCAGCTAAACAGCTGGAGAGTATTTCACCACCAACATCAGGATATAAATACTTGCATACTTGAGTGATTGTGAGAATAACTCCCTGTCAGTGAGGCTTGAGCCCTCGCTGCTGAATGTTTAGTGCTGGTGTTGATCAGCTGTCTCAATCACTGAGATTGACTTTGACAGCAAGAGATTTAACGTAACCTCACGCCACCGTTGGCACGTTTCCTGCAGGCCAATCTGGCCACCGCAAGTTTACCACCAGGCTCACGTGAAAAGCGAGAATAAACAAGGTGTTTTACAGCAGTTAGATGAACACCTTATGCTGCTAGCGTTGACTACCGTTAGCATGATGCTAACTAGTTAGCGCACACCTCCTTAACGAGCGAGGAATCACTTTAAAAGAGGAAGCTTTGACGCCTGCCTGACAACACAAACACTGTGTAAGGAATAACGTCTTAGTGGCGTTAATTAACCCCAGTAAGACAAAATGTGATTAAAACAGAAACTTCAAATTAGCTGCCGTTATAAGCTAGCTACAACTAAGCTAGCTGATTAGCCTGCCAGACGGACGCTCTCACGTCCGGTATCTTCCGATTAAAAAACCGCAGCAGGCGGCTTTTCAGATCGGCCTCGACACGCGTGGACAAGAGAAGAAAGTCACGTACTCCCCATGGTGTCCGTGGGCCGAGTCCTGCCGAGTTACTGGTACCGGTGTGGGTGCTGAGTGGGGTCAGTGTGGCTCCATCCAGCCGCTCCGCGAGAAAAGAGAGAGAGAGAGCCGGAGAGACACGTCACCAGACAGGCGGCTAGCACACGTCACTCCTCCGGGACACACACACACACACACACACACACACACACACACACACACACACACACACACACACACACACATTCACACATTCACACACACAGTCCCGTCTATTTACATCTTTAATTAATATGATAATTAATGATAATAATCATTGCATCATTTTTTATATTTATGATTTGACACTGAGCCCTCCCGTCCTCCAGGGGGCGCCCTCCTGCAGACCCATCAGCAGCCTGCTTCCTCCCTCTGACACAAACACCTATATTTTTATTTTGGTGTGTTAAAAAATACTACATTAACAAGTAAAAATAGACTAAAAAGATGCCACACATAGAAAAAATTAAAAACAGAAATCAGATGCTGTACTATATGTATTGAAGTAAAGCAAAAAAGTAGAAATTTGTAAAACTCTAAATATTTTTCTTTATTGTCTTTGGTTATTGTTACATGACACACTTTTTCATATAATTTAGTTCTTTATTGCTTTTCCTTTTGCAAACTTTGTACTGACAATATCTTTTGTTTTAAGGTTATTTAAAGGAAACATACATTGTATTAATCCCCAAAAGACAAACAGTACAAGATAATATAAGACATAAATTATTTAAATTCACAATAAACATTAATACACTATATACAACTTCCATATAAACAGATAAAAGACATGATGAATATGATTTACAGACGTGCGTGTGGATTAATTACACTAAGATATCGCCCTAAATATGTAAATAAATTGTCAATAAAAACAGCTTCACATTGTAGATTGAATGGAGTAAAGTGATAATAGTGACGGAGGTGATAAAAGATAACTACATTACCTTGAATTAGTTTAGTTTTATTGCAGATGGGATGAAGGAGCTGTGAAAGCGCTCCTTCCTGCACTGTGGGTGTAGCAGTCTGTGGCTGAAGGAGCTGCTTCAGGGGGTGAGAGGTGATGTCAGCTCCTCTGCAGGGTCCACAGGCCGTTTATTGTTCCTGTCCCTCCTCCCCAGCATACCACTGCATAGAAGACGGCACCATAAGCTTGTTCACGGTATAAATATGATACCACAGTCGTCCACTTTTAGAATAATAGAGTTAAGACGGCACTCCCTAAAGCTGTTCCCACAAAGGTGCTTCTCTTTTTTATTGGTGTAAAAGCCTAAAATGAGCTTCCAGAGGATGACATGTGTGTTTTAAAAATAGATTTGATCAACTCTGGTCAACAGAGGAGGTTTTGTATAATTATAAAGCTGATTTGTGATTATTGTTATTTTTGGGGACAGAGTTGTGGAGTCTGCTTTGGAGGATTTGTGTCCTGTACCAGAAAATTCTCAATAAATTTCACAATTTAAAGATCCATGGATGTATTTATGTGACACAGATCAATACGGGATCAGGAATGGGCTGAAGTTGAATGTATCTAAGTACATTTACTCAAGTATTGTACTTATATACAAATTGAAGGTACTTGTACTTCACACAGGATGCACTCGTCTTCTTCACTGTGCTGTTGAAGAGCCGCAGTGATGCAGTTTCCTGTTTATTTGACTAAATGCAGTTTCCTTCCTCACATATTACACAAATGCACAATAATCACTACATATAACAGCATGACATTATGTGAAAAGTTTTTATTGTAAAACTTTTTTAGCAGAACAGAGTTCATTTTTAAGGTGGAATGATTTTCTATCAGTTCTTTTAGTTCAGTCAGACTGATGTCTGAGACAAATCAGTTGTTTCTCATGATGTCACTTTTCACCACTAGAGCTCAGTGTTGTTCCAGGGATGAGTGTGTGTATGTGTATGTGTATGTGTGTGTGTGTGTGTGTGTGTGTGTGTGTGTGTGTCACACCAGACTTAAGACCAGTTGATTGAGGACAGTTTGTCCTACTGAGGCTAAAAGCCGCGTCCTCAGTTGGTAAAAAGATTTTTGGGTCAGTGGTTAATGTCAGATTAGGTTAAGATTGGGGGTTTAGTTCTTAGATTTAAGAGTAATGTGATGTAGAAATGGTTATGGTTGGGTTTACGGTAAGTCTCCATGAATTCAGTCTTCTTCTCTACTTCAGCCACACCAACATACAGTTATATTTCTATCTGTTTCCTGACTGTTTTCATCATAGTCATTCATAGTCTGATTTATTCCTAAAAACATGGAGAACATTGTTTTCTATGGTTGTTGACAGTGTTTTATTTAGCTCAGTGAACATTTTCCTGAGTTCATGGTCTCAGTCGCTAGTTTACTGTCTTCAGCACAGCAGGATGTTCATTTAGTAAATTATGGTCCCATTTAGAGGAAAATGGACAGTAAAGTCGGGTATGCTTCAGGTCGGGATTACTTTATGACTAATCAATCGGCGTCGGTCTTCATGGAGCCACTTCTGGCTCCAAAAAACCAAGATGGCGGCGCCCTTAAAGCCAAACTTGATGCTTCAAAGCAGTGGTCCACAAACCAAAGGTCGACGCCACGGCGGCTACATCCGCTTATGTTTGCCGTCGGTATTCAGCTTCATGTGGCTTCCACTGCAAATGACTTTGCACTTTAAGAGTTTGCGTGTGATGAGGTCTCATCGCTTCGTTGTAGTTGCCGTGGTTAAACTGTGGGTCAGTGAACGCTGGCGAGCACCACAGTGCTGGTGGCACATTTAACCACTGACCCATAATATCAATGCACTGGAGCCGTCTAAACTCTCATTAAACTCTCACCACCGTCATTCATCACTGTATTTGTTTCTCAGCAGAAAACACACACACACACAGAGGTGGTGGAGGATGGTTGGGACAGATAAAGAGATATTTGTTCATGTGGTTACATAATGACCACAGAGCTGTGAGCTAACACAGAGGTGAGGACAAGCAAATACCACACAGGCCGCCTCACGTCTCCACTTTCCCAGACGTTTGAACAGTTTCATCCAGCGTACAATTTCTCCTGTCAGTCACAAGAAAACTGCGCTCGAGCTCGGCTTTGAAATGCTAAACAGAAGTTATTATTAGTCACTTTGGAGTGAATCACGCTCGTGTTTTCATGAAGAGCGAACGATCCAGAAATTATTGTTTGATCTGCAGTGCTTTAATGATCTGAGAATGATAACACAGCCTGATGCATCATGTGCAATCAGCCCCTCAGCGCCAGATAGTACAAACAGTCTGTGGCAACACACAAACAAATATCCATTATCTTTTCATACAGAGGACAAATCCATGCAAATAAAGCATGAATGCTGATTCAGTTTTTTGATAGCATACTGGTGTAACAGTACAGCCGCTCCTGTGTTTACCTGTGGAGGACATTATAACCTTCAGTTGCGTAAACCCAAACGTATCAGCGTACGGCTGATGCACGGAGCCCCGGGCCACAGAAATAGACCCGGGACAAAGCTATTTACACTCTACATTTGCATAAGGACTGACAAAAGTAAGAGGGCATGTTGTGCCTCAGGCTCAACGCCTCAAAGACAAAAACTGGCCTTGGATTTACCTGCTCTGTGCTCAGGAATCAGCATTATATGACCTTCAAATTCAGTGTAATTTATCTATTTATTTATTCAAAGTTTATTTGTATAGGGAACAAGTATGCAGCATCGGTCGAAGCTACTTTGCAATGCATATTTCCAAATGGGCCTTTTAAAATAGCCTATGTAATCTGATGGTGTTATTATTAATTCTTCTGTATGTCGTTTTAAGATATTTGTCATATTCATACTTTTGGATTGGATGGATTCATGTCTTATTCTAGTTTAGCTTGTTTTATTCTGCATCATCTCTGCCTTTTATTGTACTTAAATGTCCTTTTAAATGGTTTTTAATGGTTTTTACATAAAGCACTTTGATTTGCCTCGTTGCTGAAATCTGCCATAGAAACATGATTTCACGCCTGCCGCCTCAAAGTGACTCTTGAAGGGTAATAATAATTATAATATTAAACTAAAATAAAAGAATAATGAAAATAAGAACAGCAACAGTGATAATAAATAAAGTCTAAAAAAGAAAGTCTAAAGTCTAAATAAAATCAATAATTAAATGTAAAACAGAGCAGTTTCAGTGTTAAGTGTTAAGTTTTAAGAAGTGATTTAAAAGATGTCACCGATTTTGCAATTTATTAAAGTATTTTAAACTTGAACTACATAAACACAAACACATGAGAGAAGGTAGGAAACAGAAGCTCGACAGTAAAAAAGAAGCCGGCGTTAAAAACCCAGAACTCAAAGCTCAGCGGAAGAAAACAAAAACTTCTTCTAAAACTATCTGAGTTTAAACTGATCGCAGGCAGGATTTAGTCTGATGAGGTTTGATAAGGTTTCCTCTTTAGCTAACTTATAATCATCAATAAATTCACACGTATTGATAAAAGAGAAAAAAGACGCTCTGTTTAATTCCATGAAGGTGAGCTGAGTGAACCAGGTGAGGAGCTCTAATCCAAGGCCAAGCTGTGGGTCATTTCGTCTGATTAAACCAGGTGACATTTTGGGGGGAAAGTCACATCAAGTATAAAAACATATGAATATATATATATGAAAATAAATAGATAATAAATCTGGAAGAAAAAAAGAAAATGTCTCCAAAAGTGTGTCAGTATTTACAAACTGGCTGAAATGAATCATTGTGCACATGGTTTTATCACCATCAGTCACCTCTGTCACTACAATCACTTTACTCCATAAAATCTACAATGTGAAACTGTACTGGTTGATCATTTATTTACATATTAATGTAAATACGTAACGTAATTAACCCACATCCATGTGCAATTTATCTATCTAATGCAATCTAATCTGTATATCTGTATATATGTAGGATGTTTATAGTGTCTTTATGTCATTTATGACGTCATTTTATGGCTGTAACTTATTTTGATTGTTTATTTAAGTTGAAAATATTTCCAAAAACAGACCCCAAAGTGAAACGAATTACTTATTTTGTTCCGGCAGTTCAACAGCCAATAATATGCACTTCACTATCATATAAAGAAAAGAAAAGCAGGAATTCTTACATTTAGAATATTCATGTTATTTTATCTTGTACATAAATTTAAGTTTCACATCTCAGTGATTTTTATTTTCAGTTTTTATTTTATTGTAACTTGTTTTTGAAAGGTGCAATATAATGTTTATCATTTAAGCAAAGTTTTTTTCTTTAAAAAAAAGACTTGAATTTATCATAAAAATTGGTGGAAACTAATATTCTGTGAAATTTTAATAATTGACAAACTAATGTAGTAATGCTTTAGAGACGGAGATAATCTAACAGGTGAATCAGAGACTTGTGACGTCTCTTAGGTGACGTTTGTCCCAGTTTACTTTGTCTCACTAACTTACTTCTTCTCTTGTTTCGGACACGTCACCTCCTGCCTGTGTGATTGTCTGATTGGTCTCACCTGTCCCTCGTCATCCTCGTCCTCTTCAGTCTATTTAGTGTGTGTGTTTCACTCCCTGTGCTGGTTTGTCTTTGTGCCTCAGAGTCAAACTCTCCAGCCTATTTATACTCATGTTTGGTGTTTCTGTAAAGCTGTTTTACTTTGTCCTTGATGGACTTGTTGCCTGATCACCAGTCTAATGAACCTTTTGACTAAGTAAAGTCTGGTATTCGAGTCGTGCTCTCAGATATCTTGTCTACACCAGCTCCTACGTGATTCAGACAAAACTACTTTCTTCCCATTAGTGGCTGACACACAGTGTGACGTTTAAATGGTGTTTCTAGAAAAGACGACTTAACCTTATTAACCTTATAACCACAACCTGCTGCTGCTGTCATAAAAAAAATTAATCATCATATCCAACCAAATGTGCTCTGATCTCATTCTCGGAGAGAAAAACCTGACCTTCACCTACACAGAACCAGACACATGTGCCTCCACATGGTGATGCTGTGCAGAGTGACACAGACAAGCAGCACCCTGAGGTGTGTGGTGTGTGTGTGAGGCTGAACACACACACATGCAGGGTTGTCGGGACAAGGCCAGTCGGCTAATTTGTGTCTGCTCTAGATGAGTCAGTGTTTCTCCTCCTATATTTTTAGAGATGAGTAGAATAAACATGAGTGCGCAGGAGTTGTAGTCAGTCACCGGGCAGATTTCATCAGCAGATGATAGGAAAGCAAAAGAGTCACCAAGACTCACACAGGAACTATAAATCTACTGTATCGGCCACATTAAATCCGGGGTAGGCAAATAAAACCCACAGTAAAATTTCAGCATGTTGTAATTGAAGTTTGGTTCCTCTTGGTTCTGTTGGCTTTGACCAATCACAGCTCCTCGCAGAGAGACGGAGAGCGAGAGAGAGTTCCTATTGGCTGTTCTACAGACGCAGCTGTGCACGTCGCTTCAGATGTTGGTGAAAGTCTGATTCAATAAAGAAAAGTCATGCAGAAGAAGTTGCTGCTCACAAAGCAACCCGAATAAAGGAGGACGGACTCATCAAACTGTCGAACAGAGAATAAATCCAATAAAACACGAGTTATTTCTGAGAACTTCAGGAGGAAGCAGCTTAATTTCATTTTCCTGTTATATCTAAATGTGTTTGTCACAGATGTATCGTCATTATCAGACCTCTAATAACTCATCTATGGGTGCGACTACGTGGAATATTGCTAATAGTTTAGCCTCCTGCTAACCGTAAAGGGCTTTATGTTTGTGTAACAGCATCGAGCTGCTGCCTTCATCTTCCTTAATGTCTAAATGTGCTGCTGCGGCTCATTAGCTTGCGCCATGGATGTAATGTCATTATGAGGCCGCTTATAATACAACCATAAGTATCCTGGTTTACCATGAAAGCAGGAGATTAGTGGATATGTTGACTGTTGCTAATAGTTTAGTTCATGTTTTAAACTGCTAAACAGTGAGATGGCATGATGGAAGCATTTAAAAATGAAATTATATAACTGAGCTGCACTTTCTGGTGTTTTTAAGCGGACACACTTACTTATGTACAACATTTATAGATGTGTGTTAAATCTATGTCACATTCCCGTCACATCACAGCTCTCGGAGGTTACATGACTCCTGAGCTGTTTGCCAGCTGGGAATGAGCGCTCACACACATCATACACACATGTAAACACACACACACACATTCATACTATTTACGCATATGAAGAGGTTATGTAAACCCACCAGTGAGGACAGAGGCTCGTCCACATGTAGGGGACGGGGACGAGATATCAGTGGGTGGATGGGGGGGATAGAGAGGGCTGAACTATAATCTGTGATGTTTTTATTTCATGATAAATTTGTCATAACGGCTCGTCTGTCTGTCTCTGAGACGCGTCAGACCGGACAGCTGAGGCACGTACGACCCAAAACTGTTTCACAATGGCTCTGATTAACCACAGTGTTTATCTGTTTCTCCACCCTGAACCCAAACTGCCGTAATCCCAACTAATCCAATCGAGCCCTGGCAGTAGTAATGACACCCACGGATTGATTCAAGGGGGCAGAAAGTCTCAGATCGTTTGACCTTCATGGGTGAGCTTGAATAAAGAGTGTGTGCAGAGTTAATCGGTGCCTCTGATGGTTCGTTATAGTAATTAGGAGGTCAGTGTGAATGAGTTTGACAGGCTGGACCGGCGTGCCGTGGGCACGACGGCGGCCTCGGGCCAGTTCGGGCCCTGACGCCTGGTCAGCAGCGTCACTGCCGCGGTTATGTAACTCTCTAATTACGTTCTTGGCTTGATTTTGATTTTGCTCTCTTGCTTTTGCTGCCTGTTGGTCTGTTTCTGCGACTGTTCGAGCAGACTGAGCCTGTTTGATTCTATATCAGGGTTAAAACCCACAAGTTCCTGTTTGTATTGACATGGTTTAAAATGTGGCATATGTGAGATGTGGGATCAGCAGGGATTTTATGAATTGAATGCCTCCGATTGGAATGGGATTAAGGCACGATTTTACTAATCATGTTGTAATATTTGCTCAGATTATTTCATAGATCATTCGTGGAAACTTTGTAAGTCTCATGATTCAGGTTTAATACTCATTTATATAATATAATATAATATATGATGACTGCAGACTCATGTTTCATATTTATAGCTCATGTCTTTGTTGTGACTGGTTGGCCTGATCAGAAGAACTTCAGCTTCAGTTTTATTGGTTTAATCAGGGCAGCGATTGAGAGCTGAACTTAAAAATAGATCCTTTGTGCAAAATGAGTATACAATGTTTGTATTAAACACCTTTTTGATCACACTGTGTGTGTGTGTGTGTGTGTGTGTGTGTGGAAAAGGAAGGAAATATGTGCTCCTACAATAGAGGGGCTGAGGGCTCAGGAAGTGTCTTTTGGCTGAGCATGAAGTGATGAAAGTCGGCTGCTATTCAATTCAAATTTCTTTATTTTCTGTGACGAACGTGGTTGCAGTGGGTGGTGGGATAAGTCAAATAAATCACAGGATAACCACAGTCACACGGTGCCTCTAAAACCTCTTTAGACGTGTACTCAGTAGAATAAAACACATTATGGCATGAAGGAGTGGACTTTTTACCAATTTCACGCTTGTAAGGTTAATAAGTTCTTGACTACAAAGTGAAACAAGAGTAAAGGAAAACACAACAGGCTGTGCACAGTTTAAAACCCCGTTTCACGTAGCAGCACCTAAGTAATGAATGGTGTGGATTTAAACCAGCCTGGAGCTTTGGAGTCACATTACACACACGACTTAATAAACTATACGGCTCCTGTAACATCTAATTGTCAAAGACCTGTTTTCACTTTGACATTAAAGGGTCTTTTTCTGTGGATCAAAAAAGCCACATCAAGTCCACTTTGATTCGGTGTTATAACACAATAAAACTGTGTGTGAAATCTGATGCACAAGGAGAAGCTGTGACGGGGGTCAGAGGTCGCTCATGAAGGAGCGCTGTGGATGTCAGTGCAGCGTACGCTCCTTCTGTAAATGTCTTCTCATCACACCCTCCTATAAAACCTATAATCTGTCCCAAACTAACCTGACACACACACACACACACACACTTTCCAGTAGCGGCTGAACTCTGATCACATCATATACTGATTTTTAAGCCTGTCAGGAGATTAATCATTCTGTATGATCTTCAGGAAGGAGAAAGACGAGAGAGGCAGCTGTATTTTCTACATATATTCTCTCTCCCTCATCACATTATTGACCCGTTTATGTAACCACCGGTTCAGAGCTTGTCACCGTTGTGTAAACTCAGTTTAGCACCTGTCAAAACAGGCTCGGCCGTATTCCTGATTCAAGCATCTCTCGCTTTCTGTCTTTATGTTTCCGCGAATCTACCGAAATCTGACAGCTTCCCTCCTCGTGACTGAATCTCAACACCATGTAAACCGTCGTCTCTGTGCCCACTGTTACACCGCTCACTTTGGCAGTCACGCTTAATAAAAAAAACTGGGAGCTCATGTGTGAGTGTGTTGCCAAATTAAAACCTCACAAACGAGTGCAGCCTGAAAAAAAAGGCTATTTCTGTTTTAATGACAATGCTGCTGTCTGAGTAGAAGGCAACACACACACCACGTCCCATTTCTCTTTTCCTGCACACACTTATCACCTTAGTGTTTTATTTATGTATTTATTTAAGGATTTTGAATGTATGATTGTAGATTTTGCACGTCTGTGGCTGTATTAAAGCACTTTATGATTGATATGTCTTGAGAAATGTGACTAAAAAAGTTCACTCTTGTGTGTGGGAATTTACTTTCTTCCCCTTTTCTGATTGGTGCTGCCCTCTGTAAATAGAGAGAACTGGATGGCACCATGCACCTTGGCCACAACGGTGCGGACCGGTTCCAATCCCGGCTCCGTTGTCACCGCTTGAGGCAGCTTGTGTGCTAAACTGCGTGAAGGACAATGGAGTAATTCTCAAATGGCAGTGAGACATGATGGGGATTATATGTGAGGGGCTAGCACAGAGATTGGTCGCATTTAATAGCTGCACTTCTCAACCAAAGACTGCTTTAAAAAATCTGTGTGATATCTTGTGTGTAAGGAAATGAAAATGATGTGCAAGAGGAACCAGGCTTTAAGTGTGAAGCAGGATCCATGCAAAACATTCAGAGGGTGACAATGAAAAACAGATTTACAGTAAATAGAGCAAACAGTCAGAAATAAAAATAGAAACCTCTGCTCTGTTTTTTTTGCATGCTGTGTCATCTCTATTTGAGAGACAGTCAAGGACAAGTCCAATAAACGTCAGCTAGCCAGGAGGAAAGTGGAGCTGTGGTAGTGAAATTTGGTCTGGACTGTCTGCTGCGTGCAGAGGAGCAGGACCGAAGCCTTTCAACAGTGGAATAACTTCACAGTTATTAGATTCTCCTCAGTCTAATGAGCGGACTGCTGAGAGATCAGGAAATGAGTGGATGGTTGTGAACAAACAAGTGGGATTAATTTTGCACCGTGCGTGACCTTGAACTGATGACTTTGTCGACACGAAGAAGTGGATTCATTGTGTTCTTTTGGAGGCGGCGCATTCGCACACCAGTCACTCAGGACTGTGTGAACGGCCACCAGCATGTTCACGAGATGTGATGGATCAACAGAGTGTGGTGGCATCAATGCTTTGATGAACCGGGGTGTGACTCTCGCGGCCCAAAAAGATGAGGCGCTATTTAATTCCCAGCAACGGCTGCAGTTGCCATAGTGATTTTAACCACTGTTATGCAACTGCTCCACTTGCAGCGGCAACCTTCACCAAGCAATGAGCTACGAGGACGCACACATGTAGACCCGTGTAGAAGTATGCAAGCAGTATGGTATAGAATAACAGTGAATCTACAGTATGCGCGAGGTGTGATGTCCGTATGCAAACATACGATATGATGACAGAATGGGATCATTTTGATGGTTAAGAGCAGCCCACTGACCCTGAGGCTGTTACGCAACACCGCCTACCACCCCCCCTCTCTTCCCAGTAGATTGGAGATGGAGGAGCTTATCTTCTCCCTCACTCCGTCCTCTCATCTATCAATCTTTCCAGCTCCTCCATAACCACGCAGCACAGAAACACCACATGCTTTGGGACTGACTGGGGCTCTGCGGATGATCTCTGGCAGTCCATTAAACACGGCAAATACTGGGGTCCCAAAGTGGTGTGTAAATACAGCATGTGCTCATAAAGCCACGTAACCCGGCCCTGACCTGGACTCTTAAAGATTAAAGTGTCTGTCTGCTCAGTCAAACCCTTTACTGGGTAACGGCAAAGGGTTTGACCTTTTGCTGTACTGTCCTAAAGCGCCACAGGATTACAGGCCGAGTGAAGTCCTGGACTGACAACGACTTAACATGTGCAGCATGTAAGTCGTGTTCACCATCAGCCAATGACAGCAATGTTATGTGCAGGTTATAACATGCTACAGATAAGCGTCAGGATTGGAAGAACTGAAACATTTCTCCTCAGTGCTCAAAGAAAATAGAAGCTTTTAATCATTTATCGACTCAGACCAACAAGGTGCACCACAGAACGCCACAGGAGGTCTTTCCTACCTGTGGCTATTAGACTGTATAAGGCCTCCTCCACCAGCAGGATGGACACGTAACGGACTCATTCAGCAGAATCATGTGCAATAACTGTAAAGGTCATTCCCTTTCACTTTGTCTCCCCAGTTTTGCAGTTTGCACTTTGCACATATCGTATTTAATTGTTAAAGTATTCTATTCTGTATAGTTTCACTTACTTTGCACACTTCACCTCACACACTGTGACACTTTTCACAAATTTGTACTATTCAATCTGTACTTTTTGTTTTAAAAAGGGACAGACTATTTAATTTAATTGTATTTTATTGTGTCTAAGTTTCTGTTCAATTTTGTATTTCAATATTTTGTATTGTTGTGACTTGACCTCTGTACTGCACTCTGGCACAACAATTTCCTCCGGGATAAATAAAGTCATTCTTATTCTTATTCTTTATATGGAAAGAAAAATAAAAAATAAAAAAAATGCTGTGGTCTTTAATATGATGTTTGGCTATTTTTAGTTCATTTAAACAGAATGAATCTGTGTATGTCAGAGCTCATCGGAGAACTCGGCCGATTCAGGTCAGGAACCAAGTGAGCATGTGACAGATGGTGATTGGCAGGAGGTCACTGTTTTCACCGTCAGACAAGCACACAGCCTTCATTCATGATGCACTCAAGGCAAAAACAATCAGGGTGGAACGGCCCTGAGCGACGTTTAAAACTGTGTCCCAACAGTATTTTAGGTTTTAATGTAAAAACATAACAAACCAAGTGCATTAGAGGTGAAATATTCGGTAAAATCGTGCTTTTGTTTTGCACATTTTAGGCCAGAGTGAGTCAGATGTGACTGTGACGGTCCCGTGCTCTCTGTCGACACACGCTTACGTCTGCTTGGCAGCTCCTCACGTCACACCGATGCTGTGACTCTGACAGCAGACCATCCGGCTCTGCTTTGTCTGCCTCAGACTGGTTGGAGGTGACCACGACTGGCTGAGGCGGCATGAGGCCGTCATCGCCCACCCCCCCTCCACCCACTGTCTCCATCTCTGCAACAGCAACACATTCCTCCAGACTGAGGCAGACACAGATTATACAGAGGATGTACTTGGGGAATCTTGTGTTTTTACCACAGACCTCACATCACATGAAACTTAACTTAACTTAACTTAAAGTCCACAAGCAGCAGCGAACATGAAAGAAGACACGGACGTTACCACAAACCCCGAGGCTTTAATTTCTCCCCCCCAACAAACTGTGGACAACACATACACAGAAGAGGTAAACATGTCAAATAACAATATTAATTCATATTATTATTATAACATTAATCACATGGAATGTAGTACTCTCCCTTCACATTTGTTTTTTTTTCAAATTTTAGTTTATTTTATGAAAACATGTCAAATACAGACAAAACTCTAGATCATCTGTCTCTGATAGCCTGATGAATACAGTCTCTTTGAGTGAGGGCCAACAGGGAAAAGGATGCTCCTGACTCCTGCTCTCCCTCTCGCACGACCCTGTCTCGGTGTAAAACACACACTTGTTTCAGTGCGTGTTTGTTGTGTGCAAAATGCAGACACTTTCTTTGGAAAAATCGGTACACAAGGAAAAAAACGTTTCTGACTGTCACGAGACTTCGAGCTGCGTTTATTTGCTGCCTCCTAACGATGAGCTTTGTTAAACAGAGGACGGTGACAAACGGTGAAATGCTGCATCAGATGTGGTTCCTCTACGTTACGAGTAGGTTTGTTTCATATCCCCGTAGACTGACTGACACACACACACACACACACACAACAGACATTGAGAAGCACCAACAGCAGAAACAGGAACAATGTCCGATGAAGGGTGGGCTACAACAAAGTCTAATTTTGACTTTTTTTAACCTTTTTAAAGGCCCCATATTACGCAAAAAGCACTTTGTAATGTCTTTTCAACATAAACCTGTGTCTCAAACTCAGAGGATGATCTCCCCTCTCTCTCTTTCTCCAGCTCCATCCTTCCTGAAATGTGTGTGAAAACGCTCCGTTTAGATTTGGCTCCGCTTATGATGTCATTAGGGGGTCTGGTGATCGTGTGACCTCCTCCACTTGAGCTGAAACTCCAAAATGAGCAGAACAGCCATAAACCGTTAGTCTACTCTTGCACACACACTCACATAAGAACCACAGTACCTTGGATACATCGTTTTTTTTTATTCCTGTTTTCTGTTATTTATAGTCCGTGCTTGTTGTCCCTCCGTCGTCTCGTCTTGTGTCTGAATACGTGTGTGTGTCGCGTCAGCCTTCAGTCTTTGCTGTGGTTCTCCAGCTCGGAGATGATGGTGATCAGGTTGTGGAGACCAAAGAAGTAGCCGCTGTCGAGTCCCTCGTGCACCACGCTGTCCCCCTGGTAATGTCTGCAGGTGGTGTGGGCAAAATCTATCATCCTCACGTCCACCATGGGGCTGCGGGGGTCTGAGCGCGACAAGCACGCCTGGCTGACACCTGAGCTCCCGTCGCTGCTGCTGCTGTCACTAGACGTGGAGGGACTGTGGGGGAAACCGAGCGCGCCCGCTACCTCACCTACCTCCTCCTCCCCCTCCTCCTCCATTTCTGGTTCAGCCTCCACCTCCTCGTCCTCATCCTCTTCGTCCGAGAGGCCGTCGTCAGTGTGTCGGCGTGAGTCTTTCTGGGTGGGCGCCCCGTCGTAGATGATGAGCAGGGAGCTGGAGTAGAAGCGGTAGGATTCGGCGGCTTCCTCCAGGGCGGCTTGCAGTTCTCTGAGCCTGTGCAGCACCGGGGAGAGGAGTTCACGCCGCAGACGCCGTCCACTGTGGAAGAACTGGTACAAGGCCTCCTTGAAGTCCTGCAGGCTCAGTCTGCGGCCGTGGAACTTGCTCATGAACATCAGCTGGCCCATGTCACACCGGTACACCTGAAAGGATCGAAAAACAAGCACAGGTCACAAAATGAGACATAATGTGTTTTAATTGTTTGTAGCTGAAACTGAATCAGTTTCCTTTAACTTAAATCAACATATATGCCAGAATGGTGAAGTATTCCTTTAAGACGGCCTCTTGGCTCTGAGCCCACCTGCATGCCTGAGAGGCAGACTCCTATTGAGGACGCTGTGCTCCCCTGGCACCTGCGGATCTTCGTGGCCTTCTTCTCCTCTGTAGCATCGTCTCCATACTGCTGCGTGCCCATCTTCAGGTCCAACACGCACGGCAGAGTGGGCCACCACGTCAGGTTCTCCAGCAGAATGAATTCTGGGAAACTGAGTCAAGGAGGCCAGAGACAAAAGCCTATGGCGTTCTTCTACACTAATTCATCTACACTAGCTTACAACTTAAAACTTCTTGACAAGGTTTCCCTCTTATTATCATTCCAATATGTACCGGAAAGTCGCAGCAATATCAAGAAACCTATTGATCCTTTTAATATTCCACTGTCATACTGAATGAAACTAAATGGACCAGTCCTCAGTCAGTGAAAGGATACTGTATTGGTTGCGGTGCTTGGCGTTTTCTTTCATCTTCTGGAGGTGGTGCTGTTGACACTTGAGGCTCCAGGGGTTGTGTTTGAGCTGCGGCACAGATTTACTGTGGCTGCACTCCAGTCTGTAGTAGAGCACCTCGGCCTGCTGCAGCCACTCCAGCTCCACATCCTCCTGCAGCTTGTGAACACTGAGGCAGCAGAGGGAGAGAGAGCCGCATTAGTTTCAGCGAAAAGACCGGCACAGTATCTGCTTCTGTTCGCGGTTAAAGTATGTATGTGGGTAGTAGAGTGTAAAGTAAGAGGGCTGTTACATCTGATACAAAGAACATCCCAAGTTACCCTCCTCATATATCATAGACTTTAGCGTTTGTGTCGATGCTCGGACGTGCATCTGTTGCAGTTTTATAACCCAGAGGCCGTGACCTCCTCTTTAACTGCCAAGGCCAAGGATCAGTCTCTCACAGTATTCAGAGCCAGTTTTCCCTTCGCTTGTACAGCATGTATAATTCAACACACGTCATCAGTCGATTAATGTGGCTCTTCAGACTAAAGCTTCACCATTCACGGAAAAGTAAAGATTGCTTTAAATATGTCATGGCTGCGTGGCCGTTCTGGGGTGATTGATTCTTTATCCTCAGTTTAATCTACATGAGCAAGTGTGAAAGTGACTCACTTTGCCCTCCGACTGTTGATGCATCGACCTACTTAACCATGAGTAACAAGTCTCTCCTTGCGCTGCCGTCTCTGTCTGCACTCACCTCTTGTCCTTGTCTTTACGAGAGTAGCGGCTTCGGCCATCTTCCGCAGGCACTGAGGACGCCGTCGTTTTCCCCAATTTGAGCATCTCGCTCTTGGGCTTGCAGTCAGCCAAGGGGTCCTTGTTCTCCAGATCTGGGTCGCTCTGGAGGGGGTAAGCAATGAGGCAAAGGTTCCCTTCTTCATCCTCCTCGAAGCTCACCGACACCACACCTGAGAGCGAGACAAAGAGATGCCTGTTAGACATTTGTGCCACGGAGCAGTGAAGACGATCTCTCATAAAGCATCAAAGCAGAAAAAAGCTGAGACGATAACACAAGCGCTAAAAATGTCTTGTCCTCATTGTGCTGCTTTCTGCAGTAGTAGTTTGTGTCTACAAGCAAATCTCTTTTAAGATTTCTGTTCCAACAACAGCTGGACAGAAATATGACAGAAAGGAGGATGGAAGCAACAAAGAAAATGACAGGATGAAAGGACAATCAATCAGTTAATCAATATCAATGTGCAGACGGCAGGTTTTAATTGTGTGAACCCAAACACACAAACCAGACCATGCTCTTAAGTTTAATGCTACAAAGCATATAGCGGTATAGAGAAAATAACAGCCCAAACACAAATGACACAAGGCTACGCCATTTAAATCAATTCTGTTTATTACCAAAAAATTAATCTCACACAAAATGATCAATATGCACATGTAGCATAGAGAAACCATAAAGCATCACAGCACACGTACACAGATAAAACATTCCAGATTATTCCTAACGTTTGTTAGCAGCCTTTCCCTCCTCGTGGTGTAATAATACGGCTGAGAGAGAAGCCAGGATGAGGGGAAGGAGAGAAGGACTGATTAAGTGAAAATAAAGAGAGAGAGGAGGAAATGCTGACATGGAAACGAAAGCACAGCTGCCACAAAATATTCACGGCCCAGCAAGGGAAAGGGAGGATAAAGAATAGACGGCTGAGCTTTTTTAGTTTCGGCTGAGTATTTTGAAAAAGAGGATGTTTTGATTTAACCACTATCAGAAATGACATAAAACCTGAGAATCTTGTTGAGACATGTGTCAAATCTATATGTGAGGTGACATGTTAAACCATCCAACAGGCTCTGTTTGTCCTCTTCCTTTTAAAGATCCTCTAAAGGGTGTGATGGTGAGTCCATTAAAGTTTGTGGACTATTTTCAGATGACTTCCTGGTCTCTGTCTAACAGAGCGAGGAGGAAACTCACTTTTATCCCTTTGGCTGTGTACCAGAAAAATAAATGGAGGTGGGGGAGCAAACCTGACTTACCTGTGGTAGTACCTCTCCCTGCAAACAGGACATCAGTACTCTGTGGCCTGTTTGCAGGGGGCACAGTTGCAGTCTTAGCTGCAGCACCCTCCCGTGGCAGAATTTGGTACATGCTGCTTGCAGACACCTAGAAACAACACTCGAGCAGGAGCAGGGAGCTCCATTTTCTAACAATCTCAACATTTACACTTTGCACACAACTTGCAAACATGCAAGGCATGCCAGCAAAAGATCAGCTCCCACCTAACCTGCTCATATGCACACAGAGCGCTGAAGTAAAGACAGCACAACAACACAACATGCATTACCTCTATACTGGGGGGTAAATTTCCTCATTGCAGCAGGCAGACTCTTGTAGAACTGATGCTCACGAGGGATGAGGGGCTTGCAGACAGTCTGCTCCCCGAAGCGCAGGACGCAGCAATGTCCCCCCACCTGGTGTACGAAGGGCTCAAGCATCACCCCTTTCTCCATGTAGCACTGCTGGCTCTGCTGCTGCTGTTCTTGCTCTGCATCCACGGCCTTCTGGGCCTGAGCCTCCACAGCCGGACCCATCCTCCTCTGGCCCTGACCACACTACCAGGGGCATCAGCCTCCTCACGCTCGCACGCACAATGTGGCGGGGGCCCTATCTGGCGGGGACGTGCACACACACACTCTGTAGCACACTTCAAATCCGCAGACTGTAGTGTCTAGCATTAAGGTTGCAGGTTTTTGCAAGTTATTCCCAGAGTATCTTCAGAAGCTGCTGCTGTGATGATGATCTGCTTCGTCTCTTCTGTCTTGGATTCTGCTGGTCAAAAACAAAGGACAGGAAGGGAATAAAAGGGAAACAAGAAAAAGCCAAAATTTAGTGGCTATTTAATTCCTTTTTAACTCCGTGTCTGGCAGTTCTTGTGGAGACAGAAAGTCCTGTAGACACTGAGGTTTGGACCAGTGCTGTGGCAGCAGATGAGGCAGGCAGAGGCAGATCCTGCTTGTGCCTCTGCTGCAGGCTGAACGCTCTCTGACAGCTGAGCGCTGCCTCACCACTGGTAAAGCTCTCACAAGCCCCACTCTCGGCCAGCCCCCATCACAAGCTCTCCACCAATCAGCAGCATCCGAAGCAGGTTGTTGGGTGGTAACCCTTAAAGGGAAAGAAGCGAGAAAACAAAGACAGTGGTGGGGCGGGGGGGGATTCTGGGGGAAGGGAGAGAAAGGAAGGAAGACTAAAAAACAAGGAGGAAGCTAACAGCAGCTGTTTTATCTCTGCGTGACAGCAGTGTTTTAACAAGCTGACAGAACAAGCTGAACTATTTCCTCATATAATGTGAGACGTAGGGAGCGCTAACCCTGATCTTCTTGATATCTTGTGCATCATTCTATAAAAACTTGGGCCAAAACATTCAGCCTGGATCTGGCAGGAGGTCTGCATGTGCAGAGGGGCTGCAGCGACACAATATTTTTGTCAGAATTAACCAACATGGTGCACAACTCTTGCTGCCAAGAGAGCTGGTTTTCTTCTTTTTGTCTGTTTTCACAACATGTAGGGAAGTTCTGCCTCATTTGTGTGGTGGAGGATTCTTGAACATGAAGTTGGCTTTGTAGGAAAACAAGTACTTGGTGCACTGAGTGAAGAAGTGACCTCTCTCTCCCGCCCCTCCTGAAAGCTGTCCTCGGTCCAGGTTTTTTATGGTCGCTGTATCGCCTCCAAAGCACTAAGATGACCATGGAATAAGCTTCCCTTTAAACATGCATAGGCCTGCCAGCTATTTACTGATGAATAGTTTTTTATATTTCTAATTCATACTATATTAAGAGTTTTTTTTACTATATTTTTGTGTATTGCTGTTGTTTTTGTATATGTTTTAATTAGCTGGGAAGCTGAGTAGCCAACTGTCTCTACCTCCTACAGCCGATATTTGGTGTTAGCTAATGCACTAAACAACAATTTGTAGTAGTGTTTTTAAAAAAAGCTTAATATTTTCATGACCTTATGTTATGATAAGTGCTTCGGGCTGTTTGGCAACAGAGGTTAGGATGTGGTGTTATGAAGATAAGGATGGGTGAGAAGCTGGGATGACATGAGCGGGGGTTGTTGAACCTCGTGCGGCAGCCAGAGTGGAAACTATAATCCTCATCTCGCACCCTCCAAGCCCTCCTTGACACAGATTACTGCAGCAGACAAAAAAACATCTGATTAAGCCAGGCGCTGTCTCCACTCACGTGAGTCCACCTTTACACTGGCAGTGGGTGAACATAACTCAGATGAAGGTGTAGTGTGTTATTACCAAAACATGATGTCCAACAAAAATGTCTATCGGTGTGTGTGTTTGTGTGTGTGTGTGTGTTTGTGTGTGTGTGTGTTTGCGCTGTACATTAGAGTTGGACGCTGGCTGGCTTCGCAGCGAGCAGAGTCAGAGAGCCCTGCGCTAATCTCTATAATCCTTCCTCTTGGAACACAAGAGGAAAATAGGCCGTGACAAACAAGTAGAAAATATCCAGTTACACTTACGCACACATACATATGTGTTGTGTACATATGACACACAGTTGACGAAGAAACTGGGGCCCCGCAGCCCTGCTCTGACACCTTTAATCAACGGGCACCTTGATGGACAAACCACTCAGACAACCAACGGCTGCTTGGTTTGGTCTCAGGAAGGAAAGCTGTGTTAATTAATTAGCCCAACATACAACTAGGGTTGGAAACCGAGAACTGCTTCCAGTTGACGACTGGTTCCAAATTGCCCAATCCATTGAAATCGTCTCTGAGCTTATCAATTCCTTTTATCGAAGCCGGCATGCTTTTCTGACAAAACAATGACGTCAAACTGATGCTGGAAACATGCAACAAGGAGTCGTGGTGGTGAAGATGAGCAGGTCCAAAGCATGGCCTCATTTCATGAAGAAAGATGACGTGTTGGGGACAGAACAGTGTGTGAGGTGTAGGGATGTGCCGGGATTTTCGAAAAGTCATTAAAATATAAAAGATTGAATAATTCATGAGATTATCATCTTGTTAAACAAATATATTTTCCTTCATTTTTACTGGCACTTGGTATTACGCCCATCGGGAGCAGTAGATTGAAGTCAGGTGTCTGTAGATGTGGTCACAAACAGTCTGTGATACTTCGTTGCTTAGGCAGCCTTAAGTGTGAACAAGCTATTGAATCGTATTTTTGCTTGAAATGTGCATCACTAGTGAGGTGTGTGTGTGTGTGTGGTAGAGAGAGTGAGCAGCAGAGAAGGTGTATGTGAACAGAGCAGAGGAAAAGTTTAGACATTAATGTCCACTGACAAGTCCAGACAAATAATATCTCCCCTGTGCTTTTGATTTCAGCCTGGAAACTGAGCACGGAGGTCTAACACGACAGTGCTTGTTGTGACGTCTGCCAGATCATGTCGTGTAAGGGTGGAAATACCGGCAATATGCTAAAACACGTTTCTACCCAACATGAGCTAAAATTCCAAGAATTCCATGTATTTGACACTCTATGCACGAGTGCCACTGATTGGGAAACAGAGCGGCACGTCCGTTATGAGGGTAAATATGTTATAATAACATTAAGGCCACACAGGCAGGCTTAGCAGATTAAACAGAAGTGAAACAGTGGACCTTATGCTCACCTCAGTCACATGCCTGCCTTTTTCTGCTCTGTTCACACTCAGAGATAATAAGTTAGTTAATACGTAGACTTACTTTATTTAGAAAGCAATGAACAAGGGCAGCAGAATCGGTGAAACGACGGCACTGGGATGAATAAAATCCGATCAATTCGCATCCCTTCACACAACACAAATGCTCTCATTGATGCATGTTTCTGTTTCTGTTGTCAGAAGGTAGCATGAGCATAAAACTGATGATCTAATTGCTGTTAACCAAAGATAAAACTAATCCCTGAGCTTATGACCATGGGCTTGTCTTGCAGCACAAACATACAGCTATGTCAATGTCAAAAAATTTAAAATTAGCCATCACAGAGAGAGTTGGAAATGACCGGAGTGATATAGTTCCTCATGAAATGAAATGAAATGCTTATAGCAGAACTAGTACTTTGGGGGTCATTTACATACACAGTTAAAGAAATACGACACAAACTATTTGCAGCTCAGACAGAAGAGTTCAGGCATCATGTTTGTAATTCAAACACACATTTCTAAGCAATAAATCTTTAAATGTGTGCAGAGGAATTTAACAGGCACATGATGGAACATTGGAGCACAACCTGGAAAATATCTAAGATGCATACGAGGAGATGCATGAGAGGAAATAAAAAAGAGAGACAGCAAAGTGACCTTGAAAGAAATGGGCAGAGTACAACACCGGGCAGCCAGTTAGCAGCGGCTTTTCACAGTGCTGATGAGCTGCGTGCCAGTAACAAACAGAGACAACAGGACACGCAGCCAACAGGAAGTTGGAGTCCAGCCCCTCACCTACATGCAGAGCACAACAGGCGTGCAGCTAGAAGAACTCCTCCTGACGAGATCACAGCTTTTCCAGCCTTGGCCCACGATAGAGGACAGATTTTAATCTGTCTAACGAGGTACATCAAGAATTCCTGAGCCCTCGGTTTGCGTCTGCTGTCTTCTTCAGCCTGACGATTGTTGGTCCAGTCGATGACCATTTTAGTTTCTTCTCTGGCAGCAAACAAGACTCAGGTTCAGTTAGGAAACTCGACTGGAGCCAAGCTGGCTTTAGTGATGTATAAACTATGTAGAGGCTCACAAAGGAAAGAAGCACACGTCGTCCAGGTCACCAGTCAGTCACACGCATGACAAAGACAGGTGGACCGTCACATTTTCATTGAAAACCATTTGCAAAGCTGAGGTTTAAAGTTCATTCCTGTATACCAGCATCTCAGTTAGCGGTACTACAAGCACTTTTACTCTCTCTCATTCTTATCAAATTGATTAATCAAACTTGAATCCATCTTCCTTGCTGTAAAGGCTGTTGTGCATGCTGCACACTGAGGCCAAAGTCTCAGTAAAGTACAATACACTTCAATATTTGACCTAAATATATTCTAATAGTGCACTGCGCTGTGCTCCTTATTGTTACTGAGGGTCAAAGTCATGCAGACAACTGCCTCAACATCCTTCCCGTGATCAACATATTTACAGAGATCACAGGGCTCACTTAGCAAATCTGCAAGCTTTTATCTCCCAACAATAACAGCAGCGAAGGAGACATGGGGGGGTGCAGGTATGTCACTGAGGTTATCAAGTGTGTCAATGTTTCATTGAATCAAAGCTGCGGCAGCTCCAGAGGGCTTTACAGCACGTTCAGACGTCCCAGAAATGTGATCGGCAGATTAGGTCTGTATTAAGAGAGAGATGTGGTCGGTGGGGGGGAGGGGAGGGTAGGGGTGCGTGGGTGAGGACTGTCTTTTGCCCTTGTGTGGCCATGGCACATTGGAGGAGGAGGCTAATAGGGAGGCGCTGAGTGAATTCAGATACAAAACAAATGCAAGGTTGTAGCGGCATCAGAGGGGAATGTGAAGGGCACACAAATACACTGGGATAGGTCTATTCCACGGTAAACACAACACAAACTATCTTTAAACTTAATGCATAAATGCCTCTGACATACATTATGTGCTCAGTATTTTTCTACTACTACTACTAGACACAACCACTTTGTTGTTGTGTTTCTGTACTGCCGACTTTGTCTACTTCAAGAGCCTTAAAAGATTTAGGATGAGACAAATAATCTGAATGAGGTGGCATGAGCCTGGATTTAACTGGACCGATTTACGCAGTGACCGAGGGGAAACGTGAGTGCACACTGACTCATATTCATGTGCCCAAAACACATAAGGGTCACTCGTGCAGACGGGCACGGGAACAGGAACTCCTCATCCTAACACGTGAAGACAAACGCACACACACGCTCCACCTCCGCTGACCTGGCTCCTGGCGCGGGTGTAGTGGAAAAAGGCTGATCTTACCTGTGTGGTGATTTGTGGGGTCATTTTCCAGACACCACACCAGATAAACCTGCTAACCAAATCCCTGTGGGTCACCAAACACCTGACCCTGCACTAAAAATACCACATTCTGTTGTCAATTCAGGCCGCGGGGTGGCTATTAATAAACAAAGTCTGCTCCCTGCCAAACGTAAGAGACAAATAAACACAGAGATTACACAGAACAGAAGCAATTTACTGGCTGCCATCTCGTAGGGCCAACAGGGCGAACACTGAAGTCATATAGCTGCACATATACGACATGACTGTACTGACGACACGGTGACCCTGTCCACCTACTTCCAGACATCTCTATTATGCATGTGAACACACCTGAGCAGGATGCGGCAATGCTGACAAGAAGAAGAAACCACAAGTAACAATGAGAAGAGGAGCCTCACTTGATAAAAACATCTTTGCCGTCAGAGGCTGAGCTGCTCGTTAAATGGGTGGAGTAATGGCTATAGGACCAGTTTAATAGGCAGGTAATATATGATGGCAAGTTGCCATTAAATGTCTCATATTCTGCTCATTTTAAAGTTCCTGCTTGTATTTGGAGGTCCTACTAGAACAGGTTTACATGGTACAACGCTCAAAAACACATTCTCATAACAGCTGGGTTCAGCCTTCTGTCTGTAGAAACAATCTGCTGCTTCGCTTTTGCCTCCGACATTTTCATGTTAAAGGGAGCTGGTGTTGGTGAAGAAAACAAAGGTGGACAGCGAACGGGAAGTTTTTAGTGGGCAGGGGGGGGGGCAGTCAGACTGCTGAAGGGCTGAAGGAGGTCACATGACTGACAGATTCACACGGATTTACTGAAAGAGAGCAGGAGAACAAGAGAGAGGACGGTGTTTACTCAGAGTCTGGTGGTCTTTAAGCACACATTCATGTTCTAAAGACATTAAAAGTACATTTTGCATAAAATAAGACCTTTTAAGGACTATTTTAAGGACTTTATAAATACAACAAAAACAATGCCTGTCCCGTCTTACTGTTGAGATGGCCACCCAACCTTTTCATACAACATGCAATGATGAGTAAAGTAACTGTAACAGGTGATAAATCTTAGAGCGGATAGATAAACTGAATCGAGTGGTTTAAGGGTGGAGGTGTGTCTATAGATAATATCTCCATGATCCAGAATAGACAAGAAGACTGTCTCAATAATTTCTTTTGGGAATCGGAAAATTAGCTCTGCTTCACTACAAATGAGCCAATTTTGGATCCAGCCAGATACCAAGATATTTATACACTCTCAATACTGTGTCCTCTCAGGGTGGCAACATGCAAATTAATGTACATAATATGTCAGTCTCTAAAGAATAGCATGTAATTAGTTTTGTTTGCATTCAGGACTAATTTCAAATTAAAATTCAGCAGTTTCCTATCTCTTGCTTGTGTCTTATCTTCAGTTGTACTGTTTACTTCCTCTCTTGTTAGGACTGTATGGTGATAATATAATACTGATAATCTAATGCACCTAGAGAAGGGGCGAGGCGTCCTTACTGCATGACGACCGTGTACATAAACGCATTCGTGCACGTGTCAGCAATTGTTGGGGGGGTGTCGGACACGAGGTCATCCCACACGGTGGACCTGTTTCCTGTCAGACGTCTCCAGTCTCTTCCTGAACAGGGAGGTGAAAGATGTTAAAACAGGACAAAGGGAGAGGAAACGAAGTGGATGGGAGATATGAGTGCCGTGATGAGGGGAGACGGAGTGAGATTATAATGAAACAAGTGCATCAGGTATTTGGCCTAATTAATTTGTAAATGAGAAGTGCAGAACCAAAAATATCCTACTGTCCTCAATAAGTCGTTCACTCAGTGTTCATTTGCATAGAATATGTTGAGTGGCAGCGGCGAACCATCACTATTACTTTATAACAGCCTTGTTCATAAACAATAAGTATAGTATATGAGGAGTGTTTGTATCTCATGTTTAATATAAATTTGACCCTTGAATTACACTGAACTGTCATTACAGATGGTGTGTCTAATAAATGTTATAACACAGGGGATTTTAAAATAGATGACCAGCAACAGGTGGATGTTTTGCATGTGTGCGCATCAACACTTCTCACAGCAGACATTTTGACCTGCGTGGCATTAATAATGGTTGCTTTCCATTTATGTTTGCCAGTCCCATGACCCTGGGATGCCAACTCACTGGCATAGCTTACTGGCACACTGAAATGTACCGGGGCCAGCATTAATGTTGTTTTGCCCGTGCTTTTCTAGCTGTACCAGCAACATTTCAAACCAAGAAGTGTTTCTGGGGAATTCCTAAGGTCTCAGGGGAAGTATAGTTGAAAAAGAGAAGTGAAATGTGAATCGAAGATACTGGAAAGACGTCACACAGAAGGTGGAGTCTGGACCGGCACGACAGTGAAGATTATGATGGTTGGTGAGGGAGATGGTTTTGGAAACAACAGAAGTCGAACTGGAGCAAGCACGAAGTCGGGAGGCAGGCAGGATTAAAGCTGTGAGCACTCACAGACCAGTCTACTGCCAGCAGTAAAGTATCTCACATTAACAATCCAATTATTAAGACTCACGACTGCCAAGAGGAGGGTGCGCTCTCCTAATTAGGCTTTAGATTCTTGCAAAGGAAAATCCTGTTTCTATTCAAAACACTTTAAAGCAGACATGTTCCGCTTATCTTTAGGTTAATACTTGTATTTGGGGGTCCAACTAGAATACAATCATTTGTTTTAATGTTCAAAAACCACATTATTTTTCTCATACTGGGCCTTTTAAAAAGCCCGGTCTGCTCTGGCTGGTCAGTTCCCACAATCGACGACCAAGCCGCCAGGAAGTACACCAGTCTTTGCAGGCAATTTTACAAGGTGGCCAAACCGTGTAATTACAACAATGGCCCCCGTCACATGACGCCATCGGGCCCAAAACACTTTTTTTCCATAGTAACATTGTGAAAGAGACTACAGGAAATCGTTTTGTGAGAGTCACAGCCCCACAAAATGACTCATTTCAGCATCAGGATTTGATACATCCAGTCCGATAACATTTGGAAAGTCTAGAAGAGCAGGCTCAGCAGGTCTCAGATGTTATGGCATCATTCTCTATGGGCCCAGCAATGAGGAAGATCTGGATACATTTACACCCAGTAAGTCAAACTTGTTTGGCTTCATACGCCACTGAGCAACTTTCATAGGAATGAACAGAGCCCTGCTCCCTAAGCCATATCCTGAAGCACAATCTCCGCTCTGTCTACAGTCTAACCTGCCAAATAAACAGCAAAACAGCATAAAACACGGCAAAAGGCACAGCTGCAAGTCTGGAGTCGCGAGCCATCTTGGAGTTTGTACGGTTTCCGGCCCTCATTAATAAAGTAGTCCAGAGTAAAACAATGTTACACACACACGACAGTTGTGTTTTGCAGTCGCTTTGAGGACATTTCAGTCACAGGTTTATCCAAAATAAAGTAAATCCGCTGGTCTTCACTGCATCCTATGGTGGGAAGACATGAAGACCATCAACAGCACAGTTTGCATGCTTTGCTCGTACCTTCAACATCTCACTTCCAGAGCTAGCGTTAGCCACATAGCAATGGCAGAGGTGGATTCAGGTGTTCAGTGGGAGGGACAGTCAGCCTGCTGAGTTCAACAGATCAGACCAAATCTAAGCAGAGCGTTTTCACACACATTTACTGAAAGATGGAGCAGGATAAAAAGAGAGGGTGGCTTTCTGTCATAGTTTGAGGGTCTCTAGGCGCACTGGAGAAAGACTGTTAAAGGGAGGTCTTCCTAGTGTCTGATGACCCAGAAGTACTACAGACATTTGTGACTGGTGCTGTGTCATTGAATTAAGCTGTAAAGCTCAGCGAAACTGGATGGGAAGTAAGAATACAGACATTACATACTTCCCTGAATGAGCCTCTCCACGTTTCTCAGAATCATTAGATAGAGACAGAGAACTGTTAACAGGTTCTTGCACTATTTAATACCTCGTTCACACTGTAGTTTTATTGCTGGAAGAAGATATGTCACTAATTGACAGCAACATAAAGTTCAACATAACTAATTAATTTGTCATAAACTTAAACTGTTTAGAAATATTCCTCAAAAACTCCCTTGGTGTCTGTGTTTATTGCCAATATTTTATGTGTATCATATTGACACAAACTGGAAAAGTGAGCCTCGTCTGGCTGATTTCCATGGCCTTTTGGCTGAGTTCCTCCTCTGCAGCTGAAGAAGGTCAAGGGCATTGGCTCACTGCCACATTTTAGTTCAGTTTCTAGGAAGCTTCACAGATAGGACAGCAGAGCAGTCTCTCTTCCTCTGACACAGACCACGCTCAAACAAAAATCTGTTATTCTACTCAAAGGACAACAACAAGCTATTCACATCACAAAATCTGGGCAGTCCCGTAGCCAATTAGAATTGGACTGAGTGGGCATTTCCAAGAAAACGAAGAAAACCACAGATGTTTCAGGAGTAGAAAGAATATAATATAATAGTTTCTGTCCTCAAACTCTTACTGCCAACATCTCGACACAGAATACCCAGGTTAGTTAGGTGAGGCTGACATGGTGTATATGTAGTTGTCTTAATGTCACACTAGCCGAGACAAGCAAGGCTATGAGTAGGTAAACACTCGGTCAACCCCAGATATCCATTATAGTCTCTCTGTACTTGGCAGGGACCTTCGAGTTGGGTTACATCGCGTGAGCAAGTGATACCTGTCGACATATCAGTATCACTGGTACTGGGGCTGAGGCCTGTGTCAGGTTAATCTTACAGATACACAAGGGCCCTTGTCATACTTGTATGTCTACAACACTCAACACCCTATTCGTGACTTTACATGCAGCGCTGTGACAGTGTGGACACTTGAAGGCACGAGCCAGGTGGGAATCTGTTTGTGTTTTGAATGCAGTGTCATTGGTCTTTCCATCAGTTATTTATGTGTAATTTATGTCTAAAGACACTTTTGCATTGAATTGCTGTTCTGAGTCCATCAGACATGGACACCTTGCCTGAAGAATACACAAGCAGCACTTTATTTGATCCTACTGACAAGGTCTTCAAGTCTGAAACTGTTGAATATACAGTACCTGTTCAAATAATGAGTACATCTGCTCTGATGGTAAAATATCATTCACATATGATTTTGTCATTGTTTCAGTCCAATCCAAGCAATTATAAGTATTTCAAGAGTTTGACTTTGTTCTTTGTTGTGTGTCCTTGTTGGTTTTTTGGGGCATTGTCAAGCTTAATTTGATAGGACAGACAGGAAGAAAGGCCTGATGTGAACCCAGGCCGCTGCAGTTATGACTAGGTACGCGCTCTACTAGGTGAGCTACCTGGGCACCTCAGTCTGGGAGATGTTTTGGATGTTGGTGACCACCTCTGCTAGCTGGTCAGCACACGTCCAGGCCCATTGTCAGGTCCAGCAATGTTACAAAGGTTCACTCCAGCCAGGGTTCGCCTGACGTCGGCTGTGGGCAGACTTGGTGGTCTGGTGGGTTCGCAGCTTCAAACGGAGCATAAAAGTCATTCATCCAAGAGAGAGATGTCACATGCAGGTGTGTGCCACAATCTTGTAGTCAGCGATGGCCTGCGAGTCCTGCTATGTGCACCAGGGGTTATTTGAGTCTTTGAGTTGGCACTATCATGCATACACGTGCTTTGCTACCCTGATGGCCCAAGACAGGTGAGCCCTAGCAGGTCTGAGGGCTGCCAAAGACCCAAACTCAAAGGCAGCGTCTCTGTTTTTCAGCAGCACATATACGTTAGCGGATATCCATGGCTTCTGGTGATGTTCTTGGAGATGGGTTAGTGTTAGCTTCTGGTCCTCATGGCAGGCTGAGGCTGCACAGGTTCTGCAAAAGTGTGGATGTGATGTTGTATGGAGGCGAACTCCAAATTTCCAGTAATGTCAGTCGGCCGTAGACATGGTGGATGTTCATGGGCGCAGTGGACTCAAAAAATGGACGAAGACTAAAGAATACATCAACATTTAGCACAGCGTTTACCAGACCGAGAGTGCCGCCATCTTGGATCAATCAACCATATGTGGCAAAATTAGGAAGCTAGTTAAATAATACAAGACAATATCGCACTGTTTGCTTCAGCCTATAAAAACCACACCACCAGAGATGATGCCTCAAAATTATGATCACATTCCTGTCACCTGACAAAGGATCTGCAGTGGAGAAGTTAATCAAGTCTGCCACGAGCTTAAAAAGCTTAGTGAGGGTCTAACCTTCCTGCGGATGGAGAGAAAATGCTCTTAAAAAATTAGCAAAAAACAAGTACATTAAGATGTGCTTGTGCGGAGCGGATCACTGGCAATGTCTAGTAGACAGAATGATCAAAGCAGATGCCTCTCCCCTGTCAACTTGACACCAGCTGCTCCTCCATCACAAGTCCTCATGATATTGAATGATTTGTGTGTGTTTGTGTGCGTCTGCCGTCTGCATGTTTGTGTCAATACAGCACCTGAATTCTTGACATTTCCTCACCTCTAAAGTGTGTCAACTCCTGCCATCCACCACCTCATATGAGGTGACAAGTTGGAGGGCTGCACGGATCTTTTAGCACGTTGGCACATCTCTAACACCAAACCCAAGCAAACAAACCTCTCTCGCCATAAATAACAGCACTCATACACCTTTATCCCATAATATTAATAGCTAGGGACTGACATAAACTCAATGGCATGCCCTCGTTGTGTCGCTCTCCAGACCAAAGCTCTTTCCAGACACTCACAGTGTTGTGTATAGTCCAATATATTTTAGATGCAGCTATTTCTCACCCAGAAAGGACAAACACTGTCAGGCCATGTGTGTCTATTATATTATGTCTTTAAAAGGAATGGGACAGAGTCATACTCACATAAAAGAGCCATGCATTCCAGATAGCAAAGTAAGACAGACAGGAATGTGGGAGGAAGGAGATGAGGTAAGGTTGGGACTGAAGGAAAAGATGAAGGTACAAGTACGAATAGATTGCATGATGGGAGAACGAGTGGAGCCTAAATAGAGGATAAACTGAAAGAGATGCAAAGCTATGGTTTGAGACCTGATATCATCATATTAATAGAAACGTGATCATCAACTCGTTGAGAAGACTGCTTCATCCAGGGGATCTAATACTGCCGACTGCTGCCCAGATGAATATTAATCCTTGGAAAAAGCCCACACACGTGCAACAACGTTATACAGTAATATAAGGCTCTAAGACGGAGTACAGTTACAGCAGCTTAGAGGTCTGGTGCTACCAGACACGAGTCTAGTGTGCTACTGTTGTGTGATACTCTGCTAGACAGTTTGACTCAGCTGTTCACACTGTTTGCAGTGCAGGCTGCTTCTAAACATCTCAGCACAAAGAACAAAAAAAAAACAGGATGGGAAATGATCTCTCTCCTGCAACACGCTTGTGGGTGTCAGATGTCGGCTTGTTAATTTAGCCATCAATGGACCTACTTGCTGTGGTAACCTAAACCAGATTAAATTTGATGGTGCACACCAAGCTATTTTCTTTCCAACTGAACTTTAAATTCATTTTGTCAAATATTCACCACATACACCAAAACACAACATTAACACACGACGAAAACATCCATTATGCTTATCTAAAGCAAACACTTACAGAGCTATTTTAATGCCATTATTACATTTAATTTGCTGGAACCCAAAAATTAATTAGTGCCAAAGATGAATGTGGATCAAAAAACAAACTGTGATTTTCATAATTACTGAAAAAATGCATGAAGAAGCAACATTATGGTGGTTTCGTGTCTTATTTCAGTAGGTCAAAAACAGGGAGAGCGAGAGGAGTCACAAAGCTCCAGGGTAGCAGACGCAGGAAAGCAGCAGGGAGATTTGTACTGTGGTCTGTGATGGAATGCGTAGTGTGTTTACGGTCTATGTGGGCTGTTGATACAAAGCAGTGTGGGCTGCGTTGGCAGCAGTGCAATGTGTGTCTGTGCCATAGACGGCTCTGCACTGCAGCGCTTGTGAGTGCACGTGAGGAAGAGCGCACATGTCAGAGGACTACTAAAGAGCCCCTATCCTCCTCTGACGACCCCCTCCCCCCCTGCAGACACAATTTACACCCCTTGCTGCACTAATGCAGCCCTCATTTCTATTCCTGACAACAAGTGTACATCTAGTCCACAATCTTTCCCTAATTAACAACATTTATCCACCATAATAAGCGATCTGAAATAACTTAGACAACATTCAGTCGACTACAACTGACATCTAAAGAAGGAACCTTCCTTTCCTGGACAAAATTCGATCTCAGTGTGCACTACTTTTTTTCTTCATAACATTCCCCATCACTTGCAGTCCACTGCAGTGCCCCCAATTAACCTCTCATCCATCATTTATGTTGAAATTTGGATACTTTTTCCTCCAGTCACTCTCTCTTTATCTCCTGAACTGAGGTTCTGTACCTGGACACCGAGCAGTGCAGGTGACACATAAGCAGGGTGGCTGAGAGGGCGCTGAGACTCCTGGGGTTCGGGGTGCTGGGCCCGATGATGGTTTCTGAGTGGGTGGTGACGGGAAAAGCTTGGCCTTGTTCCAGTGGGCTGGCTGAAGTTTACCTGAGGCCCACAGAGAGAAAAAGAAAGAACAGATAAATGATGTACAGTGGAAAACTGCTGCAGCCTCTTCTGCATAACACACACACACACACACACACACACACACACAAAAAGAGTACACACACCTGCTAAAATGCTGCAGGATGCACACACACACTCCATCCCCTGTTTGTCTTTGTAATGCAGACAGTATTTGCACAAAGCCACAAAGGCAAATAGTAGGAACTTTGTAGTTGCTAAAACTCCTCTGTACAGGACTGTCTGAGCAAAACTAAACTGGAACCACTTATAGATTACAAGTTGATCACTTTTTTATTTAAAGCATAAAAAAATTATAACAAGGAACACCCTCAGCACCTAAATCAAGCATCACAGCTATGTAACATTAACAACACAGATTACAAGACTATAGACACACAAGACAGTATCAGGCCACCAGTTTTCAGAGAAAGAGGAAAGGAAAGAAGATGCACTCATAAAAAGAGAGGAAGGGATTTTTGTAATTCAATCCAGTCCAGTTTTCATGAGATGAGCTTTGCTCTGAAATTTAATCCACCCCACTTTAGTAAGTCTGAAATGTGATATAATAAATTAGCTAAATCTGTTTGCCAGATTTAGAAGAAGTAGTATGTGTGGTTTCCCTTTAAAGTAGCAGCAAGTGTTCCCATGGGTGAAACCGTATCTAATTCTCTGAGGTTTGTCTTTAATCCACTGGAACAAAATGCTGTGAGGGATCAAGATCATTTTGACGAGAGTCCCAGCAAAAACAATACAGGTTCCAGTTTAATTCACATGTGCAAGATTGTGCAAAGGAAACATGGGATCATAGATCACTGCCACATTAAGTGAAAATACGTTCCCACATGGAAGATGCGATGGGGCAACATTTGTTGAGAAACAGAGGTGTGTTCTATGACCTATGACGTATTTGGTACTGGCTCGTCCTTTGGACTTCCAGTTCCCCCGGATAGTCTAACAAAATTAACAGATTTACTGAGTAGTACAAGGAGCCCCAGGCTACACAATTACCCCTGTCGGATCATCTAAGCTCTGATGTAACA
This sequence comes from Pempheris klunzingeri, assembly GCF_042242105.1. Classification (NCBI taxonomy): domain Eukaryota; kingdom Metazoa; phylum Chordata; class Actinopteri; order Acropomatiformes; family Pempheridae; genus Pempheris; species Pempheris klunzingeri. The sequence continues at coordinate 4,076,519 of NC_092013.1, forward strand.
AGCGTGTTATGAGACATGGACATGCTGGTGAAACTCTAACAGAAGGTCACATAGCTGTAATTTCTAAATCAGACCCAGAGTCTTTCCCTCTAAAGACTTCTTTGTGAGTCATTTATAGCTGTCTTAAAAAAGGACACACCAACTTTCTGTCCAAATCCATCTGCAATGTCCAACCCTCACTTATCTCGACCCAGAGCCAGGACAATATTTGGCATCCAGATGGACTTTCCCCACTGGCTGGTGTTCAGTTACAATATGGTGGATGATAAAGGGCTGGTTCATTTTTGCCCCCCAGCTATGAATGGGAAACAGTGGCCTATATATCTGAGCTGTACCTCCCAGTCCAAACTATTCTTACATAACATAGACACCACCTGTCCTAGGAACACCACACCTGAGACACAGTCAGGGTCAGATGGGGAGGTAGAGAACGAGCCCTCCGGGAGGAGGCAGGGAGGCTGGTGGCAGGAATAAAAACAAAAATTAAAAAAAAGTAGAGCAGAGCAGTGGATTTCTGAGGGCTGAGTTGCAGTCGAGTACCTGAAGCTCAAACACCGCTGGTGTGGCTTGTTCTGCTTGAAGGACAACCCCTGCTGGGCTCTGTCTCCCTGCAAAAACACACATGAACATCATTTCAGAGTTATGACCGTGCATATGTTGCTAAACAAAAGGTCAGCAGGGTTAAACACACACATACAGGCACAAACAAAACCACTCTCCAAAAATAGAAGCTAGTGTTTCCATGCCACTGACCTCCTTTACCCTGATGGTGGTTTCGTCATGAGAGAGTCGCTTTAGTGCATGTCTCCAGCGGCCAAAACCCCAAGACTGAACTCTCGAGTCACTGACAAATTATAAATCACTCCGCCTAACTATCTCAGGCCTCGGAGGAAGGGAACAGTACGCACACACCAATACATGAGCACGGTCAGACAAGGCATGAAGGGTCAGGTGCATGTATCTGTATGCACGCACGCACACACACACACACACACTCAGTGCAATCAGGCGGATACATTTCATAAAAAACGTGATGTCTGACTAATCAGGAGCACGACAATGATGGGAACACTGAGGCGGTAATTCTCTGAGGGTTCAGGTCCTGCACGTGAACGGCCGCTGGAGACTCCAGGGGGAGAAACTGGGTCCAGCTTTGGCAAAAATAGATAAAAGAGTGACTGTATTATGAAGAGGGATGAAGAGACGTCTTTGGAACGGAGGGACGTGACCGAGCGCCTGAAAGTGTGGAGACACGCCGAAGGGAGTCAGACGCCAGACGGACACAGATATGGACTCCGAATGAGCTCGCAATGCCAACAACTGCTTCGACGGTCCAGCGATAGTGCAAACAGAGGTTAAATATAAACTCAGTAATCCCTCAACAAAAGGGCACTTAATGAGAGTCTGCTTGGATGGTCGGATGTGAGCCAGAGGGGGTGATGTGGAGGGAGGAATGCAGCTGGCCAAGGCCCAGGATTGTGCCACGGAGACTCAGAGGTCTGCCACTCATCGAATGGAACGGCTTCATGCTCGCGCCCCCTCAATGACAAATACCACACTCACCTTCTGTCCAACAACCGAACTCAAGCCTACAGAACCAAACCTCTCATTTCAAACTGGGGCTGCAGCTACTAATCTACTAAATTAAAGCAGTGAGGAGATTATCATATTCAGACTCAGGATTAAAAGTCGTCACACTTTCCATGACTGAGAGATGGTGACTGACTGGTAAACCCCAGCCATGAAGGGGAACGACAGTCACCCTGTCGGACTGAGGCACACACCTGAATTATTCACAAAGGTCAAAGAAGCGCTGCTCACTCCGGGCTTGGGTCAGTCTTTGATACTCGGGGCCTCAAATGAGGAGCAGGAGCAGTGTTACTTTCTCTCTGTACACAACCCTGATGTGGTTTCATCTTCATATCCAGTGTTTCTCCCTACGTTTCGATGCTGCTATGGAGATCTGGATTAATCTTTAATGGAGACATTTTTTTGTCTCCTGCTAGAATACGTTTACATGCTGTAATGTTCAGAAAACAAAGTATTTTTCTCATATTGCACAGACTGAATACGGCTTTAGCTCTGCCGGTGTTTCCGAAGGGGAGCAACATCAGCCAGGCAACATGCTAATGCCAACTCACCGGACTAACCTGCCAAATAAACTGCAAAACGAGAGAAAACACGGCAAAATTTAAAGCTTCTGAGTCTGAAGTTCGGTCACAGAGTCGGTCATTTTCGATCCATCCTTGTGCAGAGTGTCTACATGAATCAGCTAGTTGAATTTAAGACTTTTTAATTAAATTTCAGGACAATTTTACAATAGAAATAAACAAACTGTGGAAATACAGTTGTAAAAATCACTGCTGTCACTTCAAATTTATAAGTCAAATAACAATAACTGATCTGTTGCAGTAGCATAGGTTCATTAATGTGAAAAAAAAATACATTTGTCATTACTGATATTAATCACTACACCCGTCAGAGTCACAACCATACGAGACATTTGAAGTAAACTCTGACCTGATTTTGTCAAAGCTCAGCATCTAATAAATGCTTTTTTAAGACCTTCCCAAACAGAATCTAAGACTATTTAATAATTTTTAAGGTCCTTTATTTGTAAATGTGAATTATAGGAATTTTAAGACTTCTTTAGGTCGTGGCATCCTGGAGCTTGTACCATTAATGGCTCTCGTGAAGAAAGTAAAACACAGCATTTTCACACAGATTTACTGTGACTGAGCAAGAGAAAAAAAGAGAGAAGTTGGTCTTTTCTCATAGTTTGAGGGCCTCTAGACACATAAACAGACTGACGTTGAAGTGACATTAAAAAGGACATTCAGCAGAATATGTCCCCTTTAATGTAACAACCACCTTCCTTAAGGCAAACAGACTTGGACGGGCGTCAGAGGATTTATTCTGGGGGTTTTCTAAGCACACAGTATATTTGTGTTACTCTATGACCCCCATCTTCAAAGAATGTTTCCGTCACTAAGCCAGTGCTCGCTGGCAAGTTCCTCATCTCAGTGTGACCTCATACGCCTGAAAGTCAACTTAAAGGTATGTGACCATGTCTCTGTGACCATGTCAAGTGTACAGGCCTACTCACAAGAGCACTGACAAATGCCCTAAAAAGGCAAATCAGGTCAGACTCATATATTTAAAAATCATATGTGTCTTCTTAAAAGCACACTGTTTGGTTTCCCAGCTAAAGCCTTGAAATCCCAGTGAGCACAATGCCAGCAGACACTGTGTATGAGTATGTGTAATAAGAGCTCTCAGATCAGAGGTTCGGGAGATTAGCAGGAGCTGAATGATTGACTGCGAGGAGCTGCGTGCCTAAAGGGGGCAGAGAGTCAGATGCTAGCCGTGCTGTGGCTCAGGAGTCGGGGATAACTTGATGAGAAGCTGCACCACAAGGGCACAAAGTGCTGCAGTGCCTCTTACATTATATATACTTTTCAAAAGCACATGCAAGGCAACATGCTAAACACATACTGTGCACAGTGTTGACTCCAACTCTCCTAAAAGGCCTGTTAACCTGCTGTAAATGACCTGAGAGGCACTTTAATGGAGCCCAGCCTATCAGGATCTATCACTACACAGTCAAGCCTCTTTACTGAAACTACAAGTTGATCTAGTATCCGTCATGATTTATTCAACTTGTTTTAAAGTGTTTCTGTCACCCTGATTACTTCTCACTTGATTTATTACCTCAGTAAACACTTTCCTAATGAGTTTACGGTCTCAGTCGCTAATGTTAGTTCTTCTTCAAAATGGCATGTTGTTCATTGTGGTCTCATTTAGAGAAAAACTGATCATAAAGCAGGGTGTGCTTTAGGCAGGGCTACCTTGTGATTAACCAATCAGAGGTGGTGACGCCCACGAAGACAAACTCAAGGCTTCGAAATGGAGGTATACAATCCAAAGGGTGATGCCACATTGCTCCGTCCATATACACATATATGTATATATGGAAGAATGGAAAGTGACCTCCGTGACGTCGCCCATTGGTTTGTGAACCGGCACTTTGAAGCCTCAGGTCTGTCATTTTGGCCGTGACCATTTTGGTTTTGAATCCAGAAGTGATGTTCATTCCACAAAGAGTCAGTCAAAAAGACTGTGAACATCTGAAAATATTCACATTTAAGGAGCTGGCAGCTAAGAATTTCTAGAAAAATTTCCTTAAAAAAATGACAAAAAAACAATTAATTCATGATTAATTTTCCTGCAATCAGCTAAAAGCCTCAATATCAGTAGATGAAACTTGGTAAATACAAATAAACCTGTCAAGTTAACTTTCTTAGAGGAATTCATGCTTAAATTCAAATTAAAACACATCATTTTGTAACGTTTAGATCTCAAAGTCAGTGGCCACATTTATTATTTTCTGTTAAACAAAATCAATTACAATTTGGAGCCCTGACTTGGCCCCAGCTGACATTTATCAAACTAGATAACAGAACAAATTAAACGCAGATAAACTCACTGCAGATTATCATGCGTTGATTATGTGACTCTGTGGATGGATGGAAGTAGAATATGCTGCATACTCTTTGTTTTATTTAACTAAACATGTTTGTATCTGTGTGCACACATGCTCTGTAGGAGATCGTACAACCTAAACTGAGAAGTGCCTGTGAAATATGTGGAGCTGAAATGTATCTTCAGCAAGACAGCATGGTTGCATGGATGATGAAACATCCATGCAATCACTTGGCTTCAGTTTTCAATGACAGTGAATACTATCACAGCATGTGGGCGGCCAGCTGAGCCGGTCAGAGCCCTTCTGTGTGCGGGGGAATCCTCTCTTTAACTTGTGTTATGTAAGCGCTAAAGAAGAGTCCAGTCAATCAGAGGAGATCCCAGAGGATTCAAGTAAATCTGGTGGATGCCAAATCAACAAATGACTGTAATGTGGTCTACGATTTGAAACCCATATGGTGGAAGAGATGTTACCAAATTTGAATGCTTGGAACCAAAATAAACACCAGTCTACAGCTGAAACCATCATCAAAACTGGTGTTTGATTAATCATCAGAGTCATTTTATAAGCAAAATATATATTCTAATGATACAATATAATAGTACAACAGTCACAGGTGACATTTTTCTGCATTGATTACCTTTAGTGAGATATTTTACGTACATTTTCCTGAATATACCAACAAACTTTTACTCTTATTTTAAAACTCAGTAGTATTTCCAGTGTGGTAGTAGTACTGTTACTTCCTGCTACACTAGCTGGGTATCCATGGTTACCCAGCTAGTGTAGGCTAACGTTAGTTAGCTAAATAGGCTAATGTTAGTTAACTAAATAGGCTAAGAACCGGTCGATGCTGTATAACTACAACTACCTTACCGTACATCTAAGTTCCGTTAAGTATTCGGACAGTTTAATTTCCAGAGCTGCCTATTTTAAATGACCTCTTCCTCCTCACCTGTTTAACGGAGCCCCTCTTCCTCTTCAAGCGCTCGTCATCTTCCGGTTTTGGCTTCCGGTGGCGACTCTGATTGGCCCGCTCATCCCGGAAGTAGCTGTTTGGATGCCAAGGCAACAAGGTAAAACTAACAATGCTAACAGTTAGCATTGTTAGTTTTCTAGTCTGTTAAAACCCTCTTGGATCAGCTGGAAAAAGCATCACCACTAAGCTGAAAACTTCTCTCACTGATCGGCATTGCTAGAAAATATATGATGATCCAATAGATAATGGTGCATTGCTGTAGAATAAACTACCCAACAGTATATAAAGTAGTTAAAATTAGCTCAACCATGAGCATCTACAGCAGTAAAATGACACATAAATCCATTAACATCAGATATAATAGGAAAACACGAGTACAATGAGTACTCTTACTTATTGACACATATTGCTGATAATTAGGTTTTGTATGCAGTATTAGTACTTCTTCCACCACTTCTGGTCTTGTTCCAGTTTTGTTAGACTTGATATTTCTCCTGAGTGAGGTTTTCTTAAATCCATCACACATTAGCAGTATGTTTATCCTGCAGCTCTGTAGTTAAACCATAGACTGTCCACGAGTTAATCTACCGACTGCAAAATGTGGGACAAGCTCTTAAAATATAATGCATTGAAACCTAATACGATGAAGTAATCAGACTCGGCTCCATGTTTATATATATATATATATATATATATATATATATATATATATATATTAGTATAAATAACGTTGTGAGCTCAGGCCTTTCCATTGGCACTTTTACTTTGAAGTGTTTGAACAAATCTGCACACTTTAATCATCTGCAAACACGTAGTTAACCCCCTCCTTTTTGCAGGTTGCAAAATGACTGATTGAGGTGACAAGAGTGCCGATTATGTCTTTTTTGAGGAAAGTGAAGAAGAAATTACAGCTTTTCTTCTGTGCAATCATGTTGTTACATCTGGTATAATAGTTGAGGAGCAGAGTTACATAACAGGCCGTGAACTGGAGTCTGCAGAGAGAGAGTGGGGGGGGGGGGACACAAGCAGCCAGGCTCCAGACAGATATCAATAGACAAATGCTTTGGAGGGACACTCAATCCTGCCAGCAGGATGTGTGTGTGTGTGCATGCATGTATGTGTGTGTGTGCTGGTGAGAAGAAACTAGAGAGAGAGCGGGTGAGGGAGGGGACACTTTCTCTGTCAGTTTTTCTGTCTGGACTCAACCCAATCTCCGTTTTCCTCCTAAACGTATTACTCAGCTTCTATTTTAAATTTCCTCATTTCCTGGGCCTTTAACAGATGGTGGGAAAACCACAGATGTACCACCCATGTGAGTAAAGAAACACACACACACACACACACACACACACTGATGCACACATTCACACCGGAGAAGGAAAGCATACGACAACACAGTTGCTGGAGAGAAGTGTGACACATGTTGGCACGGTGCATTGGGTAACTCAGCCATTAACCCTTGTGACCTCTGTGAGTCAAAGGGGAGGAAGGATATGACATGTGTGATGAGTGAATGTGATGTGTGTGTGTGTTTTTCAGTGGATGTTCACTGTCAGAGCACACAAACCAGGACGGGTGCAGCTGGTGGTGTCGATCTCCAGTGGATGATGTCAGTGGTCTTCATTTGGCCTCCAACATTCACAGCAGGAGGTCATTAAACAGCTCATAGCATCCATGTGCTTCCATTTCCACTCAATCAATCATTCTTTATTTAGGTAGCGCCAATTCATAACAAGCGTTATCTCACGACGCTTTACGTAAAGAGCAGGTCTTTGATTAAGAGAAAGACCCAATGATTCAGGAATTCCCACATGAGCAAACATCCGGTATTAAATCAGGCAACAGTAGCAGGAAAAACTCCCCTTTAAGCAGTTGAGCAATATGGTACCAGTGGAAAACATGACAATAGTTAATATGACTAATATTAATAAAAAAATGGCGGCGGCTGACGATCTGCAGCAGTGATTCATAAATCCAGAGAACCAGGACCAGGATCCACAGGAATCGGAGAGATGAGAAGAGCACAGAAAGGCTCTTGGGAAGATACCAAGTTAGTAACAGACATTAAAGGGATATGAGGCATAAGGATGGAGAGGAAGAGGAGGAGAGAGGAGCCCAGTGCATCATGGGGAGTCCCCCGGCAGTCTAAGCCTATTGCAGCATAACTAGGGGGCTGGTCCAAGGCCCTGAACTATAAGCTTTATGAAAAAGGAAGGTTTTTAGCCAACTCTTAAATGTAGAGAAGGCATCTGCCCCCCGAACCCAAACTGGAAAAATCATAAAAAAACAAATGTTGAACTGTGGGATCTACGAGCAGGGACCGCAGTGTACTCAAAGTTCAGCCTCCACTGGAGCAACATTGTTCGGTGAAAACGTTTTCTCAATTGCAGCTTTGACTGAGTGACGTAGATCAGCATCCAGGCATTTCCAAAGGTCAGCTAGAGAGAGAGCCAACACCAAAGTGGACGACAGCGTCTACACACACCAGGCGGAGAGAGACAAGCCTCCCCGCTGTCCTTGGAGCTCGTTCAAGGAGCAGCGAGTGGGTTTGTTGCTTTCTGCTCGGTCGGTCTGAGGGGACAATGCCTCCCTTTTGTCTCGTGGGACAAAAGCGAGGTCATACTCCGTTCCCTCAGACAACCTTCCCTTGTCACATGTGGACTGCGTGCATCATGGTGGGTTATGTCACAAGAGCTCCACAACACGGCCGTGTGAGAACGGCGCTGGCGTACGTCTCCGCTGTGGGCCAGATCTCTCCGGTTTGGGGGCGCGCCTCTTTGAGGTATGTACCAACTAATGAATATTAATTCCTCTGCTTTCTGTGGGACCCATTTATGTCTGTTGTTATATAATTTGTTTACATATGCCTTACTGTATTAGTCTGGTCATTAGAGGCACGGGGTTGTACATATGTAATGGTGACAGGAAGAGGAGGCCCAAGTAAAGGGCAAGCACACCATTCTCACCAGGCCGACAGGAACAAAGCTGCACAGAACTATAGCACTGAAAAACTTGGCATGTTAATCTCTATGTTCATCATCTTCAATAAGCAAATAATGACTGGAAAATCTGTTTTGGGTCTGCGTGAGATCAATTCTCACCTCACCTGTGCAGAAATGGCAACAGGATTTTGACTGTTATGCACCACAGGACCAAATATGAAAACCTCCCTGGTTTCTAATACAGAAAACAACAGAAAAGTTATTTCCAGAAAGAAATATGTTCATGTCGCTGTGGGAGGGTTTTGGAGGATAGAGATTAGAGCTCTATTAGTCAGTCGACAGAAAACTAATCGGCAACAATAGCACAGATTTGATTGTTCCAGGTATTCAAATGTGAAAATTTGCAGCTTGTCTTGGTTTTCCATTGAAGAAAATCTAATGTAATGTTTTACAGACCAAACAATTAATCTAGAAAATAATTAACTGATTAATGGGCAACTAAAATAATAGATGAAGCCCAAATAGCTACATTGGCTATTTACACCTGAGTGCAAATAGCATCTGCCCCTTGTTTACCCTTCTTCTCTATGGCAGGTATTTATGTGGATTGAGACAAGGCTCCATAAAGTGTGACATCAACCCTCTCTACTATTTAGAGCTCAACCTCTTACGAAAGGAGGACAGAAACAGGGGGAAAAGTTTTCTGGGTAGAAGTCACTTCTGCTCCAGTTATGCAAGCAGAGGAGTGATGCCAAAGTGACGAGGGCGTCTGTGGGAGCTGGTTGGAAGTGGGACTAGAAAGAATAGAGTTTTGATTAATTAGAGCAAAAACATCCTCTCCTCGCAGCCGTCCGTCCGGCCGGCCGGCTGGGGCGGCTCTCCACCTGCTGGTTTCATTCAGCCACCTAATTGAATTGGTTTGGAGCTTGACTGGCATCTTCTTGCATATTCTTTGTAGCTCTCCAAGAGCAGTGGGAACAGAGCCACCAGGAAACCAAACTGCAGAGGAGGAAGCACACAGTGCAAAGGCACAATCAAAAGGGAGAAAGAGAGATCTTGCGTAACCGACCGCACAGGATATCACACAGAAGGAAATTACATAGCAACAAGTGAGAAAGCAGAACGTCCTCTGGGGCGAGAAAAGACACACAATTAGCTTGTAATCTCTGTGCTTCAACCAACCATTGGGTGAGTTTAAGTAGACAAGAGATGTACGTTATAGCCTCAGCATCAGCGCCCTGAAAGCATGCATACATGCAATGCTACATTACCGCATTAAAAAACAACCATATAAACAATAAGCGCTTCAGTTCTGATCATTTCTCAGTGATCTAATAGAGCAGACCTGTTCGTCGTTGTTTGAGTCTGTGGACATTGTGCACTCACACACAGTTTGTTTACAAGCCTGCAGCACCCCAGAACATTTTGCACCTTTTCTGTCCCCTGCTGTCAGTCTCCTGCGTTGTTCCTTCTCTGAGCCACTTTCTGTCTGTTCATTATCAATGCACTGCTGATTAGCACATCGCCACACAGAGCCGGTTGGCCATTCATGCAGGTCTGAATGGGAATGACGCAAATCCCCGACCTGTTTGGTGCCCCGTGGACCCCGGACCTGCTCTCTTGGACTGTGGCTCTGTCGCCTCTGCACGCCTCTGCTGGCACTCACAGGTTAGAGCGGCTGAGAGGCGGCCAGAGCCTCCGAAAGCACCGCAGGAGGCCCTGTGAACCTGCTGCAGTCCTGCCGAGGCTCTCCAAGCACGATCTGACGTCTGACGAGACCTTAGATTTGTAACACAAGCAGCATTTTGCTACACGATTGCTTATTTTGCACCAAAGTGTTTCAGCTAGACATACTGACCCTCGTCAGACCCACCAGTGTTTTGTCTCTGTTAGCTTTAAAAAGCCTTTTCTGACACGTGTGGATATATGTGTCTAACTGGTTACAGTTTATTTATTGACTTGCAGGACCTCCACATCACAGAGTGAATATGTGTTGAAGTTCAGAGCCACTTCTTCTCCATTTCTTCTTCTGTGGTTCCCGCTATAAATTGGAAAGAAGTGGTCTGTATGCAGCCATCAAAGTCATGCTGCCAGTTTTCCTAAAGGGTGCATGAACATAACATAAACCAGCTGGAGCTTTCAAACACACATCGCTTTGCTGATCCTAATTATACTAATCCACTCGTCCAGCCATGCTCTTCTCTCTCTCACACACACACACACACACACACTTTACACTCTCACATACATTACAAACATCACTATAATGAGTATTATGGTGTTTGCAAGTGGGACTAATAGTGTTTCTAAGAGTGTGTGAGGAGATATGATTTCTAGTTCTGACCACAGGGTGTGTGCAGAATAGCAGGGCGTGTGAGAGAAAGATTATTTTAGTTCTTCCTGGTATCATATTATATGATAGTATATGACTGGATTGTTAAACACAAACGTGTACTTTTCCACTCTATCTCGATCTCATCTTCACTAAAAATACCAACATTATTTTAGGTTTGTTTTATTTCTCACCAACTCCTACATGTCCATCATTCCCTGCACTCAGAAAAACCTGAACTTTACCCTGAACACATCATACAGTGATAACATTTCACACTCCTGTCCATACTTATCCATTTTGTGTCCATAGTGTAAATATTTATTTATCATTACAACATATATGTATTTGTTATTGCTTATTTTCTACTGCTGTTTTCTTTACTCTTTCTTTTTTTCTATTGTTGCTGCTGTAACGTGAATTTCCCCCTATGGGGGATCAATAAAGTCTAAAGTCTAAAGTCTAAAGTCTAATAATGATTACATATTTCACCAAGCACACTGTAGGAGCAACAGTTTGCTGTGAATCCACACATATCACAGGTTAGTTTCTCCTTCTAATTTATGAAACAATATTTAAGATTTAAGATTAGAATTATTCAAGTATCGAATGAGGGCAAATGATTAAAATATTATCACAGACCACACCGACCTCTTGTGGCCACTTCGACAAGTGACAGGAGACTTTTCCCAGAGCCGAAATAGCTCAGTTGGGAGAGCGTTAGGCTGAAGATCTAAAGGTCCCTGGTTCGATCCCGGGTTTCGGCAGTGAAGAGGTTCATTTTGACCTCATATCGATATTGATGGATGTCATGAAGGAAGTGAAACAAGTGTGTTGCAATGCAGGTGCAGCAACATGGGTGAGAAAATCTCCCTACTGGTTAAAATGATCGCTGACTGACATGTAAGGATTTAAACTTAGAGTTACTCTCTCCATTTAACATGTGTGACGTGTTTTCTTTCTCTGAGTATAACCTGAATGATCTGCAACATTCATTCATATATTTAGGATTCAAAATCTACATGAAACTAAAAGTGAATTAAACCTTTGACAACAGCCGACTGTTACTTCTTTTGCTGCTGAATATGATAACATCTCTGGATTATTAATATTATTATTACACTGTACCTGGATCTCACCTCCAGTAATATCACCAATATGTGTTTGTTTTTATTTCTCAATAATTCCTCCATATCTTTGTTTATCATCCCCTGCCCTCGTAAAACACTGTACCCTGAACACATCATACAGTGATCACAATCAGCATGTTCCACCAACCCTGGTTCGTTCCCAGGTTTTGGCAGCAAAGGAGCTTCCTTTGAGGGCACAGGGCTTAGAGCTTAGACATGAAAGTGGGTTGCAATGCATGTCTGCAGCACCGTGGGTTGGTTGCACAGCTATGATGATGATGATGAAGATCAATACAAACAGAAGAGATGTGCAGCTCATCTTCCTGCTTCTTGTTGACGCCACTTCATGTAGCATGTTTGACACTCGAGGGACGGCGTCGCTTTTGTGAATGTAGCTTGAATGACAAGCGATATTCACATGTTTTGGTTGCGAAATTACGCCCAAGCATCGGTCGAATTAAAAACCATCTATCGCGAACGCACCAGTGGGAGGACAGAGACAAAGAAAGCTTTCGTCTTCTTTCTTCTTTCATTCTGTGCTCTGATAAATGAGGGTTCGTACTTATTATTCAGCACAGGAAAAAGCAAAGGGAGTGTGACTCTTTGTCAGCCTCCGCAGGTTCTCCTACACGTTTGGAGATGGAGGAGTGAGGCCTCACCAGTAGATGCAGCTAAATCCTACACACAGGTTCCTTTGTAAAGTAGGAAACAGCACAGTGGGACAGCATTAATGAGAAAAACTAACTGCTTAAACTGGTCTGTGTTATCGGCTTATTAAAGACTTCACTAGGTTTATTACTGCATCAGTTATGATTCAGAGATGTTTCAGCCTCATCATTTGTATTTTCTCTCATTTTCTGTAATTTTTTTTCTAATAGTTTGCCTCTGTGGAAGTAAGTAAGTAAAGTTTATTTAGTAGTTTTAAAGTCACAAAGTGCTTCACAGGAGTAAAAAGAATTTAAAACAATATTTATATATGTGATAAAATCATGAATAAGATGATAAAAACAAGAAGGAACAGATGTAAAACACACCGATCATAACTCATAAACGTTGGACTTCACTCATGCACTGCAACCCACTTTCATGTATAATTTCTAAGCCCTCAAAAGAAGCCCTCATGCTGCCGAAACCCGGGATCGAACCAGGGACCTTTAGATCTTCAGTCTAACGCTCTCCCAACTGAGCTATTTCGGCCTCCGTAGGTGGTTATGATGTAATGTGTTGCTGTGGCCACCAGAGGTCGGACTGTTATTAATGCTTTTCTTGCACAGGCACTGTTGACAGATGTAGATGTGAAGAAAATGTTTTGATCATTTCCCCCTGATTATTAATAATAATTACTAATACTACAACTTGGTAGATGAAGCTTTTAATTCTAGTGTCTTAACATTTTCTCTGTGTGTTTAAGTGAACAGTTTTCCTTCATGTGAGAGTTTAACGCATTTCTTATGAATGCTGCTGCATCTGCAACACACTTCTGCACATAACATCCGTCTCTTCTGTTTGTACAAACCTTCATCATCATACATTTGCAACCAAAAGAAGCCCTTTTCACTGCCGAAACCCGGGATCGAACCAGGGACCTTTAGATCTTCAGTCTAACGCTCTCCCAACTGAGCTATTTCGGCCTGTACTGCTGCAGCAGTGTGATTTCCTGCTGTGACCAGCAGAGGTCGGTCTTTATCTGACACCATGACCACATATCTAATCATTGATAACACTTAGCTTTTAATCCTGGTGTCTTAAAAATAAAAACAATGCATAAATGGAAGAAAACAGGACAAATAACTAAAGTGCCAAAAATAAAGATGCAGAATGGCACATTTCAGAATATTATGTATCACTGTATTATAATAAGAGCAGAACATGAAAATACTGAAGTAAAAACAGCACTGTGTGAATGTACTTTGTTGTTTTCCATAACTAATGACCCAGAACACCTCCACTCCTCCTCCACGTCGACCTTAAACTGTTCTTGTGTAGTTCAGGATGTTTGAATCACAGAGTTCAGGTTTGCCGATGATGGAGGATGTCAGCCGTGATGAACTGAGGGCAGAGAGCCAAATTATGTTTAGTGTATCTATATTTAATCTGGTAGTCTGCAGCGACACGGCTTAACACAACACTCCAGTTGTTTGGGAGAGCGCAGAGTGTCCCCCTTCAGCTAATGCATCATACGAGCCTCTAACGTACACAACTGAACATTTCTGTCATGCTGTTTGCCTCACAGTGGGGGTTTCCTGCATTTTCTTAAGTGCTGCATGTAAACTTATAGCTTTCTTACAGCTCACTACCACACCCTCCTGAGACCTGGAGGAAAAAGGGTTTCAGTATAAGCAGATACTATTTGCACCCAGGCGTAAATAGCACATTTGCTATTGTTTGATGTTGGAAAGATGATATTTTATGTTTAATTTAGCCTTTAATTTAATTTTACTTCTTATTTTAGCCCAAACCATGATTTTTTTTTCCTAAACCCAACCAAACTGCCACTGAAAACTGATAATAGTAACAGAAAACTGAAATATATATATAAGTTAACTAAGTTTACACATAAATGAATCTAAGTTACTGTGGGTTTCTGTTCTCCTGGGTGAAGGTCATGTAACTAAACCATTCAACCACCACACCTACTTTAATTTATCGTCCTTTATACTGTGTGACCAGACCAGGTGTAAATAGCTGAACAGTGTCTGGCTATTGGAAACAATTCTTTTTCCTCAAAAATGCTATTTATTCATTTGTTTCTTAGGACATGTCTCCTGTAGTGGACATCAGGTCTTTTCCACAAAAAAGTACATTACATGGCACCAACAGTTAATAATAATAAAACAATACATACACAAGGCTTGAAATTTCATGAGAAGAGGCAAAAAACATTTTATTCCAACTTTATGGGCAACAGTGTATATATATATATATATATATATATATATATATATGTTCTTTATATATATACAAAACATAAGAACAGCTTAACATCAGATATAAAAGAGATGAAATGAAATGCAGTCAGTGGTCAGAGATATTTTATATTTCTCCATCTTCTGCTTGACTGATTTTTCTGTGTTTTCTCTTCTCAGTTTGTTTTCTTCTTCTTCTTTTTCTTTTACTGCTGCAGAACACGTAGTCTGGACTTGCAACTGTTTGCTTGAGTGAGCTTCAGCCTTAAAGCGTTTTTTTTGCTTAGTGCATCAGTTCCTCAAACTCCTGCACAACCAGTTTCTTTCAGCAAATACCTCACATGAACTTTTTCCAGTGCATCATGTCCTTATCTCGTAATGCTTGTGAGCAGATGCTGGTTCAATAAGAGCGACTCTGCACACGAGGCCTCACGGCTAAACGCTCTCAAGTTGATTTAATTTAATTTAATTTAATTTAATTTAATTTCACTGTTCTCTCATTTAAATGTCTCTGCTCTTGTTTGTCATAACAAGACACGTCAATGTTTTCTGCGGAAAGTTTATGGAAATGAGACACGTGAAAAGAAATGTTTGGGAAATGTTTAGGGTTTTGTTACCTGTTCCCTTAAAAACAAAAAAATATATACACAAATAAATTAATACAGACATTAATAAAGAAGAGAAAAAATAGTAAAATAAAAGATAAATGAATAAATATGTATGAATATATGAAATTAAATAGACTCAATGTAATAAATATAAAATAAATGTAAGTAAATGAAAATGTAGAAGTAAATTGAAGGCATGGATCCATTTATGTATGTTTAAATACCGTCTCTTATATATGTCTTTTTAATATTTTATATATATATATATATATATAGTATTTCTAAATGGATTTATTCTATTTATTTTTTGATACTTTTATATATTTATATTTAGCCTTCTAAGTTACATAAATCACTGAGTCCGTTTTTATTTTCATTAAAATTAAAATGTTTGCTTTCAGTTCAGTTTAGTCTCAGTTACTTTTCAGAGTGGGTTAACAATGTTTTGTTTTAGTTTGGTCTCCATTAGTTTTAGTCTCAGTTCTGTGTAATGACACAGGGGTTATTTTTCAGGGGCGGATTCAAGAAGTTCAGACTTTTTCAGAGTTTTACAGCACAAACACTCCCACTCACATCCCATAGACATTCCCTGTATATTCTTATTTTATTTTGATTGGTTTTATAGATTATTTATTATATTTAGTTATGTAATTGCTGTTTTGGTTAGTTTTTGTTTTATTCTATTGTCTAGTTTTTGTTTTCAGTCAAGTTAAATAACATTTTCCCTCACACTTGTAGTTCCTAGTTCAGTTTTAGTGATGATGTCCTTATTAATGAGCTGAAAAACATTATTGTGCATGTTTTCTTTATCAATAAAAACGGATCCCCGTCCTGCCGAAACCCGGGATCGAACCAGGGACCTTTAGATCTTCAGTCTAACGCTCTCCCAACTGAGCTATTTCGGCCTGTAGCTCCTCCGGCTGTAATGACAGCTTATGACGGCAGAGGTCCCCCTTCAGTTTGTCCAGGTGTCTCTATATATTTATATGACTGATCACTATCCCAGAATCTGTGTTTGACATTTAAATATCTTCCCATTTCTGCTAAAATTAGATTGAATCGGAAAAAATCCCCCACAGTGGCAGCAGCAGCAGCAGCAGCAGCAGCTTTGGTTGCTCTCGCCTGGTTTAAGTGCTGCTCGCTTTACTTTGTCCTGCAGGCTTCATCCCACGTAGGTGACCTTCTTTTTCCCATGCTGCAGAGGTCTGCAGCGCCGCCCTCCCACGCAGCAACAAAGCCCACGTAAAGTTTTTTTTTTTTCCAAACAGCACGCTGGCCGCTTTTCAGCTGGTGCAAAACAGCGCAGCTCACAGGCGGGAGTGCGGCATGAGGCCCCTGCAGGGCGCTGGGGGTGCTCGGTGCCCACTGAGGGCACGAGCATGGGTGCACCCACTGAAATAACAATAAAGGATGTCTTCTCATCATAATGCATGAAGCCGGTTCACCAGTGGAGTTTGCGTTTGCCATGCCAACAGTGACAAGACAGCGCTAAAATTAACACACGCAAATTGCACCGCCTACTCGCTTTATATATCACGGGCTGATTGTTATGAGTGCACAGACTGTATGTCACACGCAAAACGTAGTCTCATGCGTGTTTGTGTGGTTTTGTGCAGGAGGACTTGCTGTTCTCCAGCTCAGCAGTGAGTCTCTCTGTGTGTGTCCCCTCAGGAGCCGAGGGAATAATCATGTGAGCTGCACGGACAGGCCTGCACACTGTCCTCATGCTGTTCCCCTCACAGCAGGTCTTCCTCATAAGTCAGAGCCTTCATGGGGTTTATTACAGGCCGGGGCTTTTTATCCACACAAAGCCTGGGAACCCCTGGCCCCAGGCTTTGTGGTCGGAAGTAAACATATACAGCACTGGTGTGTCAGTGTTTTTTCTTTATTACTGTTATTCTCTACATTGATTAGACTGGACTTGTGTAGTAAGCAGAAAAAAATGTGTGAAACAAACCAGAATATGTTTTTATATGTTAGATCCAATCAGGTTTTCCAACCCAAACCATCTCAGGTGGGTTTCTGTCAGGTGATTGAGGAGGTCAGGACACCTGTCACTCTCCTTCTTGGTTAAATAGTCCTGGAGGTGAAAAATAAAAACAAATGATAGTCCCACTGAAGCTCAAACCCCTTCA
Source organism: Pempheris klunzingeri (assembly GCF_042242105.1). Classification (NCBI taxonomy): domain Eukaryota; kingdom Metazoa; phylum Chordata; class Actinopteri; order Acropomatiformes; family Pempheridae; genus Pempheris; species Pempheris klunzingeri. The sequence continues at coordinate 4,094,034 of NC_092013.1, forward strand.
CACCATCACACCTCCTCCTCCAGGCTTGACGGTGGGAAACGCACATGTAGAAACCATCAGACCAAAGTATTTCCACCGGTCTAAATGTCCGTTCTTTATGTTTTCTTGGCCAAAGCAGATCTTTTCTTCTGCTTCTTCTTGTTCTTCCTCAGTTGTGGCGTCTTTGCACCATGAAGGCCTGACTGGTTCACACAGCATCCTCTTGATGCTGAGATGTTTCTGCTACTTGAACCATGTGAAAAATTTATGTGGCTCCAATCTGAGCTGCTGTTAATTAGCAGTTTCTGATGCTAATTACTCTGATGGACTGCAGCAGAGGAAACTCTTGGTTTTCCTTTCCTACGTCGTTCCTCATGAGAGACAGTTTTCTCTACAGCGTTTGATGGTTTTTGAGACGGAACTAAGCACAATTCAAAGTTCATGGTCTTCATATCGTAAAGTAATGATGGACTCTTTACGTAGATGAGTGGTTCTTGCTATAATTTGGATTAAAACAGTAAAAAATCCACATCCACACCTCTGATCCCGGTTCTGTTTGAGGTTTCCTCCCGTTAAAGGGAAGTTTTTCCTGCCACTGTTGCCTAATATAACATCTGATGCTGCTCACGTTCTTGAATCTTTCATTTTGAATTCCTGAATCGTTGAGTCTCTCTCTTAATTAAAGAGTTGGGTCTTACCTGCTCTGTAATGAATTGTTGCTATATAAATAAAGACTGATTGATTGATTGATTGATTGATTGATAGTGGAATAGGGCTGCTCACTGTACAGACCTGTGTACCAAACACAACTGATGGTCTCAAACACATGAAGAAGACAAGAAATCCCACAAATTAACACGTGTTAATAGAAAACCATCCAGGTGACGACCTCAATGAGCGTGTACATCTGTCGCCACTCTGAAGAATATAAAATATAGAAAAAATGATTCTTTTTTGTTTGCTACATAATCTAAATGTGCTCCTTCGTAGTTTTGATGTCTTCAATATTAATCTTCAATGCAGAAAATAATGAAAATAAAGAAAGGGCACTGAATGGGAAGCTGCGTCCAAACTACGGCAGAAGAGACAGCACACATGAAAAGGCAGCACATCCTAAGTATCTACTATTTATTGGTATAATTCAGCATTGCATGGTGGTACACTCACATAAAAACAACACCATGGACACAGCCTATACACATAGTATTGTTCATACAGTATAATATACATCTTTTTCAGGTGTTTACATTCAAGGATGCATCAAATGTGTGTGTGTGTGTGTGTGTGTGTGTGTGACTCCAGTGTTCGTACAGCTTTAGAGGAGTGAACACACAAGCAGGTAGAACAACAGCAAACACCGACCTGTTAACAATCCCACCCATGTGACGGACACTCTCTCTCTCTCTCTCTGTGTGTGTGTGTGATCACCTGCAGACCAGGTGACGAGTGCTGAGGATTTCACATGTGGTTCCTTTAGATCTGGTCGGTATTTACAGCATGTGCATGGACGTTACTTCCAACCTTATCGCCTTAAATATAAGGCAATCAGCCTAACATGGTTTCCTGTTGTTTTGTCCATTTTTACAGCAAACTTTACCCCTCAACAGCTAATTAATCATGAAATAGATTTATTTATTTGTTCTATTTCAAGGACTAGTTAGGCATTTTGAGAAAGATGCACGTCTGTTTCCTTAGATTAGATGATATAAGAAACTTTATGGAGACACGTACTTGTTACAGCCGTGTTTGAATTTGGTTCTAAGTAAGAGGATAATGTACAATATGATTCAAGATTGGGGTTTATTTTGCATTAATTGCTGCCACCTACTGTACATTATCCTGCTTATTACATGGCTTTGTACTATAGAAATCAACAAAATACTGACTTAAAAAAAGATTTCTAGCAGTCTTGAAGGTGTTTTTATGCCCCAAAAAGGGGCGTAAGGATGAAGATACTCTGGACGATGCTGATCTGATCTACACAGAAATAACAGACAGAGATGATGACTGACTGATTCAACAAAAAATGTGTAATAAATCATGATAAAATCTAATAAAATTAGAAAATATAGATAATAAGTTTGATATAACTGAATATGGCACCACAGATAGCGGCCGGTTAGCTTAGCTCATTACACAGATTCTGATTGGTCAGTTACAGCATTCGACTGTCTGTCAGTTCTGTATTACAGCAGCTATGATAGCAGAAGCAATAACTTGGTTTTTTAATCCATAAAATCATTTTTAAATCTATATTTTGTGTCAAGTTATTGTTTTCTTTAGCAAGTAGCCACATAATCAGTGGGATAACGTTCAGCCGCATCACTCTGTCGGCTAACGGCCGGCTCGCTGCACATTATCCCTTACACGTTACATTTGTGTAAAATCCACAGTGTAAAAACTGGATATCAAATAAGTTTCTCTGTTTCCAAGCTACATATTCACCATATGGACATTTGCTTGTTTGTTTCTGGATTTTTGTTCCCTTTGATATCCTGCTTTCTTTTCTCTTTTAGTACTTTCATCTTGTACTCCTAACCTTTGGAGTTTGGAGTCACCACCTCTGGTGTTTCCTCATTGAAAATTTATAATATTTATGATGACGTTTCCTCAGTTCCTGTTTTTTTTTGAGCGCTTTATTGATAACAAAGTCATTTATTGCTTTATGCGTGACTGATGGGAGTTAATGTTGTATTGTGTGAAACGTGCTATACAAATAGTCGGATTAATTAATTGTTTGGGGGCATTGATCCTCTCATCTAATTCTCTGCAAGAAAGCATATCCGTGTATTTTTTTCCAAAATGTCAAACTACTACTTTAAACAATGTGCTCACCTTATCCCTCCAGTGTATGCAAAACATGAATAAAACATTACACCATTTTGTACAAACTGGGGAGCGAAAGAGTTGCATTTATATGATGGAGCTTCTATAAACACTGTAGCATTGACTGTAACGTTTAATCACTACTTAAGCTAAAGCAAAACTGCATTTAATATTTCACACGCGCCTTTAATTGTTCTCTGACTTGTTTCTCCTCATCCCACTGTTACATTTCATGTCACGTTTTGTTGCTTGTAAATATCCAACATGTTCCCCTTTTTGGTTCAGGATAAACAACCTGCCATCTAGCCAGACTTCCAGTGCAGAGTTAAGGCAGAGACAATATTAAATACATTCAAAAAGAGTTTTGTTTTTTAGTGTTTATCTGTTCAAAATGTATTAATATCTTTTCAAAGCTGCCTTGGAGCATCTGAGTGGGTGGCAGATCAGATCATCTGCCTGCTGAACGCTTTCTCTGGAGCAGTCAGGTACTCTATCACACAGCAGCGCATGTAAACAGGCTTCACTTTGTGGCAGAATGTATATTATATACACTAGTTGTGTGTTTGTTGTTGTATGATTTTCTCCATCTGCAGTGCGCTCCACACTGACGTCAGCATCCAGCTCCCTCTGCTGCCTGAGCCCAACGCTAGCTGTGTTTAGCATCGGCTTGCTGCTGGTGGTTGCATTAAAACATCTCCCAGAGGTGGAAATGTGTTTTTCACATTTCTTGGACTGGCTTCACGCACCAGTACTTTTCATAATGGAACACACCTGTGACTATATTCTGGTTTTTAATTACTCTAGCCGGGCTCGTGTTTGTCAGTCTCACAGGACCTCTGCCAGGCAGCGGTCAGTACCTTCGCTTGCCTCCAGCCGCACCTGCCGGCTGGTTTTTCTGTTCTCCACCCAGGAGTTGTGTATGACGGTGCCCCCTGGTGAAGGGTCCACCTGCAGCAGGGACACCACCCTCTTCTTAACCTTCGTACGGAGAGCGCGGCGCAGCTTCTGTCGGGTGAAGGCGTAGAGCAGAGGGTGGGAGACGGTGGTGCCATAGGCCAGGGCTAAGAACCAGAGGCGTAGGCTGACCAGGGCGTCGCTGGGGCCTACGCCCAGGATTAGCACGTTGGTCACAGAGAGGGGGGCCCAGCAGCCCAGGAAGGTGGTGATGATGATGAGGGACATCCTGAACACCCTCCTCTGTCGCTCTCTCCGATCCCTGTGTCTCCGCACTGCCCGCCTCAGGGCAATGATGGCCGACACGGAGGCCTGGACGCCCATGGTGGCCGGCATGGGGGTCGCGGCGCCCGTGTCAGAGGTGACAAGCGGGGCGGTCGAGGACAGGGCAGGGGGGGAGGTAGCTGTGGGGGTGGGGGAGGGCGAAGGGATGAGGGGAGGGTGGCTAAGCTGTTTGGTGCCATCCGTGGTGCACTGCTCCCCTCCTGCCTCCCCGCCATCATTCATTCTGACACCTGCCTTCTTTTTTTTCTGTTTCTTGTGGCGCCCCCTGCAAGAAGGGCCCCTGAACCGCTGGCTCTTCTTCATGTGGGAGCCGATGCGGATGTTTAAAGCCCTCAGTATTCTGGAGTAGGTGAACAGCATGACTGCCACGGTGGTGAAGAAGATGGGCACCTGCAGGATAAGATGGTAATACATCCCCAGGCCCGTGTGGTAGCCCTGCCCGCCAACACACAGCAGTGTCCAGTTACGCCACGCTGGCACCGCTGTGGCGCTGATGCCATGTGAGGACAGCGACAACGGTGTCACCTGCCCTCTCTCCTCTCCCCCGTCCCCACTGGACCATTGCACCTCCAAGAATGGGATAAAAAACACAGCCACCGATGTGACCCAAACAGCAGTCAGGAGCAGCGTCGCTCTCCGTGTGGTCAGCAGCCTGTTGGCCGGCCGCACTGAGATGTCGTATCGGTCCAGGCTGATCACCAGTATGTTGATGGCTGTGGCTATGCTGGCAAAGGTGACGCAGGCCTCGTGGAAGCAGCAGAGCAGGGCCAGGTTTGGTCCTGGAGGCAGCAGCACCACCACCAGAGTGAGGGGCAGACACAGCACACACACGGCCACGTCCAGCACGTGCAGATTTACAGTCACCATGTTGCTCACCGAGTCCACCAAATTGGACTGAGAGCAGTAGAGCACCAGCACAGTCAGGTTGCTGCTGAAACCCAACACCAGCTCCAGCATGAGGAAGGCGGTGAGCGACACCTGGAAGCCCAGGGAGTACGGCATGTACCAGGACGCGGGGCTGCTGGACGAGCCCCCTCCTCCCTGCTCCTGAAGGCCTCCTGCTCCCTCCAGGCCGGCCACCGTCCCAGCCCAGCCAGCGGTGGCTGGGCTTGAGGTGTAGCTGTCAGTCTCCATGGCGACCTCTCAGCCCTCATATATTGCATCTGTCACGCCGTTGATGAACTCCCATGATGCACCAGGCTGAGCCACCATGATGCAGGGATGAATAACAGCTTGGTGACAGCACTGGGGAGAAAGGAACACAATCCAGACAGATGAGAAATGAGCTGTGGAGACAATCAAAACATATTTCCTCTCTCATGTCAGACATCTCAACATAACTTTGGACAGAAAAGTCAGAACAGACTCTTTCTTTCAATCTATCCATGCACATATCAACCTCAGAGTCAGCACATTGAACAGGTGCTGCATTATCTGCATTAATCTGCCTCCTTTCAGTATCTCTGATTACGATGTTGGCTCAGCCATCAGCCTGAAAGGCGCACACAAGCTGTCGGATCCGCGGGCCGCTGCAGTAGTTAATACACAATAATGTGCACTGGAGCTCAGGGGAACGGGGGAGCTGAATGGAGCTAAGTAATCGGACCTGCAAGCAATCAACTGCCCTCTGCAGTGCACGAGAAAAACAAAAAAAACATTCAGCCGATTACACAAAATTGGTTATGATCTCTGCTCTGCCAGCTGTAGCAGATCACATGATTTATTCAAAATACCCCCCCAGTCGAAGGAGGATATTTATTAAGTGTTGGAAGGCGTCTGCCAACCTAACGACTACTTAAATTAATTCACTTAAGTTTGTGAGTGTCATACCTGAGGAGGTAATTAACTAAAATACACTGTGAAGGAAGAGCTGCTGACTAAACCAAAAATAAGCATCAATCATGCGGCAGATTTCAGGGACGTTCATGTTATTAAAAATCTTAAAAATGTTAAGATGACGGTGGTTTTAGGGGACATTAATGCACATTAATGTACATTAATGTACACCACAAAACTCTCCTGTAAATCCACACATTTTCACACATTTTCATATTTCTCTTGGTGCACTGACGAAACAAAAAAGATGCGATGTGTTTGTTAGTGATGTTCGGGGGCGTTGGTAGGCGTCACAGACATGAGCATAAGTCTCTGTAACACTTCTTTAAAACAACCTTATTATCTTCTTATCATAGTTACTGACTACATTTACATGCACACTAATATTCCTCTATTGTTTAATACAGTAAACAGCATATTCTGAATTAGGCCTTGAGGGATATGCCGATATTATTCAGATTTTAGGAGCATTTGTTAGACTTGTGAACAGCACATTTGGAATATGAGTCTCTCAAGCTACGGCTGCTGCATCATGGGGGATTTTCTTAAAATGATTTTTAATTCGACATTTGAAAGGGTGAGACATGGACGTGTGAGAGGTTGCCAGCTGATGTGAAATCCGCTTTAACCATTTAAACCTCTCCATCACTTTACGTTAATCAGAGTTAAAGGAATATTTGTGGAATATTAATTTTCATTAGGCATGTGGCATTAGGTGTCTTTTTCTGGAATAAGGGCAAAAACCGGAATATTTTTTGCACGTAAACCTAATTGATGTGTCTCTGTGTTGACAGATTTGGACCTTGGTAATGGAAACTGATCTTCTATATCTTGTTAAAGCCACAAATTTTATTTTTCAAACAGAAGCTGCAGGTTCAGTCGCATGTAAACAGACCTTTAACAGCCTTAACATCAGTAGTCTGTCTGGTGTTAATCTGGGTTGTAAAGGATATTTTTGGGACTTGTCGAGGGTGATGATCCAATCGATTGTTTTGACTTTTGAGGGTGTAGATTGATGGTGGTGCCTTTAAAGTGACTTTTGTTATAGTTGTCTGTTATAGCTGTTATTGACACGGTCTTTTGGCGGTGGTGCACATGCAGACAGTATCTCAACAACCTCAAGATTAAGGGCGGCGCGTAAAACACACTCACACTCATTGATTAGAAGGTGGCTACTGATTACACCTGCGGGAAATCAATTGAGTGATTAAAATCACAGCTTCCCTTCGGCTGAAATTCATCAAGAGGTGGAAACCTCGGCGGCGCGAGTTCAAAACCCTCGACGGCGAACTCACAAGTCGAAAAGCGCAGGAGCCCAACAAATCAGCTCCCGACCATCAGCCTCTGCACAGCGCGGCACTCCGGCACCGAGACACCCAGTTGAGTGATGGACTCGTTTTCTCCCCGTTTCTGTTGCCACGGCAACCACACTACAAGGGTCTGGAGTAATGAGGTCACAAGGTGCCATAGTATTAAACCGTGTGTGTGTGTGTGTGTGTTTGAGACACCCAGCTCTTTGGTGACAGTGAGACGACAGAGTAGTGTAAGTAGTGGAAAAAACTGAACTACAGAACAGAGACCTTGAAACATTCCCACGGAGAAGATAAGGGAGAGTAAAAAAAAAAAAAATCTCATAATGCATCACTGTCATTGGTTTGTTGGGCTGCGAGTCAAGATGTCGACATAAAACCTTCTGCTGCTGATATATTGAACACTGCCTCTAATAGCCGTCAAATAATGATAGTCTGTTGACTTCCATGTGTTCCCTGCAGCAGAATAACAGAGGAAATGGACGTCCTTTAACATCAACAGCACTCTTCAGTAATATAAGCAAATTATAGACTTCATGGAAACAAGTTTCTACAGAAATGCCTGCGTTTGCGAGGAGTCTGTTGGCGGATATAGATTCATGGTTTAGTTTATCTAGTGGGGATGTGGGAAGAAATTAAATGAGGGACACTGGGGGGGTGAAAAAATACCTCCAAAAACAGGCAGTGAAGAACTGAAGGTGTGCATGAGCGCAGCACTGCAGCCACTTTGCTTTACTCCTGTTGGAGGTTTCCAGCTGGTCCGATCGTGAGCAGACTGTCTGATTGCAACCACAGGCCAGAATGGGGAGAAAGTGAAGATAAGGGGGCAATGGAGAGAGGGAGGGGGTGGGTTTCGATGGAGGCTGGAGAGAAATGGAAATGAAGAGAAGCATAGGACTCTTGTTTAAAAACAGGCACGCATCACCTGGAAGTAGGACATCTGAAATGCCTGCCAGAGAGCCGAGGCCGATTACAGAAAATGTGAAGGAAGGAAGGAAGGAAGGAAGGAAGTAGAAAAGAAAGGCGAGCCAGCAGCAGTGGTAAACAAGATGTCCCAGGGTGCAAAGGTGGCAGCTTTTTTTTTTTCACATTAGCCTTCTTACATCAGCCTTCCCCTAACTGCTGCTGGTTTCCTGGTTGCCTCCAGTCCCCAACAGACCGCTTCAGTCCCAAAAGACTTTGCTCATGATTGCCTGAGTGAAAAGCTGCATGATGACTGCACAGGTTAGATGCTCAGCACAGGAGCGTCGGACAGATATCGCCAATCCATGAAAAGTGCAGCTGAAAAGCCGTCTGGTCGGAGACACGGCTCTATGGTGTGATTTTTAAACTGTGCCTTGTTATTTTCTACCTGAAACTATTCTGTTAGATTGGTGTGTACCGCTGTTCTCTTTAAAATAAAAGATTGAAACATCAATCAACGTGAACCTGCTCTGACCCTGCGTTCTTTATCAACAAGCTGGTTATTAAAGGAGAACTGTGGCTCTATTTATACATATTTTGGCGTCTAAATGACTAATAGGCACAGGAAATACAAAGACTGTATCATAATCCTTTGAGACAACAACCCCCGATCGAAGTTCTTCTGTTATATAATTTTTATTCTACGTGTCTGACAACATTATGGAACAGATCCCAACCTGTAAGATCCCTTTGGTTTGATCAGAAGCAGCCGTTATATCACTCTCCTCAAAGCCACCAGACTCCATTGACAAAAACAGTGATTTTTACCTTGCGGAACACGAGAAGTTGCTGGTCTACTGCTGGTCTTGATTTGTTACTTTCTTTGTGTTATCACGAGACTGTTAGTTCAGATCCGAACTATATCTTCCTGTGTTCTGTGAGGTTAAATTACTGTTTTTGTCAATGGAGTTTGGTGGCTTTGAAGAGAGCGATTTAACCTCTGTTTCTCGGTGGGGATCCTTTCCATAATGTTGTCAGTGCACTACTCCCTCGATCCACTAGATCCATACTAACAACACCCCATAGGGGCAGCGGTGGACCGGCAACTCGTCATGCTCTGCAAAATAAATTACTGTTTTTGTCAATAGAGGCCGGTGGCTTTGATAAGAGTGATATGACTGCTGCTTCTGGTTAAACCAAAAGGATCTTCCAGGTCTATTTCTGTAGGGATTCTTTCCATAATGCTGTCAGACACTTAGAATAACACTCTGAGCCTGTCGGTGGCTAAAACAAGCACTTTTAATGGACCTATACTGTGATCAGGTGCAGTTGCCCCAAAGCATTACATAGCAGCCTTGTTTTGCAGATGCTGGCTGACACAATCTACCGGATCAATTCCAAAACTTTTTGTACGTACAAGCCATTTAGATTTAAAAAATATTTAAAAAAAAACATGGCCCAGGCTTAAAAATACTGGAGTTTGGCTTTAAGACTTTTCTCTCTCCTTGACGAATCTGAGTGGCCTCAGAGTTGGTTCAGGCGCTGTTAATTTTTTAAGTCCAGATAAAACCTTGTCTGACAGCAGCAGCACCACCACTCCTGATAACTAGCTGTGAGTCAGAGGCAGACGAGCGTGAAGCCAGGTGCGTTTCTCAAGATGGCTTCCTAATTAAGTCGCCTGCGAGTGGAGTACGCTCACCAGGGAGTTCGGCGAGCGACAGTGTGCGAGACCATTTTCTAGCTTTGCAGAAGGCAATAATCTCACTTAGACCCTGATGAACTAAGGTCGAAGAAAATGTCGCATCAAGGTGATGCATTTAATCAGTGGTAGCTCTATCCCAGCGACACCTTCTCCCTTTACCCTCTGACAGCATAATGAGGTCGAATGTGAGAGCAATAACACATTTTTCCTCGAAAACTGAATGTCAGGTGATGATGTCAAGAACCAAGACGTGATGCCAGTTCTCCGAACACGTTAACCACTGGGATCTGCTTCCCAGTTTGAATCGCAGCCTTCTGGGAACGCAGAGGTCAAAGAAATAGTTTGACAGATTGGGAAATACAAGAATTTGCTTTATTGAAAAGAGGAACATAAGAAGACAGATGCCACTCGCATGTGTATCATATATGGTAGGCTAAATCCAAAGCTACAGCCGATTAGCTCATATTAGCATTAAGACTGGAAACAGGTGGCATCAGCTCACCTGGAGTTAATGTGACCTGGTGCAATGAAATGACTTCCTGAAGTCCCCACTGGTTCCTTTAATAAACATAAGCAGGACACTAGATTAAGTATATTTCCCCAAACTGTTGGATTTAAACTGAAATATTTGTCAAACATGAACATTTTAACATTTTATTGTCTGATAATAAACTGATGTTATTCTTGGTCACATCTGCCTGCAGCGCATGCCTGATGTTTTCAGTGCAAAATGCAAAACTTTACACATGATTACATGCAATATGTAAAACGTATTCATTTTATCCTGCACTGCACTTGACATCCCATCTGTGTCCTGATCCATAATCCTTTGTTTGTGATTCAGTCGCGTGGAGTGTCTCCGTCGTTTTGATCTCATTTTAGTTCTATTTATATGTAAATGTTTACAATATTTAATAGTTTGTTTGTTTTTTCTCATCTGACCTGTTTATGGATGCATATTTTGTTGCTTTGTGATCTTGTTTAATGCCAGCGTTCTTCAGGATGATCAAGTCAGAAGTTCAAACTTTCCAGAGATTTAGGTTTTTCTAACAGACTTAAAAAGGAGGAAACTTTTTTTCTGCGTCTGTTGTTTTAACATCAGTGTTCAACAACCACACAAAGAGGGACACCAGCTTAAAAATGTGCTCATCATTGTTGCCGTCTCCACCTGAGCAGTCAGACTTGAAGGCACAATAAAAACTTTTAATTACAAACAACACCAGAGACTGATCAGATAATAAAATAGATAATTTGTCACTTAAGCAGAGCACCGACGCCTCAGCGGGGGAGTTAATTCGCTGCATCCAGAGCTACAACTTTCCACTCGGATCAGTGTGACGCTCCACGATCCTTTTTCCCCTCCGGTGTAGGAAGCCAGAAAATATGTGACAAGAGACTGTATAGCATTTATAATTGAGCAGCTATAGTCACATCAGCGTTTCCCAGAAGCAGCAGCACAAAGATTAAAAAAGATGAACGACAGAGAAGATAATCTCGCTATTCCTGAGAGACCAGCTGATGTAACAGGTTGTCAAAGTGACACATCGTGAAAAGACAAGAATGCAGCAGAAAAAGTACAAGAATAGTAACAGGGAGCACATTTTAATGTAAGATTATTTAAGGCAATATTGTATAAAATTAAAGCTGCGTTTAAGATCAAAATCAAGCAGCATATGCTGAGTATGTTACTGTTTTGCTCCCAGCAGACGAAGCGTGATTACACTGAATGATTACTGCAATTGAAAATGTAGTCTGTCCCCGGAGCCCAACAGCAAGCAGCGAATAAGAATAAGAATAAGAATAAGAATAAGAATAAGAATAAGAATAAGAATAAGAATAAGAATAAGAATAAGAATAAGAATAAGAATAAGAATGACTTTATTTGTATAGCACCGTTAAAAAGAAGGTTTGCAAAGTGCTGTGACAGACGAGGCAAAGCAGGATACTCAGGACTCAATATAACAACATAAAAACCAACAGTGAGGCCAAACAAAAGCAAGACAGTTACACAGCTACACAGAAACACAGCAGAGAGAAGAGAAGGAAGGATGGTGCAAGATGACGACGGTCAAAAGAAATAAAGGGCAGTAACAACAATTAAAAATGCAAATATAATCATGAATTTAAGAGAATACGAGCGATAAAACATAAAAAAATAAAAAATAATAGAAAATAATAAAAAGTAAAGTCAGGTTTGTTTCGAAAACGGACTTTTATTTGCATTTTCTAGTATTTTTATCATCTAAATCGCCATTTTTCAGGTGCTGAAGATGTTAGCAAAAGTCACCAATAACTTCCATTATCACTCTCATATTAAACCGACGTCATGAAGCTGTTTTGTTTATCGGCGAGCACGTCCACACATGTCTCTTCATGTAACTCACAGGTGTGGACGTGAACTCTTAAAGCTCTGAAAGCATCCAGGGGTTATGGCAGTTTGAAGTAAAGCAGTTTTTCTTCATTAAGATGCAAAGTTATGCAGCAAGGTGCCTGAAAATCTAATCAGACCGTCAACTCAGCCGAGGGAAGCTGTGGGGAAAGTATGACGCCTCTGTCATGTAGTGTTGCGGGGAGAGTCAGACGTCACCTTGGTGGCAGGACGGAGGACAGCGAGCGGTGAGGGCGGGGATTTAATGGTCATTTTTTACCTCTAATGTAATGAGACTGGGATCCCATCGACCCACTCGATACTTTCAGGTGATTTTTGCAGTCACAACAGAGGAGAGGCAGATCTTTCTTCAGCGTCTGGCCTCCAGGACTCTGATCGTCCACCCCCCCCCCCTCCTTTTGTGCCGAAGAAGAAGCTTCAATCACTTGTCATGACAATGGCACCACAAAGACTGGCACAGCATCGACCCTACCACCGCATTACTCAGGACAAAGCGGTGCACAAGAATAGAAACAACGGCATTCAGGGCTGGGAGTGTGCAGCGTGAGGGTGTGAGTAACGACAGAGCAGAAAAGCTGGAGTCAACATGAGGACGCAGACCACGAACACTCCCTCTATACAATAAACACCCACCAGCATGTGTGTAATTTGAGCGCTCACGCCACGATGAGGACAAAATGTCAAGCCAGAGCAAAACACTTGCAAGGCCGCCGCTCATCCTGTTGGCATGGGAGAGCAACACACACACACACACACACACACACACAGATCTACAGTATGTAACTACACAAATCCACACACATGCACACAGTTGTACAACAGGACACCTGCTGAGTCTGAGTGGCCTCGTAGCAGAAGATGAATACAGAGAGGATGAAAGTCTCATCCGGAGCAGCACTGGAGTATATTATAGGGTTGCACATGTTAGGGATTATTTTCTCTGCCAGCAGATGAAACACGAACACGGACTGCATCCAGGATTCCCTCCTGAATCTGACTTCCTGCTGGTTGTCGGCCTTCGACGCGCCAACGCTGCGGGGAATGTGGTCTTTGGGGAACGACTTTGACCTTCAACTGCGACGGCTGCAGTGACATTATGTTTTACCGTCTTTCAAGAGAAGAATCATCATGAAACGTGTAATAAGTGTCATTTTAGGAACGAGCTCAATGTAAATAAACACACAACATCATGTAGCCTATAATTCACACAGCGCCTGTTCCTTTGTGAAGCCGATATAATCTTTTAATCTAATTATTGATCATTGATCATCTGTAATCATCTCTGTGGTCATTAGACAAAGCTATCCCAAGCTAAAAGTCCAGTTAAAAGCTTTAGTTCATTTGGTCTCGATGACAAATGAGGGTTGACTCCATCCACAGATTAAAAACCATGTGGTTGAAAGTGCCAAATAAGGGCTAATAAGGGGACCTTGAGCTTTGTTGAACTCTATTTCCAAGATTGAGAAGTTTGATGTAAATTAACGAGGCTGGCGGTGAGATCATAGTTTGTGTAGCTGAACTGTGCAGCAGTGTAAAATGTGAGTGCAGCATCAGATCCTCAGAAGGATAAATGAACTCGTCCCCGGTTAAATCAGGTTGTACTGATCCAGGGCTTTTCCAAATTATTATTCAAAGATTCAAGCGTGTTTGAATCTAATTGTAACCTGACGCACCGGATGGTTGGTCCCGTTCAAAAAAACACTTTGTACTTGTTGAACAAACCAACCAATCACACCAACGCACCGTATTATAACTCGAGCTTAGTCGGAATAAGAGTTAAAACATCTTTTCCATCGAGAAAAGCCATCAGTGTTGTTCTTTGCTCTTCTTTCACTGTCAGATGCTTTAGGAGCCGCCATTGTTGTTTTCAGACAAACAGTTGCTTCTTGCTGATTAATCCGAACCAACACGGTTTGGCCAAAAAAGCATAAATTGGAACCTGGCGAGACGGATATTCACACAGCTTTAATTGCTTACACCCTCCAAAATATTCAAAACTTTGCTGAAGGAAAAACAAGTTCCCAAAACATGTATAATGTATAATACTTTATGTCACATGATCAGATATACATATGTGTGCTAACCCTCACCGCTGTGTTAAGGGTCAGGAAGGTCTGCCTCAGTCTGATTGGTTTATTGACCCTCTGTCCTTAATTGAGACTGTTGCTTTGGCTGCGTCCGTGCTTCCTATACAGAAATCCACTTATCATTTCTGTCAAAGTCATAAATATTTTGGCTCATTTCATAATGGAGCTGCAGAGCAGGATGCGTGAAATATGGGGAAATACAGAAGAGTGCTTAAAGGGAAAATATGAGGGGGGGTAAAATCTAGCAAAAAGACTTCATCTTCATCTTTAATGCATACGTATCTATAAACGACGGCAAGGAGAAATCTGAGAGACAACTTATATGAACAGTGAGTGCACCTATCTGCCATTTCAGTCATTGACCAGAATGCACTTGGTATTGGGAAACAAATCCATTATTTAGACAGACTCCCCAAACGATGGGCAGGTTTGAGCAAAGCGTCCAGGCTCTCAGTGAAGGCCTTTGTGTTGTCCTGTAAGCTGAATTATTTATCGCCGAGCTGAAATACGGACCTGAAATAGCCAGCCATTGAAAAAGCTAAGCTTGTGGAAGAGTAAGAGACGAGTAAAGAGGAGGGAAGGGAAGGGAGGGAAAGGGAAAACGGAGACGGCAGGAAAGGTGTGTGCTGCAGCTGACGGATGACAGACGCTGAACAGAAAGCCACTTGGTGGAGAGTGATGAGGTCACTTAACTGCAGAAGGAGGCAATTAGAAGACAATTTGTCCATTTGTGTGTGAGCTGATGGCAGCAAGACAGAGAGGGGGTGATCATGATGATGATGATGATGATGATGATGCACTGACACAGACACACTTCGCTGTCTGCATGTGTCCAGCAGGATGTGGTTTCCCTCCTTGATGATCACAATCAAAGCGTCCAGAGCGCGGGAGCGGCGCAGCAGAGGCTTGGCTCAGACCCAAACGTTTTCATCAAGACTTCTCCCTTTTTTTTTTCTCTTCGCTTTCCTCCACCTCCACACTCTTGCGAGCAACCCCCCCCCCCTCCTCTTCCTCCTCCTTCTCCTCCTCATCTCGCCTGCTGTCTCTCAATGCATGTAGTTTCACTTTTACAGCCCGTATTTGTCCCTCTGTGCATCTCCTCTTTTAGTGGTGGACATGGAGAATTGTATGAAAGTGTAAATCTGAGTTATTTGATTCTGAGGGCAGATTGTGGTTCTGAAATGTTCAGCTGTTTACTGTCCAATCTGACAAAACTCTAATAGACAACTAACCCCAAACTCCTGCATGAACGCTCACATAACACATTATCTGCTGATTATTTTCTCAACCGATGTCTAAAAAAAACTGCAGAAAATAACAAAAACAAAATCACAATTCCTCAGTGTTTTCGCCAACCAACAGTCAAAAACCAAGAGCTATTCAAAATACAATCACAGAAGTCAAAGAAAACCAATAAGTGATCACGGCTGGGAGAGTGGAGCCACAGATTTTGCTTGAAAAATTATCAATTATCAAAACTCTTGCACAGAAATTGTTGATCAAACTTGAAAATAACCTTTTGGATGAACAGAACAAGATCCTGTCGGTGTATACTTGAAAATATTTCATGTTAAAGTAAAATATACATGATCAGTGTAACTTTGATGGATAGAAGAGCTGTGTGTTGCTCTTGCTCTTCATTCTGCCCTTAAATGAATGATTTAGCAGATTAAATATTTAATTCAAGATGTATGTGGGTGATTCCCCCATTTTAAAAAGAGTGATAGAACCTTAATTCAGCATCTAGTGGAGTGAGAATGGATCACAAGAGGTTTAGAGGGGTTTTAAAGATGCTTAAATGCCTGTTTGGCCCCTCAGCTGCTGGCACGCACAACAAAAACACGAACGCCAAACACAGCATCCAGAGCCTTCAGTGCGCAGGGTGAGATGTTTCCAGCGGACTGCGGGGAGGACTCCCTCAGGAGCGTGGGAGAAACACACAGCCTCAGAGCCCGTAACTGTGTCAAGCACCCACTCCCACACGCAGCCCGCGGTTTCTAATAAAACCCGGATTCCTCCGCTAAATCGATATTTCCAAACGGCGCACAGACACGATGCACGCGGATGGTGCAAGAAGTGGTCGTGCTCCTATCAGATAAACACCTAAAGTTGGATATAATGTGCATTGGCAACACGTTGTTTCCACCTGCGTTACATATCCACACGGGAGGTTAGAAGTGGAGTAAAAAATACGCTGCGTAAAAGTTCAACTAAAGCATTTTCCAAAAACTTAAACGCGCCTTTGAATGCATGTTCCCATCACGCAAACAGAAAGAATCTCTTTTTAAACACCAAGTGAAGTTATTGTTGACTGGATTGGTGTTTGGTGGAGGCTACCTGCGCGCCAGCTGCTCACCAACACTAAAATGTTTCAATCAGACGAGCGGCTGCAGAAACCAAACGGAGTTGCCACAGATTCCGGAGCGAAATGCGCACTCTTACCTCCTGAGTCGGAGCCGCGCGCTCAGCTATCCATGTCCGCAACCTGTGTGTCGATGGGAAGCGCCGCTCCTGTCCTGTGGAGCAGCAGAGCTCAGGCTCAGCAGCAGCAGCAGCAGCGGATCAGCGGGACGGAGGAGGAGGAGGAGGAGGAGGAGGAGACGGACGGACGGACGTACTGTCCGCTGGCACAAAGCATCAGGCTCCGGCTGGATGACTTCGAGTGACTGACTGGAGGGGGGAGGAGGAGGGAAGGAGGGAGGGAGGCGCCAGATCCACTATCAAGGTCGTTCGGATCAAAGGTTTAAACCTCCAAACTCCGTCTGTAAAAACTAAACTTTAAATCTCAGCTCCAACATTTCTGTGGGCTAAATAAGTATCCACATTATTAAACGTGTCTCCAGAGGGAGCTGCAAACAACCCAACCCTCATTAACAGATACAAGCAGTTGTTTAGGGGCCCTGCTCTCTGTGGGGCCACTACATAAGATTTTACAGAAGAAACAATAGTTTTTTTTTTTCCATTTTTGGCATCAAACAGTGACAAAAGGGGTGAAATGTACAATAAGGAAATAATTATGCTCTCCAGGGGCCTCATGTTTAAAAATGTCCTTAGATTTACACTTTTATTAAGATTATTTCTGATGGTTTGCTTACATTTGATTCATAGATGATATTGAGCATAAATAAACTTTGCTCTCGCAGGTCATAGGAAGCCCATTTTTAACTTGGAGTCCCTAAATTTCAAAGTATCTTGAAACTGCCCAAATAATCAGAGATCTCCCTTCATATAACGCCAGCACAAACAGGGGTTTACGCGAGAATCTCCATGAGCCAAATGAGAAAAGATCTCGACAATGTTGGAGGAGATTCAACACGTGTAATTCATCAGACTAAATATATGAGTAATCGTCCCAAAATACAAAACCAGCAGGAAAATCGCCCACATCAAGTCTGAACTTTGATCATTTCCACATCAAAAATAGGGTTTTATGAGTAACTACTTGTACTCAGTTTCTTGTGTAAGATCAATATTGATCATTAGTCTGTTTTATAAATGAGGCCGGAGGATTCAGGCGGCGAGAAGACAAATATTCAAAGAAGTCATGTCTTCAAACTAAAGGTTAATTTACTGTTTTGATCCCTATTTAAATGTTTGTGTTACCACTTAACCTGCTTTTATGTTCTCCTTTTATTCTCATTGCCTCGAGGCATCAGAGTTTGCACACTATTATTAGTTATTTGCAATGAATGTACGTTCTTCCTTGTGCATCAGACCTTCTTGGTTGTCTCATATCCTTTCTACATTTTACTCATGAAGTAAGTTTCTCAAGTGAGAACAGAGCACAAATATATGCATCAAACTTTAACCAGACCGAGGAAAGTGCCCCGAGAAGGAACATTCAGGGGGTAATAGATGTTTGTTGTGGTCTATTTTAAGATATTCTTGCCGTTAATTGGTCCTACTTTTGTCTTTACATGCTTATTTGGTTGTGATGTGAACTTACACTGATACTTACAATGACACATTACAATGAGGGGGGGCCCCAAAAGTCCAGTCTTGTGTTTGGCATTTAATGGCGTCCCTTTTGTTTACAGTTAGATCAGAGGTCGTGTCCTCTAAAAATCACAGGATATACAGTAAAGCTTTGATACTGACCTCAGAGTGCAAGGTCACCTAAGGCAACATCAGCACATGGTTGGATGCTTTTAGCTGAAGCGTCTGCAAACAAACAAACCTGTTCTACAGATCTGCAGCGAGCGAATGCTGTAGAAACCAACCTGAATGGTGCCATTCAGGAACACTGTGAACCACAACAAGGGGAGATTAAAGCACGAGAGACCTCATGAGTCATTAAGGTGCACACACACAGAGAAGCTGCACATGACGAGCGGGCGCACGTGGGTGTGCAACTACAGGTCAGGCATTGATATGGGAAATAATTTAATTTAAATGTGATGCCAGATCAATAGTAAAATGTGTTAATTGTGCCACAATTCATTAGCTCATTACATTTAAACATCCTCCGTATCCCTCAATACATTATCAAACAATAAAACAACTGATGATCGATGGGTTTTTAAACTGTATTTTATGTAAACAGACATCAGAAATGAAATCCTGCGGCCGTGTCTATTTTTTGTGTAGACAGAAAGAAAACAAGCAGCGGGTATAAAGACAGGGGAGTGGACCACAGTCACTCTTGACCTACTGGATATATTCCTCAGACATTTTATATTTACGTTTCTCAGACGTATCAGACAGCCAATTTGGTTTAAATCTGTCTGCGGCTTTTTCGCTGCCACCTTTCAAGACAAGATGGCAAAAGTGGCCCATCTGCTGCCGGCTGAAGCCACCATCTCTTTCTCCGTCTCTCTCTGTGTAATGGTTTGCTTCTGTGCCCTCGCCCCCTGCAGCTGCTTGGCTCTCTTCGTCTGGCTTTCTGAGGCAGAGGCAGGCTGCAGCTGACAGGACGGTGCAGGCCAGGGGACAATTAGGGAAGCGTGGGAGAGACAGCTGGACCTGCTGCCAATTACACCGCCGATGACCACGAACCCCACGTACGCACACACGAAGCCGGTTTAATGGGCTGACACTGCACCTCTAGGCCCACTTGTGGAGCTACTGTATGTAGACTTACATGGACTTTCAGGAAGGTAGGAAAGAGTGTTTGTTTTATTCATTCATCTCCAAAAGGAAGAAGTTACACAGTAGTGAGGAAAAGTGCTTTCTGAGGAATAACTTGAGTCGTAAAAACGTAACAGAGCAGCAAAGTGACTTAGAGGTCTGTAAACTGCACAGGAAACATGCAGACGTCACCCGTGTCATCGGCACCGTGTGCTAAATCTGAGAGAGGACAGCGCGTTCGTCAGCTCCAGACCGTCATCTGTGGGATATCTTTCCCAGCAGCATGTTCTGCAGCTGCCTGATCCTGCTCTGCTGTGGCAGCATCAGGCTCTTCTCCCCATGCTGCTCCTCCTCCTCCTCCTCCTCCAGCAGCTGCTCGATGTAGCAGGAGGAGCCCAGCAGGATGTGGCCTGTGGCCTGCATGGAGAAGATGGTCCATCGCAGAGCCTCCCTGGAAGCAGAGCACAGAGAGAGAAAGACGGGGGGGGTCGTAAATAGCAAATTCCCAAACGGCAGAGACCGTTTAACAGACGCACAAACACTGAATTTGAGTAACTTGGGATATAAACTTGTAGGAGAGGATTATTAGGAGAGAAAAAAAACACAATTTCTTGAGTAATTGTCACCGAAAACGAAGCAGACAAGCATGACAGACCAGCACCAGCTGATGAGAAAGTGACTGACAGGAAATCTTGACATTCTCGCGTGATTGTTTCTCAGATTAACTGCATCTCATGAAGCCACCATCTAAGAAACAAACCTCTTGCACTGCAACGTGAGCACAAAAGCCTCATATTTGCCAAGTCTGCAAAATTTAATCCTCTCTCCGACTGAAGCTCCAAAGCTGAAAAACCAGCAGATCTCAGCGCCGATGACATAACTCTTCCCAAAATTAATCTCAGTAAAATCTAGCCTTTGTTCTTCTGCAATCTGACCGTTTCAGCCCCGCCACCCACACAGGTTTACGCACCAAAACATGAATTCAGACTTTGCATGTTGGGGTTTGTGCACAGAACACTGCAACTGGTATTAAAATGTTAAAACAGCAGCAGAAACCAGTAAATAATTGACTTGTTAGTGGGTGATTGCACTGATGACCCTCTTGATAATTTATGGATTAGAAAGTCATTAAAATGGCTCAGTTTTCATCTCTAACTGGATTAAATTATAGCTAAGAATCCAAGTGGCGTCTCGGTTAAATCACCAGAGAAAAGAAGTTAAAGCATGAAAACATGAGAAGGTTTTTATATATTTGGCAGCTCTCTCTCACTCACTTCAGCATCTTTTTGGCGGCGTAGCAGCGCAGGTCATAGGACACCGAATAAGCGCCGTACAGAGTTGCCTTCACGTTCAGGCAGCCAATGAAATCCTTGGGGTTGTTCTTGTAGAGGTCAAAGGTCAGCTTGGCCACATCTGTGCGAGGCCGCGGCCTGAGCTCGCTGAGCTGATCCCTGGGGGGGCTGCTCTGAGAGGCGACAGGAAGGGAAACGTAAGTCAGGTCGAAGGGTTGCAGACACATTTGGTTTGGTGTGACTGCAGCCGGCAAACTGGGCCAAATGACAGCACCCGACAACAGGATTACAGACTGAAGCAGCTCCTGCCAGCGACGATGGGAACAATGACGCAAGGTCAGCGCGAGGTCACCGGAGTAAACATTTAGCGTGGGGGGGGTGCATATCACTGCATGCATCAATTTCTATGGAAATTAATTGCCTTTGGGTGAACACCACTCAAATTTGATGACACCTCTGGGTCTGATTGATATTCAACCCCAGCCTTTGATTTTTCTCTAAAAAAGATGAAGGAAGAAACTAATCTCTGGTGTTCGCCCCGTGTTCTGCCTTTGCACGACAACATGACATGATTACACCTCTGCTTGGTATGAAGGATGAAATATCTGCTGATTAAATTTCACTGAATAGTCGGTGTATTAATCTCCCGTCCACCGACGCATGTACCATCCATATTCATACTGCTGCTTATAAAGAAACACATATTTCCCCGTCTGGTCATTCACCTCGACAAAGAATCACTGGCATAACAAAAGGCTGAATAAAAGTAGGCCATCAATATGTTAAGCCTCACACGCTGCAGTTTAAATGTGAAGCAGCTGATCAACAGTGTCACCTAGTGGCTGGTGTGAAAAGGGTGAACCACCAACATACTGGATGTGGGCTCCACTTCTGGCCCTTCTCCAGCACCATGAGGACAGCGTTTTCAGGCACCGTCTGGAAGAACTCCTCTGTGTCCACCCCTGTGCCGTCCTCGTCCAGCATCAGGCCGCTGATGCAGGAAACGCTCAGCGAGTCTCCGACCTAAGAGAGCGGACGCAGAGAGGAACATAAGGTGATGTGGAAATGTGTCACAGGTCATGTGTGGGGGGCGTTTACAATGAGGGCAGAGCAGCATTTACAGTCAGACACCAAGTGTCCGCCTCAGTCTTGTGAACTTTAACCAGACTGAGACGTGCACGGGCCTCACAGATGGTGCAGCAGTAAGTGACTCACAAGCCAGTCTGTTTGTGGTAAGTTTTAATCCTGAACACACACCAGGACGTCTCCCTGCTGCCTCACTACATCCTGACGCTCCTTTAGCCGCTTGAGTCACTGAGCAGTCATCATCCACCCTTACGGCACAAGTCAAAGCCTCAGCAATAAAAAGTTTGGATGCAGAGAACTGGGTAGAAAGGCGAATATTATGTTGTGAAAGTTTCCTAAAAGCTTCTGTGATAAGAGCTCTTCCCCACAGGTTCACCTGAGTTAATTAAATGTTAATGGAGTAAAGTTAACAGACATAAAAATGTACAAACATACAAGGAAAGAGCATCAAAACCATGAAAACAAATCTGGTAATCTGGCACACAGCGTGGTTATGTCCCCTTTCAGTTCTGTGTTTCAAACTAGATTAGAGAAGTTCATTTTAAAATATTGCATCATATTTACCGATGTAACGCTATAATTTCCAAATTTATTGACACTGATGTTAGTTGCAGCTCTACATTTGTTTGTCCACCAGAGACACAGACAGGTTTGTCTGTAATTATGCCAAAAAGACATTATCATCACTAAATTTGAACACAATAACAAACCTTTGTGCTACGTGACAAACCCTGTTCTTCTAATTGATAAGCTTCACATACATGAAGTTCCTCCCAGACGTGAATGTTTTTCTTGTTGAATTCAAACATGGATACTTTCCCCCTCACAACAAACGAAACAAGTGAACACACACTTCTATATTTTAAAGAGCTGTTTAATGTAGCCACATCTAAGATGTCTCTTATATTTTGTTTAGATTATTACCTTGTATTTAAAATGACACATTCAAAATGTACTGATCAGCTGATGGTTTGTATTTTTATATTTCTTCTTCTACTTCTTTAAGCGTACATGATGTTTCAGCCCCAAAACGTTTTGTGCTAAATGTTCCCTTTAACTTGTATTATTTTTGTTATATAAAGGCACAAATAGGTATTGATGATTATGATTGAAGCTATGTGATGTATGGATTGTTTCTGGCTTGTGCTTATCATATCATTCTATTCATATGTTCAATTAAAGGAAAAAAAAAAAAAAAGAAAACTACATCAGCCCTTTCAACACTCCACATCCCCTCCTCACCTTGTTCATCAGGTCGTCCAGCGTGTCTGCCATGATGCCCTTCTTCACACTGCGGTCAGCGTTTGTGACCCTGAAGGGCTTTGGCCGAGGGGCTCGACCCGACAGGAGCTGCTGGGTCATGGAGGCGCTGGCTGTCACACACCTGAGAGGAGACACATGAGCAAACACCATAACGTCAGACCGTTCTTATTAACCCCCAGAGCTGGTGATAGTGTCGGCAGGAGCAGCTCTTACTTGGAGAGGGAGGACGGAGTCAGAAGGACGAAGGACTTCATGGCATAATCCATCAGCGAGCGCCTCCAGCTGCGACTGGAAGGAGCATCAGTTTAGACTTTAACTGACAGGCAACACAACACCACCAGCTTAGAGTAACACCACCAACAGGCCTCACAGGAGGAGCAGCTTTGAGCTTTAGAGTAATCACAGCGTACATTCCCACAATAATTCAGGCAAATTAAAGTAAAGAGTAAATGCTGGTACTGCTCTGAGTCCATCCTAACCTGTAACACAAACCCTTCTCTTCAATAAATACACACAATAATAAAGACAGAAGCTTCAACAACATAAATAATCTTACAGGTATGGAAAGCAGCTGTTCTCCTGCCCTGTTTGTATAAAACCCCTCCTGAAGTGCTGCTCCTGACTCCGTTTGTCCACCGATCGTCTCCGATAACGTTCGCTCTCTTCTCTTGTTTCTTGCACCACTTGGTCTCTGAACTTTGTGCTAATGACTGTTGAGCTTGTTGCAAGCCGTCAGCTTTATTGAGTAACTCTGAACACTCCCACTGACCCTGAAAACCTTGGATTTAGGTTTTTCTTTTTTTTTTAAATTGCAGAAACATGCAGCAGTTGCATTAACTGAACATCCTAAAAAGGGGCATTTCACCCAGATATCTAAAGAGTGTTTTCTCACCCCTGGTGGTGTGTAATCATGTGGATAGTTTGGGTTTTATTAGTCCACATTTTGAGACATTTTCACACTAAAGAACGAGTCTCTATGAAAACATGCAGACACTGTGTTCAGCGGAAATCAACTTTTCTGTTATTGGACATTAAAATATGCGGTTTTAGTTTTTTGATGAGCGGCACAAACCAAATTAGCTCCATTGCAAATGTGGTGGTAGAAGTTTTTATCTGCGTGGCTCAAAAGTAGTTGGGGTGAGTAAAAATACAGGTTTTATGTAATTTAGGTGAAAGTTAGACATTCTTAATTAGGAATAACCTCATGAGATGTATCATGACGTTTTCAACAACAATGATAAAATAAAAACACAAATACACAAAACAATTAGGAAAAAATGTGGCAAAACCAAACCGTAAATATCAAAGAACAGGACATGCAGAAATCAGGAGATCATTCTCCAGGCAGAGCAGGGGAATGAATCAGATGACCAGAAGTCTTAATAAAATGATTAATTAAGTTGGTTTTATGCTTCTTGAGGACAGCAAATTTGTCACATTGACAATTTTGGTCAAATTGTTCATTTTTCAAGCAAATCTGGTCTCAAATCCAGTCCTGACATGAAGCTACCATGAAATAATCAGGTGATCGCTGCTGTGATTAACATTAGTTCCCTTTTATCAGTGAAAACAGAGACTGAAGTTGGTGATGAACAAACAAAAACACATATTTGAATTCCCATTATTTGACAAGGGAAACATGTTTCATATAAACTGACTGACTTAAACTTCTGTGATAACAACGTCCACCTTTGTGTCTGGAAGAGGTCGAGGATGATGTGTGAAAGTTTCCCATATTAGGTCATAGCTCAACGTTCAGCACACGTTATCTCACACGTCGATGTGTCAGATGACGCAGACGGGGAGTGTCGGACCACAGACTGTACACGAACATAAAGCTCTTCATATGTGACAGTCTATCAGTCCCTCTTATCGCATCACGTTACCACTGAAGCTACAGGTAGATCACATGAGAGCAATTAAAACCCAGAGGTCACAGTTACACATAAAACATACAGAGTTTATAAAATATGATGCTCTGCTCTACATTAAATCAGCCAAGTACATCTGAAATGATTGGCCAATTAATCAATGAGTTGATTGACAGAAAGCAACTATTTTTTTTATCACGTCTGTCATTTTTATAGTAAAAAAATCTGTTTCCAGCTTCTCAGATGTGAGTATTTTTCCTTTAACACTTCAAAGACACGATTAGATTCGATTTACAGGCTTTTACTTGAGTGAAATTGTCAGTAGAGGACTTTTACTTATAACAGAGTATTTTTACAGTGTTGTACTTTTATTACAGTAAAAGACGGGAATATTTGCTCCAAACCTGCCCAGGACGGAAAATAATAATAAAAAAAAACAAAACATAGAAGTTTCTCCTTCTATGTTCAAGACCACGTTTAGCAGCTAATGTTCCTGAAATGGTGGTTTAAAAGAATTAAAATACATCCATGTTTGTCTCACTGTAAAAAGAAAAGCTGTGACATTGAGGGATTTAAAATGGACACATACAGCCGAACTACAATAAGCTTTAGTTTAGATGAAAGCCCTCAGAGGAAAATAATATTAAAAACACACACAGTTCTGACGTTAATGCATGTTGTTTGCCTACTGGACAGGCAATAATCCTCTGTTCATGTTTAATGTCACACTTTGTTTCTGCAGGGGAGAGAAAAAGGGACATAAAATAATGGGAAATTTATAAATTGCTGCCGGTTTTGTGTGGAAAAACATCAAAACAACCAACTTCTTCACTCTATGTGGTGATTTTAACTGGACGAACTGAAGCTGATTTGAGGGGAAAAGAACAAAGTTTACAGCCAATAAAGGGGAGGTTTCATCCAGAGAAAACACAGAAGAAACTTGTCACATTCACCACAAATTAAAAGCAAACAAAACCACCATAGGAAACACACTGGTGTCTATGTAGATATTATAGAAACAGGACAAAGTGCAGCTAAAGACCAATGTGACAGAAACATTCAAACATCCAGACTTACTTCCCTCCTGCAGTGAAGTGCCTCCACATGAGCTCCTCAACACTAATTAACTACACCTGGATTACACTCATTAACCTCTTCAGCCTGCGCCATCTTGACGTCCTCCTCCTCCTCCTCCTCCTCCTCTGTTTGGGTGCCAGCTCTGCAGCATTTAGACAAACCAGAAGAAGAAGAAGAAGAAGAATGGTGGATAGTTTTATTTCGAGGAGCCCTCTTTTAAGATAATAACAGCCACTGTTGAGGGTCTGTGAGTTTTCAGTCTGTGGATGGAGGAGAAACAACGAGGACATCATGTGGACAAACGACGAGCTGCTTCAGTTCAGACTGAAGGACAGATAGGAAACATCCTCACTGAGTTATTCACAGGAGGAAAAAGTAGAAATACTACACTTCTTAAAATGCTCTGCTCCGGGGCAGGTAGCAGTCCTGCAGTTTGTCAAGTAAAAGTACAGAAGTATTAATAATCCCTCTACTCTGAATAAAAGGTCACATTATGCCCCTTTCTGAATGTGATACTTTTATATTATCGTTTGTTTATTTACTTACTATGTGCTTTAATTTGTAAGCAGCATTTAAACGTTTAATTTGGTGATGGTGGAGATTATTTCACCAACTTTAGTCTCTAACAAGGCGTCACGTTTTATAGGATAATCATGTGATTTTTTAATTTTTATTCATATGTTTTGAATGTGAACTGGTAATTTTATCCATTTTTATTTACCCAAAAGGGAAAATGTGTGTTTTTTATATTATTATTATTATTATTATTATTATTAACAACTGTAGATGAAATACACCTGTGGAGGCCATTTAGTCTCTCAGAGGGCTGCTTTCATCACAATACACATTAAGTTAAGTAATACTTGACTAGTGCATGATGACTCACGATGACTTAATGCAGGATGTACCATGAACTCACCCAGTTTGTAAGCAGAACAACTGTTCTCATAGAAATACGACGCTGCTTTATCTATCTTCTTTTTATGTTAAGAGGAATCCAGTTGGTTTGGTCTCGTATTGATTAAAATATGAAATAACTGAGTTAACGGTCTTCAACTGATGATATTTAAAGAGTGAACTCATCACATAAAGTCATGGTGGCTTGATTATTTGTTAATTTGGTGAACAAACAGGAGTTCATGATACATGACTTTACCCTTGATATGAAGTGTTACTGATATAAGTTATCACAACACACATTAAACTGGAGGCTGCTGTGTTTCATGTACGGACTGCAGTCCTCTGCTTGGCCTCCACAGGTGTACTTCTGTGTCCTTCATACTCCGTTCACTCACTGCTTTTACCCGACACATGAAGTTACTAGAAATTTGATCCAAAGCGTTTGATTATCTCGTAAAATCTGACGCCTTGTTGGAGACTAAAGTTGGTGAAATGATCTCCACCATCACCAAATTAAACTTTTAAATGCTGCTTGCACACAGATAGGTTTATATCATTTGGTGTAAATGAATAAGTTTATGATTTGTGGCATTAGTAGAGCAGAAGAGTGAAAAATTCACATTTCCTCTCTGTTTTTACTCAGACTCATTTCTGCTCTACTTTGAGTGTAAATCAAAATGCTAGTTTCCTTTTTATGGCTCATTGCTTGCGATAGCTGCTGTAACAGAAGCCTGAGAAAGTCCTTCAGGCTTCTTTTTAAATAGATTATTGTTTCAATATTCTCACGGCAGTATAAACAACCCTGAATAACCGCTGGATAATTTGTATGTTTGCGAGCGTTGGAGACTTTCTGTGACTTAAAGCGTAGCTGCATCATATTCTATAAATTATTTGTGATATTTGCACTGCATTAGCTACCACAGCGTGATGTGATGTGGGAGAAACTAATTCCAGATCATGACCAGCGCAAAACAGAACAAACTCAAACGTGAATCAGATGAGCAGTTTATTTCACTCTGTTGCTTCACATTTCATGCTCACTGCAGGAGCGCAGATGATTCATGCCACAGATATTGGTCTAATGTAGAGCAGATAATGCATCAGACTTAAAATAGATGGGCTTTGTTGTCGCTAAGTTTATCAAGTGCTACAGAACAAAGGTCTACAGAGGAGGTCTGTTCTTCTCTCAGAGGTCAATATCCTGCCTGTGTCTTTGTCCTGCTATCTCACATCAAACCCCGCCGTGGGTGACGCAGGCTCATTTGGTTCAGCCCCATTCATTTGTGCTTTAGGGGTTGCTGATGCTTGTAATTATACCGAGCGTGCCTGATATCAGCGCGTAGTGAAATGAATTAGACTTTGGAGGGGAAGAGGGGGGGAAATAAATATGATTTTCATATCGGATTTAATTGAACAACCTTTTCTTTCAACTCAAGATTACACATGCAAACAGAAGAGGCAGATCTGAGAACCTGATCACGGTTTCTGACCCATGGGTGAATCATCTTTTCTTGTTTGTTTCATGCTCTACATTATTCTCTCCGTCTGGAGAGGCAGTGCATGTAGTGGTGTAGCACGAGGTAATGTACTCTTTTAATACAAGTATAAAAGTAAAGCACATCTAAGCGCTAAAGGACAGATACTGACCGCAATGACCTGAACTAACACAGTTTCTAACCAGGTGCCAGTGGCACAGTGTAAGAGGGTAACTCCTCTGGGAGGTGAGATTTTTGTCCGTGGAGCCTCAGGGGCCCCCGCTTCTCATTTCCTCTTGCCTATTCGTGCCATCAGTTCTGCGTTGGCCGCCGCCTTGGTCCTCATGTCCTGGTTCTTGGCCAGGTCTATGAGGACACTGAGGATGCTGGTGGGGACGTCGAGGGACAGGGCGAAGCGGGACCCCTGCTGGGCTCTCTTTGGCACCTGGGAGGCCGGGCGCGGGGCTCGTGCCCGCCGGAGCACAGTGTGGTGCTCTGAGCGGAGCAGTGAGTTCAACACGCCGCTGCGGTTTAGGAAGTCGACGGCCAGCACGTCCCTCTGTGTGTCCTCATCAAGTTTGGCAAGAGCAGGGCGGCTCCTCTGGCTCTGGACGCACCAGGGCAGCAGCAGCGCCAGACAGAAGCACACACGCACGCCTCTCATGGTCAGGACTCCGTCTGCAGGGAGAGAGGACGAGCAGATCAGCCAAGTGTGACACTGGACATGGTCACAGCATGCATGAGCAATAATCTGACCAAAGAAACCATCTGAAAACAGTCGACCTCCTTTAAATCTCCTTAAGACTCACTTCTATCTTACAGCTTCTTAACTGTTGGTATTTTTTTTGCAGCTACAGACATCTTGTTTATATCTTAGATTTTGGATCTTTTTCACTTTTATAATCTTTTTTTATTGCAAAACTCTTATAAGTGCCATACAAATAAAATTATTATTATTATTATGAGACTCCCAACTGATGGAAAAACAAGAGGTTTTTAAGATAAGTGTGCAGAATATGATGCAACACAAGCATGGAATTAACAGGAAATTAGATTATTTTGTACATTATTGAGACTTTCATAGCCATCACCAGGAACAACCAAACAAGATTTAAATGATCTCTACCAATCAACAGATAAATGATCTGTCCATTGTGCTGTAATTAGTAAATCTGAAATATATCAATAAATAGCTGGAAAAGCATGTTGAGTTTATATGCAGTTATACAGTTTTCTACAGAGAATTGTATATAATCCAATATTTTGTCCACCTTTCTAATAATTCATGCAATCATTTCTGACCTTTTGTGCAGATAAACCTTAATAAGTACTTACTGGTTGTCACCTCTGTGACAAGTTGGTAACTTGACAAAAAAGGCACTTTTCCTTCCTCTGGTCTGAAGAAGCGCTTTGGTGATGATCTGTTGTCTGTAACCCTCAGATGTCCTCTGATACTGAATCCTCTGCCTCCCAGCTTCCTCCTCTTCTTCTTCTTCTTCTTCTTCTTGAGCTACTGGAGAAGCGACCCGAGTGGCACGCAGTCTGATGTTCAACTGGACTTCGCTTACGTCCACGTCGGTGTTCACCGTGACACTGCCCCTTCCCCTCTCTGTGTATCTTTTACATCTCGACACCCCGTCGCCCTCCCCTCATTTCATCTCATTTCCTCTACGCTCATTGCTGTCTTTCTCTTTCTAAAAATAACACGATGGCAATCACAATAGTTTACTCATAATGAATTCGACGGTTGCAGTCAAAGCACAACTTGAAACCCACGGTTCAAAAGTCAAGTGCCAACACGCTGCAAAAAACAAAAACAGTTCACTTTGTATCACAGTGTTCATGTTCATGTGTTGTCAATCATCTGTGCAGACTGGGCGACTATTATTATTATTATTATTATATAGTCTCATCATTACAATAAGGAGAAAATTATACATTAAAGGACAATTTTCATGGTTGCATGATCATTCAAAAATCTGCTGGCCATAAATGCAGGATCACGTCTCCACCATTTAAACAAATACATATATATTCTGTAAGAGTTTCAGCCTCACTGAAACAATGAATAGAGGAGGTGACTGAAGGCCTCAAATTGGCTGGTTTAACTGTGTGATGAGACAGTCTCAGGCAAAGGGTGAAGGCCGTACGACTCTAATACATGCACTGTATACCGTCCTTATTGTTCCACATGAACCACACAGGCCTGAAAGCTTCCACATGACTGTGATTAAACACCACTGGGAGCATTTAGTGAAGAGCAAAGGCCACTAAGTGTGGTGTCATCACTTAGAGTCTCAGGAGAGGAGTTTCTTAATAAGTGAAGTAGAATGAAGGGAACTTGCTCCGTGCGATCCAGTCCTAAAATAACCGGTTTGACTGAAGATCCAGTGATAAATATCATCTCTTAACAAGCTCAGATGTTGAGTTACGACCGTCGTTGCAGCCGCGTACGTGTGTCTCCTTTGTTTCCCTGCTATGACGTGGAAAATTCAGTTCTTAGATATTTGTTGGCATTGATGCCACTTAAGGGAACATAATGTATGGGTACACAAACCTTTCTATTTACAGACCGCAGAGGAGGAGACGGAGCTGGGAGGTTTCACAGAGGAAGCCCTCTGGAGGGGGAGGAAGAGGCTGTCAGGCCCAGGAGGACAAAGCCTACCTCATTTCCTTCCAGTCCAGCCCATCAAGGGACTTATCCTCATCCGACTAATGATATGAATATTACAAGTACGGCCTGATCACGATAGCGGGGCCCTCGGGCTTATGAGCCACCTAAGTTACCCTCAGATAAACAAACAGGGGTCACACAGATGTCATCCAGCAGAGAACAGAGACGTCCTGAGTCGTATACCAGTAGCATTAGTGTCACAGATCCAGCATGACGCAGGACCGCACATGAATCTAGGATGACGCCATCTCTATGATTCATTTTCAACATATACAGTACATCACAGCAGGTCCTGGTTCGTCATTCACGTCGGTTCTCTGATCGGTGACGTTAATCTGATCTGTTCTGCTCGTTTCGGCTTGTGATACGGTTCAAGTCTAAAGAAAGACGTCATTCTACATCACAGCAATTAGTAGTAGTGAGCACAGACAGAAGCAGATGCTGAGAAGAGATTAGACAAGTAAAAGTCCTGCATTTGAAATTCTATTAGCTGTTAAACATCAATGAGAACAGGTTAAGTTTTATACCACAGTGTGGGTGACACCTGGTAAGTAGCTCCTGTGAAACTTTCTAAATTAATGCGCTGGTTATGTTAAAGGAGGGACGGAGACGACCCCTTTGTGTCGGACAGTTCTCTGCCTCCACGTCGTCCATTAATTCCTGATAAGACACCTCTTCAGGTATTACAGAGCCGACAGTCAAAACGATGACATCACAGCCTGAAGGTCTTGTGTGTGTGTGAATTTAGGGTCAGTTATAATAACGGCGTTGATAAATTAATTTTTTATAACTAGGTTCAGGAACAATGACCACGCCTCATTTCCCCACCAAAGTATTTACGCTCATCATATCAGTTTCCTCCCCCTTCGACTCAGTTTTCACAGCCCTCCCGCCCCAAACTCTCTCCTCTGAATTTAGGATCCACAAGATGGTTAGAAAAGATGGCTCCCCCACCAAGTGTCGTCCCGGTTCCTCCCCGTCTTCATGTTGTCAGCCGACACGATTCATCTACATATTCCATCCATCCTCCCTACTTCAGCTCAGCTCTACTTCCTCACTATATTAAAAAAAAAGCTCCTCCAAGAAATAACTAAATGTTTGATTTGAAAAAAAAACAACTCCTGTTCATTTTTGCTCCCATGTTTCCATAGAAACCTGCACAGCAACAGTTTACACAGAAGTGGAGGGTTGCTATGGTAACTTGGGAGGCGAAAATGTGCCGGTTTTCATTCGCCACCTTTGTGTCCACAGTAGCCAAGCAAGCATGTGCTCATGGGGATGGGGGGAAAAAAAGGGACTGCAGTTTTAGGTGAGGAAGGAGAGAGAAAAGTGTAGAAGTCTAGAGCATAACCCATATAATCACTGGAGGTTTAAAGTTGTCTTTCAGCCTGTGAGGAGCTTCTTTTAAGTGTTTGAAGTATTAAGATTTGTTTGTGGACTTGATAATGTACAGGATAACACCACCCAGGTGATAATATGGTGGCTTTTAAACAAGCACACTGAGCAGATGTATTTTATATGTAAGTTCTGCAGGTGAGGAGTCATATGCAGCTGATAACGACGAAGATGATGTAGAGACCATAGTTATTTTCTCTAATTCATGAAGGTCAGTTTCTAATTAAAATGTGATATTTACCTGACCTCTTGTTTATCTTTTGCTCTTGATGAATATTCAGGTGAGGAATCAGCAGAAATTCAAGAAGACTCTGGCAGACAGACTCCAAACGGCTGACTGGAGGGAACCAAAGATGTTTTCTGGATGATTTTGATGATTTTTTTTGTGGTGTGATCGTCTCTCTCTCTCTCTCTCTCTCTCTCTCTCAAAGCTTCACCCTTCTGGGAAAAGAGTACACACAACAGAAGCTGACACCTTGTTGTCAGCTGAGAAAACACAAGTGAACCTGCTCATTTCAAGAAAAAAGAAAACGCCAACCCAGTAAGCTGGGGTTTGGGGTCTTGCCCCAAGACACTTCGACATGCAGACTGAAGGAGCCGGTGATTAAACTGCAGATCCTCCCATTGATTGACGACCCGCTCGACCTCTGAGCCACAGCCGAAGACCAGCCAAGTTTGATCTTGAGCATCGGACAGGAGGGCTGGCCGAACTCCTGGGACGACACTGTTTGAGGTGGCAAACGACACTTCCTGTGTGAGACCACAGCCGGAGCGACAGACCAGGGGTGAGTTACTGAACTACATTTACAGCACTTCAGTATCATCAGTTCTCTTAGTCTGTTTTTATTATGTTTATCATCACATCCATATATTTCATACTTTCTTTATGCAGAAAGATTTTCAATTGTAAGAACCTCAGAAGCTTCTGACAAAAGGTGTTAATGGCTTTAGAAAATATACTTGCCCATAAAATATATTTACTCAAGTGCTGTAATTTAGTATTTTGTGCTACTTTTTACTTTCTAGATTCTGTAATAAAAAGCAAATAAATTCGGATGTATTTCAGTAGATTGAGCCAGTAAGAAGAAACAAACTTAAGTTAAAACAGTTATCATGGGTCCTTAATGTATTTTATAGAGCGGCTCTGTTGAATATTCTTCTTGCTATGGACGTCGTTCTGATAGTGGAAGCAATAAAGTAATTTCTAAATCAATAAAACAATATTTAAGTAAGCGTTTGTGTCAAACTGCTGATTTCTTTAGTTTGAAGCCTTGTAATAAGCAGGATACTGAACATAATGTTATTTCAGGACAGGCTCGCTGCACATCATCCCTTATTAAAAAGTTTGTTGGCACCAACTTTTTAACAAACCTTTTAAGTGTTTACTAAAACTCAACATTGCAGCTGTCCAGGACACTAAAACTGGTGTATTTACATCTAATATGTAAATTGAGTGATTATGCAAAGGGAGTCTGTCACTAATGCAAAATGAACTCCGACACGGTGACGCAGGACTCCCACATGAAGCAATAATGGCCGCCACTCGCTGTACATTATCCTGCTAATTACACGCCGTTATGCAAAAGAAATCACGAATTTGACAATATTGATTTAAGTGACGTCATTGCTTCCACTAAGTGCCGTAACTGACTAATCAGAATCGAGAGTCCAAAAATCCGTGTAATTAAAGTGAAGTATAAACTGTTGTATACTAGAAACGTGCTGCTGCACATGTGAATGAGACAAACCACCGCAGGTTGATGTTTTACAGTATTTTATTTTGTCGGAATGAGAGCTTCTGTTATGTACAATAGAGGACAGAAACAAATGTTACAGAAATTATAAATATTCTCTTGCTCCAAACTGGTTGTGTTCAGTACTGGCTGTACCGTGTCCAGCAGATGATTATTTAACTACTTCACGTCCGCCCTCTCTCCCCTCCCCTCTCCAAGTCAGGACCAGGTGACGACCCTGTACCGTGCAGTACAATCATGTGCTTAATGGATGTGTGGCTCACAATGTGGAGACTGGCTGCCCCCCTTCATGGCTACCTAGAAGTGATCAGTGGGCGGGATGAGAGAGAGAGAGAGGGAGGGAGGCGGGGAGAAGGGAGAGGATGGACGGCGGCCCGTGCTGTCAAACCAACACGTGAACAATCCTCAGCCGGTCGCTCTCGCAGTGATGACGGGAGGAAGGCGGGGTGAGGTCGAGGAGGAAGATGAGGAGCAAACATGGGACACTCGGAGCAACACGACAACTTCTCTTAAAACCTCAGCCAGTACATGGCACTGCGTACCCTGTTGTAGTCAGGCAGCTGCTCGACGGGGCCTGACGGAGAGAGGGACAGATTCAGATTAGGGCGACTTTTATCCCCAACAGGCAATTAACGGTGATGCTACGGTGGTCACCAGGGGACAAAGTTAGCAAATACAAATAGTAAAAACCTCAGACGTAACAGGATGACAGCAGGAATGTTCATATAATACATCAAGGGATAATAGAGGCATTCAAATCTACAAGCATTTTGTACTTACAGCATTTAGTGAATAAATATTTTAGACTATAAGGCCTGTTATTAGTAAAGGTGAATTAAAGACACTGATAGATTTGCTGCCACCTTCTTTAATCGAGCACCAGTCCTTCAGTAGTGGTACTCAGAAATAATGGCTCAAGAAGACTGTTCATCAGCGATGGTATGACTAATGAGAATTTGGTCCAATAAAAACGTATCGACCAGCAGAAACCAGCCCTAAAAACTCACCGACAGCTACCACAGCGGGACACTTATCGTAGATATATTTGGAGCAGACGTCACGCAGC
Source organism: Pempheris klunzingeri (assembly GCF_042242105.1). Taxonomy (NCBI): domain Eukaryota; kingdom Metazoa; phylum Chordata; class Actinopteri; order Acropomatiformes; family Pempheridae; genus Pempheris; species Pempheris klunzingeri. Next base: position 4,129,225 of record NC_092013.1, read on the forward strand.
ATCCTGGGGGTAACGGCCTGGAAGGAGAGATGTGGAGAGAGAAGTCAGAACTAGAGGCCAGACAAGAGTAGATGATTTTAAAATAGTGTGAGAGTGTCTTTTTAATTGTAGAAATAGTGTCGGCTCACATCGATCCGAGCGTCCCACTCTGCCAGAGGAATACGCCGCCCGTAGTTCAGAATGTGTCTGCCGATGTCGTCACAGGTTGGTGTTGTTCCTAAAAGACAGACGAGTAAGTCGACTTGTGATTCGAAGGAGTCTGTGTGTACGTTTGTGTGAATGCACGACAGACACGTTGCGTACCGTTGAGCTGTCCAACCAGACTGGCCTTCAGAGCGTTCTTGCCTCTGGCTACATCGCTCTCGGTCACCGTGGTGCACAAGTTCATCCTGCAGGGAGCAAAGAGGGCAGGAAATAAGAGCATTGTCTTATAATTAAAACGTGACATAATACAGTTATGGTTTTCTCTGTGTGTCCTGTAATCATTACTGACCAGGCGTTCTGGGACCAATGCATCATGTCGTCGATGTGGAACCTATCAGTCACAAAGTAAATTCCCAGCAGGCCGGTGTCGCTGTAGGAGGAGTGGAAGGCCTGGAAGCTGTGGCACAGTTTCTCCTCCACTGCCAGTCGAGCCAGACGGCTGCTCAGATGCTGCAGGCGAGAGGAAAGACTGGGCGTTAATATCATAATCCTCAAAATCAGAGCGAGATTAAAAATCACACCAGTATCAGGTAGTGGGATTAGAGTACAGTGTTATGAGAAATATGAATGATGAAATTAAAACTTATTTTCTGAGGTAACAGACTAACCAGTGTAGTACAAGTACGTCTTCCATCCCACTTACTGGTTGATTATAGCATTTTACTAATATCCAACAAAATTGGGAATAATGTTATGTTGTAACATTTAAAAATTATACATTTAGCTTCAAGTAAATTAAACTACAAAATATTTAAGATTATCAGGGATGTGGTAGTAGCAACATAGCAATTTGGTCATTTTTCATAAATACCTCCAAAAAAAAAGAAATTCAACATTAAAACCAATCTTTCTGAACACGGCGTACTGATCAACCACAGCAGAAGTGCTCTTGTTTAAAGTGCATACAGTTCAACAACTTAATCCAACATAAAATGAATAAAATAAATCCTCTAAAAAGGATTTCCCCAGTTTGAAAATCATTTTTTCAGTGACACTGGACAGATTTACAGCCGCAAATGCCATCAAATTGACGACTAAACCAATATTTTAGTGCTGCTCTGTATTTCAGGGTGTGTTCCTCCGACAGATCCAGAGGCAGGAGTGAGACCCCTGACCCAGGTTTTCACAAAGGACCATAGTCTACCCCTCAATAATGGCCACTCAAGACATGAACAACCTCAAGTGGGCAAAGCTTTAAGGGGACACAGCTGCACCAATAAGATTAATTCACTTTAGGAGGCACAGTTTCACCATTTGTCGTCATTGCTGCATAAACTAAATAAAAAACTAATTTCACCAACCTTTCCACCACCATAGGTGAGGTCAAAGCTGCCGACGATGGAGTTTGCCACCATGAGAGGCACGATGTCGGGGCTGGCAGCACTGGCTCCCTCTACAGCGATGGCAACATGTGCCAGAGGATAATCGTCATCACGCATACGGATCTGAGGGGAGGAAGGGAAGCAAGATAAGACCAAACTATTTACCGTGATGGTGAAAATAACATCCCTGTCCATGCTGTCACTGACCAGGATCAACTGTGACCCCAAAACTGTCCAGTTCTTTTCTCACCAGGAGCGTTTCGCCTGGCTAATTATCTGACCTGGCTAATTGGTTGTGCTTCTAAATCTAGCAAGCAAGCCAAGTTTCTTATTTTGTCTGTTTTGTGCAAATATTTAAATAAATTGTTTATACGACTATTGTCTTGTTTTAATAAGTATATTCTATACATAGTACGAACACTGGGAGCAGTAGGTTGATACAGGGTGCTGGGATGAAGTCAGGTGTGTGTAAAGATTTGGGCAGAACGTCTGATTTTCTGTTGTTTAGGTAGCCTGAGTCTCATTTCTTCCAGCAACTGGACATTTGCTAGTGGCAGCATAAGGTACTAGCTGGGTTAGCGTCCCTCTCATCTCTTCCCGGGGAGATCACGCCTCTCGTTGCAGCGTTTAGTCTTGATGGAGGGAAGACGTCATTTGAATAATCTGCTAATAGTTTGCAGCAACTATCAAATAGTATTTTTGCTTGAATTGCACATCCCTAGTAGTGATGGAATAGATGATCATGAATCTGCACTAGGTGTTTTATTTTGAAAATTGACCTCTGATTATGTTGTTAAAAATAGATCAGGCACGTATTTTGAGTGGAATAGAGATCCACTTGACGCACCACATAATTTGTGGCCGTGATCAGCTCCGGCAGCCACGTCGCAGATGCTCCCGGTGGGATTAGCTGTAATTCATCACTCTCAAAGTCTCAACAGCTGCATTACTCCGTTACAGATGCGATTTCCAATTGTTGTGTGAAATAACAGTGGAACAAGAGATCATGTAATAAATCCCAAAAAGCACTCTTAAACACATCTCACCTCACTGCCTGTGAACCGGCAGGGTGACAACACAGGGACGGCATCTCCCTCATACTCAAAAGACAGTCCGCTGAAGTGAGATTTGGCCAAGCCGACCAGCTCCTCGTGGTTCACACCTGTGGAGGAAACGCATCAGATGAATCTCGAGGGAAAGTAGAACCTCACAGGCTACCAGCACACCTCTCGAAGCGTGAGGGAGGAGGAGGAGGAGGAGGAAGAGGAAGACCTACCACCAGCAGCAGCCAGCACCATGCGAGGGGCCTTGTAGTGGCTGTTGACGTAATCCACTAGGTCCTGGCGGGTCAGAGTCCTGGGAGAATTAAATAAGAGTATAAAAGTGTTTAAGTTACATTATGACAAATTAAGAGTGTTGTGCTATTAGTGAGGCCACAGTTGACAGCAGCATGCTTTTGATTAAAAGCACTTACTAAACGGATGGGTGTGAACGTGCAGGTGTTCTTACTTGGCGTTGCTGGAGGGTCCCAGCACACTGTGTCCTAGGGGGGTTCCCTGGAAGGCTGTGGCATGCAGCAGGTCCAGGCAGACTTCCTGGAAGTTATTCCCAACTTCCTCGAGCTCACGCAGCACCACACCTCTCTGCTGCTCGATCTCTGCCTCGTTCAGCGAGCAGCTCTGCACCACCTCTGAGAGCAGCTCCACAGCTGGGAAAACATAGGAAAACTGTTTGTTCACAACTAAGATGAGATATGCACACACTTTGTGCTAAGAAAGTGAGTTAGTCCGTTTATTGTTTAAAGATAACTCTATTTGTACATAGCTTTGGCGTTGGTCCAGTAGATCACCTTAGACAGCAGCCATGAAATGTGCTACAATGGCTGTAATATAATCCTTAAGGGTAACTGCACCCAATCAAAGTACGTCCACTGTTTTTCCACTGACAGCCGCCGATTGTTATTCTAAGTGCCTGACAGCATCATGGAAAGGATCCCTACAGAGACAGACCTGGAAGATCCTTCTAGTTTAACCACAAACAGCCGTTATTCTGCTCTCTTCACAGCCACCAGACTCCACTGACACTCGTCTACTGCTACCTTGATCTGTTCGTCTGTTTGAGTTATCATGTGTTACCCAAATATTGTGTTGGATCTGAACTAAAGTCACACAGTAGCTCTAACAAAGTAACTCTGTGAGGTAAAATTACCGTTTTTGTCATTGGAATCTGGTAGCTTTCAACTAGGTGATATGATGATTGTTTTTGGTCAGTGGCAAAATCAAGTACTTTTAGTGGATGCACTTGAACCAGAGGTTTACATTATAGCCTGTGTAGTTTATTCACTGCTGCCAGCTGGGGCGAACTACTGGACCAATTCCAAAACTTTTTGTACGTTCCCGTCATTTCAAACCAAAAATATGCAAAAAAAAAAATTAGGGCCCAGGCTCCTTAAACACATTTACAATTCTTATTTTACAGTGATGTCTCAGGTTAATCAGGGTCTTACTAAAACTAGGGAATTCTCAATATTCACAAGGTGGTCATCTCACCTTTGGGCAGGTCTTTGGACAGGGTCTTCATGTAGTATGCAGTATGCTCCCTGGAGGTGTAGGCGCTCAGGTGAGCACCCATCGACTCCACCTCCTTCTCCAGGGCTGTTTGAGGGTGGTTCTTGGTTCCCTGGGGGAGCGAAAAAGGAAGGTGAATGGACGAAACCGTGCAACAGCAGTGTTTATTTTAAATGCATTCAGCTTTAACAGACACGACGTTCAACAGGAGACTTAAAAGTACGTTTTTAACCTCTAGTAGTACTGAGCAGTTCTTTTAAAGGGTGTTTGTTTTGTTTATCTCATGCATGTGCACGAGGCTGCAAACCTGCAGATGGTTTCATTCTATTAAACTGATCCACAGGTGACAATAATGCCAAAACAAAGGCGGGGAAGAAGAGGAGTGCTAGCTGGTAAACATGGATGTTCATACTTAACAACAATCAGCCTTAGGAGTGTATAATGAGGAAGGAAATGCTGTCATAGCAAGTAACACTGATTCCTCTGAAGCCTAAAGTTAATTGTCATGTAACTTTGATTACAATATAGAACTGCCACCGCTTCCCTGAGCTCCTCTAGCTCGTACTAACGTGAGCGTACCAAAATGACAGCAGGCGCTAACAAAAATTAAAGGGTTTGTTCCCAGAAGAGCACTTTCTCCTCAGTCTTCTGGTTTTGCAGCATCTGATCTCAAGCAAAGCACTTTCAAGTTTGTCTGAAGTCTGTGGCAACTAAAAGCAGCAGCAGGAATAATTTATTCCAGGATTCTCAAACTGTGGCACACAGCCAAGTGGGAGAAGTGTGTGGCACTAAAGTCACACGAGACAGCAGAAGATATTATTATTTTTAGGCCTTTAAGAAAAAAAGAGTTGCTTAATCTACTTGCCCAACATGGCATTTTACTCTTGCAAGCTTTATTGTTGAATCAAGCTTTATTAGTCTACAGAGAACCTTTAAGGTCATGAAGTGTACTACCTTGAAAGCCATGTGCTCCAGGAAGAAGCCTGCTCCGTTGTTCTTCTCACTTTCATAGCGACTGCCAGCGCCGATCCACAATCCAACCTATGACAGGGAAGATATGTGAAAACTAGGAGAAATGTTCACCTACAACTCTCATTTAACCCATTACCATTCACTTACAGTGAAATGGTATGACCATAGAGTTCTATTACAACCTCCTAGGTGGTTGTAAATAGACCTCCTGTTACTGTGTTCTTACAGTGCATGTGCCGTGCCCAGTGTCCTCAGATGCGACCCTCAGTCCGTTGTCCAGGGTAGTGAGGCGAGTTTCAGGGGCTCCCACCAGGCTCTGGGCATAGCTGACTGAGGCCTGTCCACGTCTCAGAGACAGCAGGATGGGCTGGAGGGGCAGAGACACAGAGGGTCATTTATAACTCACGTACATTTAAATACACATTTATGTTCACATTGAGCACATTGGAGACCAACTTTTATAAATTTTCATCCATCATAATATATTTTATACATTACTACTAACCTGCATTGCACATATTTGTACTTTTTTTTATAAACATTAGCTGCAGCTTTCTGATATTCTGTTTTTATTCGTACAACACAGGAGACCATGTTTCAGCTTCTGTGCGTTAGTTAGCAGCAGATCTCAGAAATTACAAACTAGGTCATTTTAAAGAGTTTTGTGCTGCATACAGTGAACCAAAAATACAATTTAAACGGACTCTTAGTAAGCAAGAGTAGAAATGTTTGACTTGGGACTGGAGCTGCAATAATCAGCTGATTATGAGAGAATTAGTCTGCAACTAATTTGATAATCAGTAAATCATTTAAGCCCTTTTTCCAGAAAAAAAAAAATAATGTTCCAGGTTCTCAAATGTTAAAATTTGCTTGGTTTTGTTATTATTATTATACATTTTTGGGTTACAGACTACCTGTCGGACAAACCAAGACCTTTGTGAAGGTCATACTGGGCTCAGGGTTTACTGATGGACATGTTTCACTGTTTTATGGACCAAATGAAGATCAAGAAAACAATCATTAGCTGCAGTCCTACTGGACACAACATCTTAACTTGTGGCAGGCAGCTGACATTGACACCACTGTCACCTTCTGTTATGCTAAAATTAGACCAATCCAAATGCCAATATTGATTTCTGTCATACTTAGATGTAAAACATGAGACTACTTTAACAAAACCACCACCATTCACTGTGGGATAATGGGAGATCAACAGGAAACCACTTAATCACTCAAATGGTATTTTCACTTCTCATAATGACTCCCAAGAACAACCCAAGATGACAACGCCTGTTTGGAACAGTTTGTGCAGTGATTCTGTTTTACTAAAACTATTGATAACTGATAAAGATAAAGTCAAACCAGTAGTAAAGTCTTACAGCCCTGTCCCCCAACAATGCTAACACTGCTAGCCAGGAGGTTTAGCCGCAATATGAGGGCGCCTGAGGACAAGTGACCAATGTTACAGCTGCTGACCTTGTGGCTGCCCGAAGACGACTGAGACGACGCCCAGCTGATCTAATAACTCGTACATAAAGTTGAATTTACACATGAAGCGGTTGTTACCGGACGCGCTGCCTCATTTGACAGTTGACCTTGCGTTCAGCGGTTGCTAACGGATGCTAACAGGTTAGCTAGCCCTCTTCCTGCTTCAGTACTGCTGACAGCTAGTTAGCTAGTTAGCTTGTTAGCAAGGGGTCAGCGGAGCGGCAAAACAAGGACAACGCCGGCGTCCCGCGTTGACATCGCTTTTAGGACAAGATTGTTTTTCTGCTCGGTCGTAAAATCCGTACTTACACTGCGGGTTTTGACGAGGGATCGACCCACGGTGCTCCCGACTCGGCACACGGACGCCGCCATTTCTCGGTACGATTACAAGAGGTAGGAGAGTCGGCTTCTTCTTCTTCTCTGGGTTTAATGGCGGCTGGTAAAGCAACTTGCAGGCGCACTACCGCCACCTGCTGGACGGCAGTGGGTAACATTAGACTGGCAGAGAAAAATGTGATAAATTCAGTCTGTTATTGCTGTTACTATTAAGATATTAATTAAAAGACTGCGCGCTTCTTCCTTCCTGTCTCTCCTTGTAGATTTCCCAATGTGATTTAGTGTTTTTCATCCTATAAACGTTGTCCTTCCTGTGCCCTTTAGTCCCTGCAATGACTGCTGACTCTCATATAGACATGTTAGGTTTTTCCTCATGCTTATAATGGTTAAACCAAACCACATTACTCCTATTAGTGCTTCCTCATCAATAAAAGTTGTTGTCAGTGGCACGTGTCTCCTCTCTTGCTCCATTTGACTCTTTTCTCTTCCTCAGAGCTGGTATGAATGAATCAGTCCTCTCATTTCCATAACAGACACACACTAATTTAACCTGCAGTTTAAGCAAATTCAGTGTATAAATACTGACAGCTGCTCGAGGAAAAAGGTTTTACTTTGTGAGAGCAGGTTGCAAAAAAAAAAAAAAAAAAGTACAGTAATGCTGCATCAAAATTACATTTTTACAGTTTTTCTTAGTTCAAGTAGCATCATGGGTGCATAAAGCAATTTGCTGTAATTACAACAACACACATGGTCTCACTTACCTGTGATGAAAACATGCAGTTTGTTTAGTTTTAATTTGTTTTAATTTTTGACTCCATCACAACATAATGGAGGGATTTTGTTCCGATGCTCACAGGTCATTTATTCAACAGTAACTGAAACAGTTTCCCTCCAAACACTTTACTGTGAACATTTAATAACATGAACTAGTCCCTTTAATCTACAAGGGAATTGTTGACAACTTGTTCTGTGGATTATGTACAGTAACTGTTGTGTTACACCAACTTATTAAATCTAAATACAAACTATAAAAGAAAGTGAGCCATGGAAATCTGTTCCAGTACTTTGACTTTATTTATGTTTTTAGGCACTCACTGTGCTGGTGGCTGCTGGTCTGGACTCTTTTGAAACGGTGATCTCTACAGGCAAAGAAAGACTCCGGTGCTTTTCTGTGCCGCAGGGTACAGACATCTTCTCTGAGCACATTTTTGACAGCTCTGGCCTCCTCTTCCACGAAAATATGGAGTGGGACTGGGCACAGACGGGCAGGTGGACAGAGCTATTCACAGTCGTTGGCAGGTGGAGCGTGAGGGTTTCAATGGGGACGGGCACAGGTGGCTCATGAGGTAGAGGAAGAGGTAGAGGAAGAGGAAGAGGAAGAGGAAGAGACGGAGGCCCGCTGTTGGTGTTTTTGAGCCGAGTCTCTGCACTCTTCAGTAACATCTTAGGTAGCGGCTTTACTTTGTCTGCTGCAGGTTCCCTCTCCCTGCCGGGGCCCCGGTGTTTTGGTGCTGAGCGGTTGGAGGACCTCAGCGGAGGAAGTGGGCAGGGACATTTGATCTTGAGGCCTTCAACAAGTAGATTGACTCCTACGTACTGTGGCACTTCCACTGCTGCCTAGAGACCAACAGTGACATTTAAAGTACTTCAACCAAGTCAAACTCATAATTTAAGGCTAAACGCACACTGTGGCCTGAAGGGAAAACCTCTTCCTCACCTGTCTATAGATGAGCTGGAAGTCTCCAGTGTTTGCAGAGCGGTCTGCTCTTCGGTCCAGGACGACTCGTAATGTGTCTTCCTGCACGGCGGTACAGAGACGGGCTGTCACGGGGGTGGAGGGAGCCATGGTGGGACTGGCATTGATTTCTATCAGCCATGGACGCAGGTCGTGACCTGAGAAACACAAAGGAACAAATGAATCAACTTCCCTTTGTTTTCATAGTAAAAAATATGGCCAAACAGGCGACTATTCAGGTGTTTAGACCCGATCTGGTCAAACTGTATAAAGAACGATACACATTTAGTTTAATGAGGGTGTGGTAGTGAATGGTTTAGTTATGGGACTATGATTCAGAGGAAAAGGGTTCAAATGTGTTTGTTAACATATATTTCAATTTTCTTTTATTATTATCAGTTTTTCAGTCACAGTTTGGTTTGGGAGTAAAACTTCTTGGTTACATTTAGGAACAGACGATGGTTTGGGTCAAAATAATATGTCAAATACAAATATAACATTAAACATCTTCTTTCCAACATAAACCTACACACACCAAATAGCTTTTCCCTAAAAGATATTAAAATATGATTTAAGTTAGAGTTAAATGCTCTGAGTACTTGAAAAAGCTGTTTTAAGCATAAGCTAATGCAGGCTGTATAAAATACTGTGACGTCATTCACAGTGGTCCCATCCTACCTAACATGAAGTCGGCACCGTAGAGCTCAAATGTGTTTTTGCGTGACTCCATCAGATCCTGAGCCGTCTGCAGTGTGTGGATCAAAGCTCTCTTCATGCCCGGGACAACCACAGTCTGCCACTGAGCCTCCCGGCCCTGGCTGGACAGGAAGGCTCTGAACTGGTCGTCCGACCACATGTTGTCTGCGGGGACACCTCGGTGGCGATGCTTGGAGGGCCTCAGGTGCTTCTGGATGGAGTTATTGCACAGGTGGACGGAGCTGAGAGGACGACGTAAAGAGAGACACGGGAGAGGAAATCAGTGGTGACAGACGACACCATAAGAGAAACGTCACACGTCTGTTACTGCACACCACCTCTAATGAATCTTCTCTTTGGCTATAGTAATATTTACCATGTGGTCAGACAAAGACACTTTTAATTACTCCTCACATACAAAGCCCCCAATAGTCAGGCACCATCAAATCTTACAGAGCTCATAATACCTTATTACCCCACCAGAGCTCTGCACTCCCAGAATGCAGCTTACTTGTGGATCCTAAAGTCTCCAGAGCTTTCTACTGTCACGCTCCTCCTCTGTTGAACCTTCCTCCAGTTTGGGTTCAGGAGGCAGAAACTCTCTCTACGTTTAAGAGTCGGCTAAAAGTTTATAGTTTAGGGCCTTGGACCAGCCCCTGGTTATGCTGCTATAGGCTTAGACTGCTGGGAGACTTCCCATGATGCACTGGGCTCCTCTCTCCTCCTCTACCTCCCCATCTGTACGCTACATATCCCTTTAATGCTGTTACTAACTTGGTATCTTCTTCTTCTTCCTCTAACTTCTGTTCGAGGTTTCTTCCCATCAAAAAGGCAGTTTTTCTCACCATTGCCGTCTGATGCTTGCTCATGTGGAGATTCTTGAATCCTTAATTTTGACTTTTTGAATCGTAGGGTCTCCTTTGGCCTGCTCTTTATGTAAAGTATCTTGAGATAACATTTACTATAGATTGGTGCTTTATAAATAAAGATTGATTGACTCATTGATAGTAACAGGTATAAAAACACAAAAATCTGATTGCGAAGCGCAAAATTAGACATGTAAAGTAATCAGGCAGCCGTGACATCTATGATTCTAAGAGGTTACAGGAGGACGCTTGTATATTCTTGAATGTTGGCAGGTGTTTTAGTAGCAATTTCAAGGTTTGGGGTTGATTTGAATGTTACTAATATCCAGAACAGCAAATACAGAGATTTAAATATACCCAGAGGTATATACCCAGACAGTTATCTCCCAGAACTGACCGGCACAACCGTACGCTGGGTTACCCTTACTTTGTATCTTTCTCTCACTTCCACTTTTTTCAAACTTAACGTTCATCTGGTTTCACATCTGCTTCTTTCTTTAATCTTCACCCCCTCCCTCCCTTCAACAGTATCTCTGCCTCACCTGTCCAGTGTATCTAGCGTGTAAGGCTGCGTGGAAAAGCGCAAGTAGCACTTTTTATAGAACCACACGGTCAGAGGGTTCCAGTCGGTGACCAGGAACCACTGCCGCACGTCAAATTTGGTGCCGTGGACCAGCAAGGGCCGCTCCAGGTACTTCTGCACCACCCACTTGCTTTCCTTGATTAGGGTGGGGTCACCGTCCACCAGTCTGAGGATCTGATCCAGACGCTTGGCACATTTGATACCTAAAAGGCGAAGCAGGCCAGTTAGAGCTGTGGCTGGTCTGATGGTATGAAGTGACTGACAGGGTCTGACTTCTCACCTCTGCCCCTGGACTTGGCTCCAGGTTTGATGATCCAGATGTTGTGAATGCCGTCTATGTCCAGCTGTGGACTGACCTCCACCAGCCTCTGCAGCATGGCCTCACAGCGGGTCACGTAGTGATCACTGTTCTCGATCTCTGCTCCGCCACTGAGCGAGGAACCAGAGAGAGGGACGGACTGTGGTGACACACATCTCTCTCTCTCACACACACACACACACACACACACACACACACACACACTATACTCACTTAACAACAAGGTAGTAACTATCAATAAACTCTGCCCACTCCTCCTTTGTAAGTGTTTGTGGTGTCTCCAGACTGATGTCTATGTCACAATGCTCCCGACTCTCCAGGAAATCCTGACACACTCTGAGTGCGCTGTCAATCATTTGGGGAAGGACGACTGGTCTGGATCGCCGTTTGCTTCGTTTCCTCTGATCTGAGATCAATAATAACAATGATAACAATAACAACAACAGTACTACTACTACTAATAATAATAATAATAACAATGATAATAACAATGATAATAAACTTTAAATGAAATGCAACATGTGTTTTACAGCAAAAATTTCACATACACCAAGTGCCTCACATGAAAATAGACATAGAAAGAATATAAAAATGTATTAAAGACATTCATGTAACATAAGATGGAAAATAAAACCAGAAATTAAATGAATAATAAAACAAAGTAAAAATAAATGTAAAAATAGATAGAATGCATGATATAAAAATGAGGATAAAACCCATTGAATAATAAAATAAGTCCAGAAATAGAAAATACATTCATACATTCATCGCTAGTTTAAGGCTAAAGTTAAGTTTTAGCTTTATTTTCAAAATGTTTAGCGAGCTGGCCTCCCTGATATCTTTATGCTCCACAGTTACTGACAAAGGCTGCATCTCTGATTTTCTCTCAGCTCCAATAAACCAGCAGCAGATGAGCACAGATGTTCTTGAAGGCAAACCAGTTGCCAGTTGTTTTTTTGGAGGCCATTAAAATGACCATTACAGTAATTATGTCGGATTGGGGTGGTGGAATAAGAAAGAGATGTCTCTCTCTTTATTCAGCCTCACTGAGTCATCAGACAGATGGCATTACCCTGAACAGCCTGAATGTTGTGGCTCGTTCCCTCTCCCCGAACATCCTGCTCGCTCGCCACAACGTACTTCAAGAGACTGGTGCAGGCCGTCCTCCTGTAGTCCTCTACACAAAGGACAGAGGCAGAGAGGCTCTAAGCTTTGTCTGAGGGCAAATACATAGGGAAGAGATCAGTGTGATGTAGTTTGATGAGCTGAGAAGTCAGATCTGACCGATGAAAGCATGCTTCTCATCCTGTGCGCCTAGTCTGTAACAGCGGGGGAAGAAGGTGTCGGGGTCGGCTGAATCAAACCAGTGCAGGTTCCTCAAGTTCACACACAGCCCCACCTATTAGAGCAAAGGCCAGTGTTGGTGGTGGACATGACACAGGAACCAGCTTTTGCTGTAAGAAATAATAAGAGAACACACATTTACAGTACCTTGGTGGAAAAGCTGCCTGCCTTCGCAAAATGATTGGTAATCTGTTCTTTGTGCAGGCTGTTGGTGTTGATGGCGTCTCTGCGGTTCGTCCAATGGAAATTAACCATTTCATTCCTTACCAGGCGAGACTGTGGAGTTAGAAAAGAGACAGAATGAGCTGAATCTGCTGAAATTTAAAGTAACAATCTCGAAGATTTCCATTTGGCTCTCTTTGGCGGCCCCTAAGGACATAAGTGGTAACTGCAGGTGTGTTTTTGGATCTGAACAGTGTCCGTGCTGATAGTTTTAACTGTTTGTCTTCATCTAAACATAGAATTTGTTTCTTTTTCATGGTCTGTAGTATCTACAGACTGTGAAACACTGATCTTTGTTCGGCCACAGGAATCGTTTCCTCGCAGTGCTCACAGAAACCGTAGACAAAAGTGTGAAGTCACTTTAGTATCTTTACTATGCAAAACTATTGCTGCTGCAGTGTAAAAATGCCTTATTGCAAGAAAAAGCTGTGATTCAAAAGGTACTGACACAAATCCAAAAGCTTTGCTTGCAAATCCAAACGTTCTGAATCTAAAAGTTTTGCTTGCTGTTGAGCTGAATTTCGCTGAATAACACTGATGTAAGTCACGTTATAATACAGCTCCTCACTCTGAGTGTACATGTTGTTATATATTATTATTAGTAGTAGTGGTATTATTTGTATCATTATTATTATTATTACCATTATTACCATTATTATTACTTTCGTGTTTGAAATTTATTCTTATTCTTTTGGAGCTGTGTGTAACAAAAAGCAATTTCCCCCTGGGGATTATTAAAGTAATTCTGATTCTGATTCTGATTCTGTTTCTATTGGCCAGTCGACCTGAAGGTCAGCTGTCTCACACCTTTCTGGTCCTGCCCCCGGAGATTCAGCTCAACATCAAGTAAAACTTTTGGCTTCAACATGTCTGGATTCAAAACTATTTGGATTTGGACTAATACACTTTTAATTATTTCACTTGGAATAAAAAGTTTTGCTCTCACACCTGTTCTGTTTGACTGCATAATAAAGACCAAACAAAAGTGACCTCATAGAAACACCAGAGCCACAGACTCATTCTGATTGTGACTTAACAGACTCTTATTTAACTAAACATCTTCAAGACTGTAACCTTAAATAACTTTAACTTTAAAACCTACAGCCACAAACAAAGTGTTACCATGAGATCGTGAAGTCCATCTGGATCCTGATGTCTTTTGACGTCGTCTGAGTTGTCTGAGGAGGAGGAGCGATGTTAACCATCAATCATCAGAGAGATATTTACGGACACTTAGAAGGAAGAAGAACAGGCACACTTGCATCTGGCTCACCTTCATCATCATCGCTGTCCCCAGCATCGTTAGAGCTGGCTCTGCCCTCGTCGCTGTGGCGCTGGTGACCCTGGTGGTTTGGGCGGTGCGTTCGCTGCTCGACCCAGCCTCTGGCCCTCAGTGCTGCCCTGATGACAGGGTAAGGGCCCTGGACAGAGAACACTTTATGCATCTGAGAGGAGTGAAAGCAGACACCTGAACAACGGACGGCTTCGTGGAACAGTCGGATATTTATTTTATGTGACCACCAGAAATGTTAACTGACCTTAACAGCTTTGTCAGCAAGGGCCTTGGCTGTCCTCAGTCTCTCTGGGTTAGGACCAGGCAGGCTGACGAAACTGTGGCGAACTTTGTCCTCAGGAGGTGCAGCTAACACACACACACACACACACACAAACATACTCAGATCCTTTGGGTACATAAAAGTAACACACAGTGTAAAAATACTCTGTTAGAGGTAAAAGTCTGAAGTCTGATTTCTACTTGAGTAAAAGTACTTATTATTATTACCAGAAAAAATACTTAAAGTATCAAAAATAAAATTCACTCTGCAAATTATGCAGCGTTCAAAGGTACCGAAAGGTGATTTATATTGTTTTATATTGTTTTTATATTTGTTAATCCAGGGATGCACTGTACTGTGTTTTTCGAGTATCTGTACTTCACTTCAGCATTATTCTTTTGGAAACACACACCTATATATGATATGAAATATGTTTACATTTCCAGATAAACATTTTAAACTCAGCTGTCAGCGCTTGTGGTCGTTTCTGTTTTCATGTTATAGTTGGTCAAATGATTATGGATTTAGCTTTTGGTTTATTATGGATATTATCTTCTTCTGTCTTCTGCAACATTACATTTGCGTCTATTATATATATATAAAATGCCCACAAATTGGCTGATGAATAAGAGATGTGCCCAAATGCATAAAACATAAGTCAAATATAAGTAATACAGCCAATGTCAAAGACGGTGTAACTAAAGCTTAAAGCCTGACGTCTTCAGCTTGGAGCCAAAAAGAGCAAAGTCATGAAACTTTAATATTAAGGCCCCCCGAGTTCAAACATTTGCCGCTCTGTCCTGAGCTTGACCTCATGATTAATTCAGCGCTCGTGATCTATAAGCCGACTCCATGAATGAACGCAGTCCTTTTAAGAGGTGTGAGGTGATACATCTCTCAGTTTAGAAAATGGGTCCCACAATTTCCCCTTAAATTAAAGGCCCAGTCTGTAAATTTTAACAGTATGAAAACATAAATTAACACGTGTTACTCACACTTTGGTTAATAATTGATTATTTTCAGTTCTATCTGTGTGGTCCTTGGTGTTCCCCAGATAATGATAGTGTTTCCCGTGCTCCCCTCCGTCTCTCACCGCTGTCTGGACACGGTGTGCAGCGTCCATCAGCAGCCTGGTGTCCCTCCTGTCTGGATCTGGTAGCCTCCATACTAACATCGCCTCTCATTCTTCAGGGGGAGGAATTTCTTTTGCTCCGCTTCATGGTTCGGTCGGATGCGATCTGCAGCAGAGGGCACAGTCCAGCACTTAGTCATACAGTGTAAAGGTGTTAAAGCAACACTGTGGGCATATGAAAGGGTTAAAACAGTGGTGGAGGTGTCACACATATCTGGTCGCTGGTCTCATAGATGAGTCTCTCTCTCCAAGAGCAGTGGAGCCTAAAGTGGGTCAAATTGCTGTGCAGGAGACAGCTTGGCTGCACCTGTCAGGTTCGTACCCAACACCCCGAGGTGGGGTGTGATACTCGGTCTGATTTCCTTCAGTTACCTGTTGAGCACAAGCCCAAAACCAGAAGCATAACCCAACAAAACAGAAATGCCCATTAAAATCCTACTGTTTTCCACAGAGATAAAACAAATCAGAGCATGCATAGCTCACACTAAGTCTTTTTTTAAAACTTGAAGTGTCATCACCTGCTTTTTTAAAATCATCACACGTCACAGTAAGCCTGTCTCATGTTAAGCAAAGCTTTGACATCATGGATGGTGAAGTGTGTGCTCCTCTTACCTGCCGAGGTCCACAGGTGTATGAACTCCGGTGCCGCCAGACTCTCCACCTGTTTACCGTTACCATGACAACCCCATGGTTAGCTCCCGATGCTAACACCACACCGAGAGCATTTCAATTTGATCTATTACAAAAAAAAACAAACCTGTAAGTATACATGTATTCACGTTAATTTCGTTTATTAACGATGTGCGATAAAAAAAAAAATATATATTATTATTATTATTATTTTTTTTTTTAATTTATGTCTAACACTGAAATTATTTTAGCACTAGCACGTTGTGGTGTTGTTACGTTCACTGGCGTTTTAAAGATCAAAATACTCCTTTAAAAAAAAAAAAGTTAATATCTTAGAACTCGTGTTGTTAAATTCAGTTTAGTTTGTGTTTTAAATATTTCGCCGCCATCTTGGCTCGGGCACACGGGGAGGGAGGAGCGTGATTGCGTCACAGAGTCACGTGTGTACTGACGCCCAGGCTGTGCCCGGGCTAGTCCTGGGCTACAAATACACAAACACACACACACACACACACACACACACACATACACAGGGATGTAAACACACTCACACACACACACACACACTCTCATAACACACTAGCGATACACACAATAAGAGCAACTTTACCAGGTATAAATATCAGGTAAGCAGAGCTCTGTCTCCTGAACTTCAGCTAAGCTAACATGCTAGCACCGTGCTACTAGCGTTACTTACCTTTGACCCGTGTTTCACTTGCGTTTCTCAGGTGGGACAAAAAACTTCTTTTAGCCGTGAAATGTGTGGAAGAACCGCTTGTACTCTCGCACCCGCCGAGGTGAGCCGAGCCTGCTCCTACAGAGACCGGGGGGGCAGGCGGAGGCAGCCCGGCTGGAGGGATGGAGACGCGGACAAGTACCGACCCTCGTACAACAAGAGCCCCCAGTCCATGAGCCCCGTCCTGCTGTCCCAGAGGCACTTTGACGAGGTAAGAACATCCGAGTGTGCCACTCTTTAATAAGCATAAGAGTAGATGAGACACAGTTTGAGAACAGTGTAAAGGAGTTATGTAGCAGTGCACGTTATAATTTAAAGTATATAGTTAAGATGATAAGCATCCATCACCTGTCTAACAATGAGTTAACTTGTTAACTTGTGTAACTTTAGGACACAAACTGTGAGCTAAAAGATTTTAGCTTTTAAAAGGTTTATGTAAGGCTGCAACGATCAGTCTATTAATCAATCAGCTGTTTATTTTAATAATGGATTTATCATTTCATGTGATTTTTAAAGAAATAAATGTCCATATTTTCTGATTTAAGCTTCTCAAATGGGAATATGTTCTCGTTTTTAATTTTCTTTTACTCCTGTAAAGCACTTTGTCACGTTGTTCTGTGAAAAGTGCTGAAACTATACTAAATAAACTTTACTTTTCTTACTTACTTACATTTGAGATCGTCACCCTGAGCTCTGTGATCAACGTGTGTCGGGATTTTCTGACATTTTGTGGACCAAACAGCTGATGGATTAATCGAGAAAATGATAATCGATAATAAAAATAAGCCCTAGTTGTATGAAGTGCAGAGTTGCATTGGATAGATTTGTATTGTCCAGGTGCTCGTGATATTGTGTTCACTTCATGTGTCGTGTGTCTGCAGAATGCTCCTGTGGATGAATGTGTGTTGGCCTCCATGCGTTGGGGTCTGGTGCCTTCCTGGTTCAAGGAGGACGACCCGAGCAAGATGCAGTACAGCACCAGCAACTGCCGCAGTGAGAGTATTTTGGGAAGGAAATCTTACAAGGTGCACAGTCTGAGGCGCCGCTAAGCTGTGTCATATGTTTTGCCCACTGGTGCATGCACACAGGAGTGTCTAACCACTGTGTCGTCCCCCCAAAGGAGCCGCTGATGAAAGGACAGCGCTGCGTCATCCTGGCTGATGGGTTTTATGAGTGGAAGAAGCAGGAAAAAGAAAAGCAGCCTTTCTTCATATACTTCCCTCAGACTCGGGGACCCGGTCGGGAGAAAGCAGGGGATCAGGAGGACCCTGCGACTTCAGCGGCCTCCCCTGACATGACCGAGGTTCGTATTGTAGCGACAGAAGTATCACAGACCTGTGCTCTCATCCAGAACAGAAGCAGAGAGCATGCAGCTGTGGCGGAAATTACCACTGCTGAAAATTTCCTGTGTGGGAGAAGAGCCAAAGCAAAAATGTGCACATGTCCACCAGGTGTTTTTTTTTAAGCACTCACAGTGTCATGCTCCTCTGCAAACAGACTCACTTTACTTCTGATGTTGGTGCCAGGCAAAGGAGTGTGAAAAATGACAACCATACCCATAAAACCTGCTTATTTTCACTCTGGTTATGCCCACTGCTCTTTGCTACTTGTTGTCCAGAGAGGAGAAGCAGCAGGTGAGTGGACTGGGTGGAAGCTGCTGACTATGGCCGGACTGTTTGACTGCTGGACTCCTCCTGGTGGTGGAGAACCTCTTTACACATTCAGCATAATCACTGTGAACGCTTCCCCTAACCTGCAGAGCATCCATAACAGGTAAGGAAGGCTCACGTGGGACACTTTGGGCTTTTATTTGTGCTTGTGAAATCCTGAATTAATGCACTCTTGTGTTTTAGGATGCCAGCGATCCTGGAAGGAGAGGAAGAAGTCAGGAGATGGCTCAATTTTGGCAGCGTGAAGTCCGTGGACGCCTTGAATCTACTCCAGTCTAAAAACATTTTGACTTTTCATCCCGTCTCTTCGCTAGTAAACAACTCTCGCAACAACTCTCCAGAGTGCCTTCAGCCAGTGGATCTGAACAGCAAGAGGGTATCAGATTTACTTCAGTATTTTAAGTTCAGTTTGGAAAATTCTTATGTTTTCAAGGTTTGCTTGAATGCCAAAATACTCCTTGAATAATTCTTGATTTTCAACATAATCCAGTGTTTCCTCCACACAATCACTGATGAAACAAAAAAATCTTTGGATATTTGAACAAAACATTTTCCATCATCATATTTGTTTGTTGTCTCCGGGCGTCTCACACCAGATAGAAATCATGATCAGAATATACAATATACACAGCGAAGTGGGAATATTTATTGTTTGTGGGTATCAAGGAATTCTGTAAACTTTATTTTTCACAATTGAATATTTAGTAATTTAGAAGAGAAAAGTCTTTTTAGTTAAGTTACCTTGAATGTTACTCCTAATAATCTCTACAAACCCTGGATCTGATGTCAGCTGTCTGGTAAATGTGACCCTTGACCCCCAGGAGCCCAAGCCCACCGGCAGCAATAAGATGATGAGGAGCTGGCTGGCGAGCAGTGCTTCAAAGAGGAAGGAGCCCAGCACGCGTGACATCAAAGACGAGAAGGAAAGCAAGGCGGCGGGTCGGCGAAGGTCCACAGGAGCGCTTCAGCAGTGGCTTCATGGAACCAGCAAAAAACAAAGAACCAAGTGAAGAAATGAACTGTGCACTGTTTAAAAGACCATTAAGGCCTCATTTAGTCCACTTTACTAGTTCAACAGGTTTGAAATAAAGGTATGTTCAGGTGTTTTCTGACTGTAAGAACTTCACAGATAGTAAGTGTTATTAATAAATATCAGAAATAAACACAGTATGCTTTATTCAAGATTTTTATTACCCTTATTACTTGAAACGCAAAGACATTTTGAAACAATGTAGATGCTATGCATTTATCATATTAACAATATAATAATGATGAATGCCAGTACTCCCCCCCCCACCACCCCCCACACATTTTTTTTCCTCTTTCAAAGTTACAGTATGTATGCTATCTTGTAATCTATAATGCATTTCAAAGTTTTAACATAATACGAACAGACAGTTAAAGATCTGATCGGTTAAAAGAAAGTCAAGCACTTAAATTGTTTGCCAACACGAGCGACCGGCAGAGTCAGATATGGAGATTTACAACACAACTTTTTGCCTTCCCCACGCAATGATTGAGTGGTTTGCAAATATACAAAGTCTTGCAATAGTTGACAGTAAAAAGAAAGGTACTAGCTAATAGTTCTCAGTTATGAATGATATTTATACTTGAGAAAAACCCTCTTCTCCACGACTATCAGGTAGAATGACGCGCTGCCTGGATCTGATTCACTCCCTCGTCACATGTTGCACAGAGATTAATTAATTACAAAGACGAAACCTCCGTCTCCCCAGTGGTGGAACAGCGAATAGCGTATCAGGGACAGCACGAACATCAGGGCGCTGGGTCTGGATTCACACGATGTCCCCAACCTGAGCTACAACTGCATTTATTGCGGCTCCAAAACGAGATGCCTGAACGAGTCTAAAGTTATTGTGGATGACAACAACAACAAAAAAAAAAAAAGAGAAATCTGCACACATTTGTCGTGGAACTGCTTTTTCAATTCTGTGCCAATTAAAGTCAGTCAGCAGGCAGCTTATTAATGTGACCACACATGCACCTTCCTCACTACTTCACTTCTGACTCCCTGTCCGTTTACATAAGGTTGCATGAGGTAACAAGTATTTTTGAGTGAAACAAATTTTAGCCACAACACAAATGAGTAAAACTGGGGGAGCGGTGTTTCTTCAGTTCATGCAGCAGCGGCGGCCTGTAAAGTAAAGAAAACAACCACCGCTGCTAAAGAAACTCGAGATTTAAAAGAAAAACCAACAAAACTTTTTCAACTTTACTCGTCAACACAAACATGTATAGAGCTAATGCTTCCATTTACCACTTTAAGTATCCAAATAAAA
The DNA here is from genome assembly GCF_042242105.1 of Pempheris klunzingeri. NCBI lineage: Eukaryota > Metazoa > Chordata > Actinopteri > Acropomatiformes > Pempheridae > Pempheris > Pempheris klunzingeri. Next base: position 4,149,903 of record NC_092013.1, read on the forward strand.
GCAGTTAGAACCAAAACTGGGTGTCAAAGCAGCGATATAGTACATGGAACCTAAAATGAGATAAACCCAAAGCACCACTGCCATGAAGAAGTACATGGGGAAACACTGGGAAGTTAATAAGCATCATACAAGTAAATTCCATCATGTTTCCTTAAGGTGTTCTTTGGGCTAGGAGACTCGTATTTTATATAAAATGTGTGTTTTGTATACATAAGGAAGTGAGTGCAGCATGTTTCTGTGTGTCGTAGTATACTCTATGAGTGGGATGCTGCTTGTATGTCGGGCATTAGGGATCAACACAGTGGGCCATGGGAACGGGGGTATATAGACAAGGCAAGACAGGGTAGCGAGGGCAGTGACGACCCCCCCTGCCCCCCCGAGGATCCTCGGAGTCCTCAGCAGCTGCAGGTCTCGGCTGACGGCTTGGCTCGCTCGTTCCTGTCCAGCTTTATCGGCTCCGGGAACTCGTTGTACAACTCCACCTCGGTCTCCTGAAATGAGACAAGTGAGTTGAGTGGCATTCCACAGCTTCCACAGAAACTTGAGCTGGAAAATGTTATTTCTCAGCGCTGACAAGGCGCCGGCTCTCTCCGCCGTCCGGTACCTGTTTAAGGGCGTTGCGTGCAATAGTCTGGAAGGCCTGCTCCACGTTGATTGCCTCCTTCGCGCTGGTTTCGAAATATGGGATGTTGTTCTTGCTCTGACACCAAGCCTGTGCTCGCTTGGTTGTTACCTGGACCACAAAAGGAGGAAAGTCCTTTTAAAATTCCTCCATTACTTTAAAGTCTGAACAGCATTTTCAGGCAGATTACGGCACCCAAGCAGAAATGTGATGGTCTGGACCCACCTGTCTGTTCTCCAAGTCGATCTTGTTGCCCAGCACCACGAAGGGGAAATTCTCCGGGTCTCGAGGGCTGGCCTGGATCAAGAACTCGTCCCTCCAGCTGTCTAGAGTCTTGAAGGTGTTGGGTGCCGTCACGTCAAAAACCAGGACGCAGCAGTCTGCTCCGCGGTAGAACGCTACGCCTAAGGACTGGAACCTCTCCTGACCCGCCGTGTCCCAAATCTGAGACAGAGAGGAGGAGAAGAGATGGTGTGTCAACAGGCACAAAATAATCAGATTATCGTACATTAAGAGATTAGAGTAATACTTTGACTGCAGTGTTTACGTGGTTCACTTTAACCAGATCTCCCTAATTACCTGTGCTTACACCGTTAATGATGAAATCCAGAGCCAGAGAGGTAAAATACAAGACACTTGTCAGAAAATGAAGGATTTTTGTTGATGTTTGTGTTCATCATTGAGATATTTTTGGTTTTTGCCTTTTAAAAATGACTTTTTAATCCAGCATCACTGGTCATAATGATGTTTGTGTAAAAAACAACATAGCTTTGTTGCTACGGCCAAAGGAAAGTAAAGTTATCCAGCTCTGTTAATCAAGTTAAACTTAAGTTTATTTTCAGCCTGAACTCAACTAACCAAGAGTTTACAGTAGTGAGTTCAAGTAACAGACTGGCCATCTTTAATAGTTTTAACAGGTGGGCCGTATTGATCCTTCTGGGGTTGAATTAAACATGCCGGTTACAAATTAATTGTAGTTATTTTAAAGTTAAAGCCTTCAAAATGTGTTTTCCTTAATTGGTCATTTAAAGTAAACATGATAAATGTTTTAATGAATTGCTTGTACAGAAAAGTAATGCATAGAAATAATATCTTTTCAAAGTGTTCCACCATTAAAAACAGTTAATAAGTTTTTTCCTCATATCAAAACATTTTATTATCTTTTTCTGTATTTTGTAATTGTTATAGATGTGGTAGGTGTTGCTCAATGAGAGCGAGCCACTGTGGCATTGTCGTGTTTTTCCCCTCAGTACCTGCATTGTGACAAGTCTGTCATCCACCATGACTTCTTTCGTCAGGAAATCAGCACCTATTGTGGCTTTGTACTGGTTACTGAACTTCTTATTCACATACTGGTTCATCAGTGAGGTCTTTCCAACTCTGGCGAGAAACAAACAAAAAGAAAAATCAGAACTGCATTCACAGCATGATGGGCAGAAAGATGAGAAACAGCAAAAGTCACCGTGAGGAATCGAAGCACAAAAATAGCTCCCTGCTTGCTGTATTGAAGTGAGCACATTATCATCAGTCTGGATTCAAACCCCCCCCCAAAGTTAAGTGTTTTCTTTAGAGTGAACCGTCAGGCTTTTCTCCTTATTGTTGTACCAGAGCCTCACAGCTGAAGGGATGGGACAACAATGAGGAGAAAAGGAAAAACGATAAGGAGAAAAGCCTGATCACTCACCCGGAGTCTCCCAGGATGATGACTTTGAGTAGTACTTTCTTCCTTGACGTCATTGTGCCACAGCTGCGAAGACAACAAAGTAGATTAGAAAGGACAGAAAACCAGATAGATACGGCCGTGCCCTTGTGATGACCCTTCTGATGCGGATCTACAGGTCTCACTTAAAGATGATAACGTCTGCGTGCGTCCAGAGCAACGGGACCATCAGGAGTGAAACCAAGTCTCTTATACTTGACTTCCCTTCGCTTGACAAAGACAGAATAATACAATAACAGGCGTATAACAATTCGCTGCATTGCATCGAAATACAATTCATGAAAGGAACAATTCACCGCGCTTTTTATTCTCCTCTACAAAATACGTTGAACAATGAAGTATCAGAGTTGTTGAGCTGAGAAGACACAGATTTTGTGATATTCATGCCGCTGATAAAACACTCAATGGGAAAAAAACAACCCTGCATTGTTTCATTCTCAAGTTACAACTCTTGTGCATTTATAAACTGAACATAACAATGAACTGAAAACAGAAACAGAACGAACACGTAGTTCTCAGACACATATTGAACATACGTCGCGTTAATCATTACATGTCTGTACTGTAGTGCATCATGATGACTTCCCAGCTGAGGTCTGCATTTCTCCTTTAATCATTACCTTCATACACACCTTCAGATTCGAGTAAAACTACAAATTAAAAGCTCCGACATCTCATTTGTTAAATGTGGAAAACTACATGCACTGATTATAGCTCCTCCTGCCATTATCCTCAGCTCTCGATAAGATCAACGATCTTATAATGATCTCTAAATTCACCCCCCTCCATTGTCTTTTCACATAATGTCACTGCCCTCCTTGATGGAAAAAAATCAATGCAAGTGCATCTCAATTTCTGTTTATCGATGAAGAAGCACATCAGATGATCTTTCGTGCTAAAATCCATGGCTGATCAATAATTCCCATCAAACACATCGACAAGCCTTTCTGGCCTTGGCTGAGTGAGCTTTGTAATAACAAACCACTTCCAACAGCTGTAATGACCAAAGTCCAAACCCTGTTGCAGATGGGTTTTTTTAATTCTCCTCATTCAACTCAGGTTAGATCTTTTTTTTTTTTTTTTTTTAAAAAAGAAGAAAAAGAGCAGCAGCAGGTTTTATCCGCTCATCACTCCATGTTTACGGCCACATATCGAGTCTATTTCAGGGGCTGTTATGAGGTGAAACTAGCACAGAGCTATCGGTGCGGCTCTCATAATCTGCACCCCATGACACTGTGTCAGGGACTGATCACATGGTTTTAAAACACAGGACTAACGGAACCATGACTTGGCAGGCGTGATTAGCACAGCAAATGCTGGACTTGCATTCCGCACACATACACCGGTATAATCCATAAATATGATCAACCTGTCGGCCTGTGTGGGAGTTAGTGTTTCCACTGTTGAAACTGCAGCGGTGTCCTGTCTCAACATGTTTACTGATGTCCACAAAAACATCAAACACACTTGTAAAAGGGGCTAGCAAGGCAGAACAAACACTACATTTGGAGATCGGATGCTGGAAAACTAACGACATACTAACAAATTAAAGATTTATTATAGATCTGGTGGGGAAAGTATCATTATTAGATGCTAAATCTCTCAAAATCAGCAAAAGATGCCGTGTCCACCAACACTCACCACAGCAGTGACACTTCTTAATTTAAGCTAACGTTTAGTTAGCTGATGAAGCTTTAATAACAAATGTGAATCTTAGTTAACGACAGCCGCGCCGTTAGCATATATAGTGAGTAAAAAACAATAACTAAAGCCACCACAAACCAACCTGGGCGACGATCCTGCGGTAGAAAAATGTCAAAAGTGGACTTTTCCTCTGCCTCGGTTGGAAGCGTTAGCTAACGCGCAGGCTAGCTAGCAGGCTAACGGCTCCTACAAATGTCTGCCGTGAGAAAACAACACCTTCACAGCGTCGACAGCCGAATAATCTCCGCCGGCTGGCCTCGCAGCTAACTCTGCTTATCGACACTGCCGCCGCCGGTGTGTGTAAAGCAGAAGGCGGGTCGGTACAATGGTCCGTTTCAGCCCCGCTCCCGTTGACGCTGGCTTTTCCTCTGAAGCTAACGTGCTAGCTGCTGTTAGCCGAGCTGCGTCCACTTCCTCCAAAACAAGCCCCGTGACGTCAGACGCAGGGCGGACACGCCTTGTGCGCAACGGCACACACGTCATCAATCAATAAGGAAATTAATGATATATGATCAGACGTTATTGATGACATATAGGTGTTATTAATGGAGGTTTGGTTTATAGGTTCTAGCGTAAGTACCATAACCAAAACTAGTGTTTTTGGCACATTTACAGCAATGCATGAATGATTGTTTTAAAAAAGACCATTTGTTTAAGGTATTACACATGACCTGATAATCCAATCTGAGTGTCAACCCCACCGACACGCTTAAACAATGCATGGCAGTGACAGGGGACCACCTTGTGGGTGATGGACAGACACAAACCAGCTGTAGTTGCTGATCAGACTACACTTGTGCTGGTTCCAGCAGCTGCTTAGCTTAGCTTAGCACAAAGACTGGAAACAGGGGGAAACAGCTAGCCTGGCTCTATTTAAAGCTGCAGTGACTTCCTGTAGGCTCCACTGGTTTCTTAGAAAGTTGATGGTAATGATACTGGGTCTGATTGACAGGCTCTTTTCATTCTGTCTGACTGCTCAGCTGTTCCTTAGAGGATATCTGGCCATGAATGGTGTCAAACTAACAGCAGTACAGTAGGGAAAGTCTGTATCACATTGTGCGTGGATTCAGCTGCCTGTCCTGTTTCCTTAAACAAACTAGCTGCAGTTTGTCTATTCTGGTGCTTAAAAACCAAGATGGCGAGGGCCATGAAAACAATATGGCGACGCCTGTACAGCAGGACTCAAGGCCTCAAAGTGGCGGTCCACAAACCAAGCCCTGAGTCCAGATAAAAAAATCATACTTGAAATGTAAATACGAAGATGGAATGATGCAGGCGGCACACAAACAGAGGCAGCGCTACGGAAACGAGTCAAGCTTGGCTTCCCCTATACCCGATCTTGCACGCCGAGTGAATCTGACAGCGGGGGGAACACCCTGCAGAAACTCGGCGGCTCAACTCGAGGCCTCTGTTTGTCGAGGGACACCCGCTGCATCATCCCATCTAAGGGAGCGGGTCGACTCCAACTCAGTGGGTTTGATCTTTTCAAGGTCTATATACAAACTTCCGTATGACAACTGGTGACATCATATGTGACATCATCTGTGAGGTCACCATTCCAACCAACTGTGAGGTCACTATTCCAACTGTCATTAGAATCAGAATCAGAATCAGAATTCCTTTAATCAGAATCAGAATCAGAATTCCTTTAATAATCCCCAGGGGGAAACTGCTTTTTGTTCCACACAGCTCCAAAAGAATAAGAATAAACTTCAAACACAAAAACCAAAAATCACCTGTGAAGTAACATAAGAGGCTAAAGCCTTAACACAACAAAAGACTAGGGCTGTACTGGAAATGGCCTACTAGACTGGCAGTTTGTATTGAATAGGACAAAATGTAGTTTGTCTTATACAGTTTGCAAACAAAAGCAAAGTCTGCAGCATGCATGGGACCAGTCTACTTCACCTACTGTGTCCCACAATGCAAGGCGCTTACTGTTGTATGAACAGAGACGTTTCAGAAAGCCATGTAAAGTTTGACTTGTTTCTCCTGAGCAGTCCACCTAAAGCTGTTAGTGAGGGAATTTCAGGCAAGAAATATGCTACCCAGCTGCTGAACATTCACTTCTGTTAGATTTACAAGGACAATTTAAGTGCTTGTTCCCACTTTGGTCGACTGTTAGCTTACCAGTGGAATTTCCCATATAATATTCAAATGCTACATCAAATGTTTCTGACAGTGGTGCCTTAAACAGGCAATGAAAGTTCTCTGCAACATTTAACGCTCAAACAACACAGTAAGGACCCAAATGAAGAGGCAAGACGTTTCTCTGGTTATCATAAAACAGTTTTATCTTAAAAAAAAAGGTTGTTTTTCTGTTCTAGTCAAATCTCCTCACACTATGGACTCTACATGATCCAACCTCTCCCCTCTGAGAGGTGCTGCAGAGCCCAGAAACAACACAAGAACAGTTTCCCTGCACAGGACATGATCAATGTGATCTGATCAATCAGTCACAAAAAGACGTGTTGAAAACGGTATAGAAAAGAGATTGAAAACGTTTTTTTCTCTCACTGCTTCCCTGTCACACCTTACCTGATGCCCACCAGGTGACCTTAATAGCAGGGCCAGGCATAAGGGGAAATTGACATACTTCCCACATTTCAACTTTATTCTCAAAATGCAAATAGAAAAAGGGAATCCTCCATAGCTTTGATCAACAGTTAACACAGTGTCAATAAACCTGCAACACTAAGACATTTAATGCACCTACAGATTCTAAATTATATACTGTAGTTTAACCACAGATGTACATTTACATATAATTGTTGCATATAAATGCCTCCATACTGAATAGTTTATACATATACTATCATATCCACCTACCTCACGTATATAAAGTAAGATTTGATAATAATTCCTCTTGTTGTTACATGTTTTAATATATGAATACAGACTCCTTCATCTTTGTCCCTGTTTCCAGTTGTGTTTTTATTCAAATTCCTTGTTTGTGTTCTTATCATAAACTGGATTGGGATTCGGATTTCCCAATCTGTATCTGACGCACGGCGCGTCGTATAGAGCGCGCTCTGACGTCATCACGCCGGGCTGAGTGAAGCGTCATCCTTTCTGTTGTAGAGCGGCGCGGCGGCCTTTCTTCGCTGCTCCCCGTTTCCCTCCCCTCCGCTCGTATCTTTTAGCTCTCTCTGGTCTGTCTCTCTCTCTCTATAAACATGGCTCGAAAGTCGCCTCTCGTCGCCGCCTGCCTGCTGCTTCTGGCGGCCGTGAGCTCGGAGGTTAGCGCGGACGGTCTGGTGAACGAGGAGGTGAAGAGGACCGTGGACCTCAGCACTCATCTGGCCAAGATCACCGCGGAGATCGCGCTGTCCAACCAGGGACCCTCCGCCGCCCACAGCTTCGTGCTGGCGGTAGAGGCTGACCTGGTCCCTCACCTGGCGTACATCGGAGCTACGGTGAGCCAAACACCGGCGAAGGAACCGACGCCAGCACCTCTGCCCTGACGCCGGCTAGCGTTAGCTTTAGCCTGCTAGCCACCACACAGCATATGATCCTGGCTGTGCAAAACACTGCTGCTTTCAAACGTTGCATTGCTTTGTGTTAAACCACCTGCAGCAGCAGTGCGCAGGTTATCAGCATGCTACAGTTTGATGTTACTGTGTGCTACTTGAATGGATGAAGTCGCAGCTAATGGCTAGCCAGCTGGATGTGATGTGATGTGATGTGATTCATTGAGGTGCTGCGGGCTCTGCAAGCTACATGTCAAACAGCCGCAGTTGGCTTTTATCTCATGATGTATGTGTTTTTATGCTGCACGGTGTTAACTCAGGTAAGACAGCTTCATTTCGCATCGTTATCACTGCAGGATGTTAACTTCCGCAGCGCTGCACGCTCTGTCAGTGGCTGAATGACACGTATGCGCTGGGCAGCTCACTTCCGTATGTGACTGCGCAGGCCTGCCCCCTCCACTGTGAATGAAGCTGCAGCAATGATCTGTTTTACACAGAATTATAAACTACACATGGTTTCCTCAAGGAACTGTCATCCACTTCATCATAAACATCTCACCTGTCCTGTATTTTTTTTAAAAACTGCCATGTTCTCACAGGTGAAGGGTGATGAAGAGGAGGATGGCACACTTAAACTCCAGCAGACAACAATTCATGGCCAAAGGTGAGAGATCAGATTCTTACATGGGCACTGGACCAGACTGTTTTTTACGTGTTTAAACCAACATTCATTCAACCAAGGAAATATAAGACCAAACTACAAGATATAACATAAAACTTGGGAACATGTTAGATGACTTAACTATAAATATTCAAGTAATTTACCAGTATTTTGTAAATGAAGTAATAAAAACACTCCCTCTTGCAACAATTCTTCTCAATAATCCCCCAATGAATTACTGAATACGAGATTCTGAGGTGATGTTTTACAGCAGCAGCATCAACATCATTATGCAAATGTTTCTTACCCATGATCCTCTCTGTCATGTCTGATCCTCACACAGTGGGCAGTTTTACAAAGTGCAGCTGCCCTCCAGTCTGGCAGCAGGCGCTCAGCTGAAAGTGAAGGTGGAGATGACGTTTAGCCACGTCCTGAAGCCGTTCCCCACACACATCACCCAGGCCGAGCGCCAGCTGGTGGTCTTCCAGGGGAACCACTACCTGTACTCCCCGTACCCCACCCGCAGCCAGAGCACACGAGTCCGTCTGGCCTCCAAGACTGTAGAGAGCTACACCAAGCTGGGTAACCCCAGCAAGAACGACGAGATCGTCGAGTACGGACCGTACCGTGACGTGGCTCCGTTCAGCGAGGTAAAGCTCTGACCAGGTTTGACGAGCTCCGAGTGAAGCCGCAAGAAAGCTGCTAAAACGGTCTGTGCTGTGTGTGTTATTCACTGTCCAGGATACGATGAAGATCCATTATGAAAACAACACACCCTTCCTCACCATCAGTAGCATCGTTCGGACCATTGAGGTCTCTCACTGGGGCAACATTGCTGTGGAAGAGACCATCGACTTGAGGCACACTGGAGCCGTCCTGAAGGGCCCTTTTTCACGTTACGATTATCAGCGTCAGTCAGACAGCGGAATCTCATCCGTTAAATCCTTCAAGGTATTGAACACAAACTGCTGTCCTGTGATTTGCTGTTAAGGTGACGATGATGATGATGATGATGATGATGATGATGATGATGATGATGATGATGATGATGACGACTACATATGCTTTCTCCTCAACAGACTATCCTTCCCGCCTCGGCCCAGGACGTCTACTACAGAGATGAGATCGGCAACATCTCCACCTCCCATCTGCAGGTTCTGGAGGACTCGGTGGAGGTGGAGGTCAGGCCTCGCTTCCCCTTGTTCGGAGGCTGGAAGACGCACTACATCATCGGCTACAATCTGCCCAGCTACGAGTACCTCTACACCCTGGGTGAGTCGAGGGCTGATAACCCTAAAAAACCCAAACATAGGAGGAAACTTTGATTCCTACGCATGGTGTGAAGGACCACTACAAAACTCAAGGGCAACATAATGTCAACATAATTTGAACCCAGGCTTCCTGTTTAAACACAAGCCTCATTAGCTGAGAAGGATGACTTTCTCTGGATCACCACGGGGCGTCATGTGTCACAGTGTTTGTCAAGTCAAGTCATAAAACTGTTTAAGACTTTTGAAAATCTGATATTAGAAAGTTTACACACCCAAAAGTCATATTAGCGCCGCTAAAGCTACAATAAAGTCACTGTGTCATTCTTTGGCATCCAGGCTGATAAAAAGACTAGAAGTCACTGGATTAAACACATCAGGACAGAAAACGTTATATTAAACACAGATGTTATATTTCTCAGAATGAGAGGATGCAGTTCTCTGAGCAGTTTCACAGAAAACTAAATAGTACTTTTTTCACTTGGAAAATATCTTTTCATCATGTGTGTAATTCATGGCACAATTCAAATGGAATCAAAAATGTGTCTCGTTGTTTTCCATCGTACATATTTTTCCTGAAATAAGCTCCTATGGGACCCACTGGAAGGGGAGGCACCGAACCCCAGGGTGTGTTGCTAATGTGTTGCATCATGTTGTCCTCTAGGTGACCAGTATGCACTGAAGATGAGGCTAGTTGACCACGTGTATGACGACCAGGTCATTGACTCCCTCACTGTGAAAATCATCCTGCCGGAGGGGGCCAGGTCAGTGTCTGCAAGCACATCTACAGCACGCCAGCTTTGGTGGAGATCTTTGCACTGCTCAATGCTGATTTCTCATCATTTCTCTCATGTCCTATCAGAAACATCCAGGTGGACACACCTTACAAAATTGACCGCATGCCAGACCAGCTGCATTATACGTACCTCGACACGTTTGGCCGACCAGTGCTGGTTGCCACCAAGAGCAACCTAGTGGAGCATCACATCCAGGATGTCGTGGTGAGACGATTTACATGCAGATAGCTGCTACAGTGTTGTTAACCACATGTAAACAGATTTATTGTCTGTTCAATGCATACAATAAATACAGAGAAAGGGAAAAAACTACTGGAATTCAAGAAATATAAATCTAATGTATAAATATTTTTAGTACCGAATATGAAAAAAAACATCTGTATGTTTTTAAGTTGAAGAATTTGTGCAGGAAAATGCAAAATAACAGCCAAAGTGAGACAAAAGTTGCCATAGACATAAAGACAATATGTTCACTGCATCGAGTCTGATGAGGAGACTGTACGTTAATGTAAGCTGGGGTATCTTTGGGGGGAGGGGTAAGTGATGAGGCGTCTGCAGACGGGAAGAAACTGTTGTTGTGGGTGTTTTCCCTAAAGGTTTGTGTCCAGGGTGGGAGGGGTCGGCCACAATCTCTCCTGCCTACAGCCTCCAGCTGCCATGTAGACGGGTTTTATTCAGCTCTGACAAATGTTAATGAACTAATTTGCACTAAGATAAATGACTTCAAGTAATCAGAAGTTTTACAGTCTGATTAAATGATTTCACTGGGACCTCTGAGCTTTGTAACTTTGCCACTTTCAGGCCAGAATGTAAAACTTGAACACAAGATACCCGCCGTGAGTTTTCAAGACTCACCTTCAGTTTAACACCCTCCTGAGGACGTTAACTGTTCCCAGAAGCAGGTTTATTATCTGATAACTTTCCTGAGTGAAAACAGGAGCAGGTTTTTCTTATGTTCTGGGGTAAAAAGAACTTTTTTTCTGAAATGTTTAATGGATAAATTGTTAAACTTTCTGTGTGGAACACGGCTCAGGCCTCCATGAACAGTATGTACTAACAGTATCAGTCTTTTGGGCAGCTAAGCTAATGTTATGAATATCTGCATGGTTATACTGTACTTTAATAATACATTGTTTACAGAACTTTATCCTCACTGCGTCTGTTCACTTGACGATAAAATGTTACAGAGAAAAGTATAAAATGTAACCTGTAACCAACAGAGGTTGTATTTTGAAATACTACTGTATTTATTAATGGCTTGATTTGTCAGAGTAATAATTTGTCAATAACTAATAAGTTGAATAGTTTAAATTATCCACATAAGAAATTAGGTTATTTAGCTCTCAATATTTTAGTTTAGAGAAAAAACTTTCTTTTGGTGCTTCTCTCAGCTGCACTACACCGACGTCACAGTTGTGTGAGTTTGAATTTGTTTTCAAGTCTGATTTAATAAACCTCTCTTGTGGTTACCAGGTTCATTATAACTTCAATAAGATCCTGATGCTGCAGGAGCCCCTCCTGGTCGTAGGAGCCTTCTACATCCTCTTCTTCACTGTCATCATCTACGTCCGCCTGGACTTTGCCATCACAAAGGTACGACAACATTTATGCCTTTCTATAAATGGAGCCAGATTTCTGTTGCCTGTAAAGCTCCTCAGCTTTGGCAAATATTCTGCATATTTCTGCATCTTTTTCAGGGCGGCCACGGGTCTTAAATTCACATTAACTAAAAAGGCCTTAAAAGTATTAACTAGTAAAAATGTATTTATTGAATGCTCTCCCTGTTACAATTTGGCCTCACTGAACACATAACATGTGCGACTCTGTCTCTAAGATGGTGGTAGCGATTAAATATCACTAAAAATATAATTTTATTTCACATTAATAAACATTTTGCAGCAAATATTCTTCTATTGTCATGTTGCCTTAGTTGTATGACAATATCTTCACATTGACGTTCATCCTTTATTGCGAAATTGGTCTTAAATGATTAACCAGTGCATTAAAAAGTTTTAAATTCAACTTGCTGATACATGTAGACAACTTGTTTTTGTCACTTCACTCGTGTGTGTGTGTGTTTTGGACCCGTTTTTAAATGTGGGTTAACATCTTTCACCTTTGTTCAGGACCCTGCGGCTGAGGTGCGTATGAAGGTCGCCTCCATCACGGAGCAGGTGCTGACTCTGGTCAACAAGCGTCTGGGTCTGTACCGGCACATGGACGAGGTGGTCAACCGCTACAAGCAGTCCCGCGACACGGGGGCGCTCAACAGCGGCCGGAAGACTCTGGAGGCCGACCACCGCACTCTCACCAACGAGATAAGTTCACTGCAGGCCCGCCTCAAAGCCGAGGGCTCCGACTTGGCTGATAAGGTGAGTGACGTGTGTTTGTATTGTTGTTAAACAAACTGTACCTGCAGCGCGGCTCGTAACCCTCCTCCTCCTCCTCCTCCTCCTCCTCCTCCCCCTCCCTCTCTCTGTGCTCTCAGGTCGGCGAGGTGCAGAAGCTGGACGGCCAGGTGAAGGAGCTGGTGTGCCGCTCCTGCCAGGAGGCGGAGCGGCTGGTGGCCGGTAAGGTCAAGAAGGAGGCTTACATCGAGAGCGAGAAGACTCTGACCAGCAAGAGACAGGAGCTCGTCAGCCGCATCGACAGTCTGCTGGACGCCCTGTAAACTCCTCCTGCCACACTCACACAGACGCACACACCACCCCTGCTACAACATACAACCGAGCATTTGTATGAAAGAGAATTAAATTAAATGTGACGCAAATGCTTACACATTATTTTTTTCTTTTGCCATCCTTGAAACCAGACATGTACTAACGTGTCGTGTGACGGTAGTGATGGGTTTATCCAAACACGTGTGCCTTGTGATAAACTCCAGGTCACTGCCTGCTCGGCTCCACAGCAGCTACGTCACAAGTTTTTGTTCGTCCGTTTTTGACTTGACACCTAAACTTTGTCACACCTCGATCAGACATGACGCCTCGTCCTCATGTTCAAATCTGGACTTTGTGGGTTTTTTTCCCCTCCCCATCTACAGTACACGTGGTTATAGGATTTTATTTTATTTTTTTTTCCCTTTTTTTAAAAAAATGAATAGCTGAAGTGTTTTCAGTCTCATGTCTTTACTCACATATGCCGTATCCTAAGATTGAATCATCTCTTGCTCTTATCAAGGTGAAAGTCTTTTCAAGTCTCATCTCTTTTGCACTTGCAACTTTTTTCTACTCGCCCCTGACTGACGTTTATATTTGAACAAATTTGAAGCTCTGATTCTGTGTCATCCCAAATGCTCGTTCTTATTTTCTACATTTTGTATGATTTTTGTTTTGTAAGTGGCTCTTTTTTTTTTTTTTTCTTTCTTTTTTTTTGGGGGGGGGGGACATTGAGATTAGTGAAGACATGAGATTAGGTTGTATGCGAGAAAAGACATGGGAGACGTGACACAGATGATTGTGAAATGGGCAATGATATGGAAAGCTGTCAAATTTGAAATAAAGTTTTGAGAAACATCATTAAGCATCTTTTTTATTTTTAGATTATACAGGAGGTGCATGAAAATGGAGTTAATTATATACTATTACTACATATAATTTATAGTTTTTTTTCTAATTTTTTTTGTCTATTTAATAAGGCAACGTTAATGAACATCAGTATAAAAACACTAAATGTAAACATGCCAGAGTTAGCAAGAATGCTAATTTCCATTTGTAGTTTCTAGGCAGGTAAGAAAAGACAGAAACATTAAAAGTGACACAATTAAAATGCAAATATAAAGATGCAAAAGCACAAAAAGAACACAGAATACATTGTGCATTAGTCAGGTTAAGAGTGAGCCTTTACCAGCATTTCAGATGCCTTTAAGATGGGTCTTAAAAGTGGTCTATGTGCGACACCCCCTTATTGAAACTGGTCGTTCCAATATTTGCTTCCCTTAACTGACAGTTTGTCCAAATGTGGTGCAGCAATGTGGCACCTGAGTCCCCTCTAGTCATTGCTCTGGTGCCAATGCCTTTCTTTAATGTTTAATTATCTTTTTTTGAGTGAATACATGTCACTTACATTTCACTTGTGCATTCGAAACTCCTTCTGTCGGGGGTTTGTACAGTTTTGATAAAACAAGATAATAAGCAGACAAACAAATTGAGCAGAAACAAAACAAAAAACATGTAAAATGAAGAAGTTAAATTAGTGGATGTAAAAAAATTATAGATTGTACAGATAGAATTACAGATGATCATACTTTATTTCTGGTTATGACTGGTGTGTTCATTGATTTGGGGAAGCAGTGCCCTTAGTTGGTCAAAAGAGGGCGCACTTGTGTCAACAACCACCTCTTAATCATGTTAGAGGCTTTTTTTTTTTTTTCTTTCTCCTCTTCAACAAAACTTCTCTGAACTTAAAGTCTGTCAGTGCCTCTAGACACTCTGCTGACACAAAGATAAAAGCATCCCAACATCCCAAAATAAAAATCAGCCACATTTTCGCTGTGACTTTTAAAAGTGGCACCTCGGAGGGAATTTCCAGCACATTGTTGCTTTGCTCATTTCAGAGCAACCCCACCTATCTGCCTCTCCTCCCCAGTCAGCAGAGCTCGCCGAGCTGCCTCCATCACAGACGAGACCCAGGACAAACACGGGGGTCAGTCCGAGGTCACCGCTTTCCCTCTGAGGTCACCAGGGGTCCCGGCAGGTCATTTCCTGCTCCATAATAACAGGCCCGGTTCCCCTCACAATGATGATGTTAACATATTGTATGTGCCATACAATAATCATTCTGAAAATACGCAGCAGGGGGAAAGCAAAGACAATGTCTGTTAGCAATGATGCACAGTGCTGGTGAAAGGCCACACAATGGCATTTTTGTTTGTGTGTTTGTACTTGCAGAGAGAGTTCGGAGAGCCGCCGAGTCTCGTTCTCACAGCGGGCGGACTGCTGCTGCTCATACACGTCCACCTCGGCACCAGCGACTAAACGGACAAACCACTGAGCTCACGTCTCCCCATGATGCTGCCAGGTCACTGTGAGTGTGAGTGTTGGACTGACGGGATCGAAGGATCCTCTTAAAAGGCTGAAAAAAAATCATTTTACAGTTTACAGAATGAGTTAAGTTTAATATTTTATATATGTTTGAGTTCAGAGTGGATCCATAATGGCTGCAATCCACAGAAAACAGTTATTATTGTTATGTATTTTCATTAGTCTTTTTATTTAGTTTTAAATTTTTTTGTTTGTTTTAAGTTTAGGTTCAGTTAGTTTCCAGAGTGGATTTGCTTGTTTCAGTTTAGCTTTATTTATTAGTGTCAGTATTAGTCTTATTTTAGTATTTTATAATAATATGGGAGGTATAAACACAGCTCTGTGAAGGCAGCTGACTCACAGTCATGTAGACGTCCCAGTCTAAATAAACGTCCCCAAAAACGCCCACCATGTGTCACCAAATTAGATGAAACTGACAAAGACTGAAACAGGAACCACATTTCCTGTATATTTTTATTTAATCTTAATTAGTAACAACAGTTTTTGCCTTTTTTTCTCATGTGTAGTGTTTATTTCAGTTAACTGACATGTTTTTTCACACCTAGTTTTACTTTTCAGTTTAGTTTTAGTTGACTAATAATAATAATAATAAGTACTAATTAATAACTAAATAACAACTAGCTAATAATAACCTTGGTTTACACTTGTATTAAATCACCCTTATTGTAAGTTACTAACTAACAACACCTCCTCACAACAGTTACAGCAGTAACTACAGAAACAGGGAAGTTGGTTAAAAAAGGGTTTGAAGTTTTAAGGCTCTTCCTCTTCATTATGATTATGTCTTATTTGTGTGGTACAAAAAAACTAAATTACTCAGATGTCAGAGCATCAAAATTAGTTATTCAGTTACAGGAAGCAGGAAAATGTGGAAAGTTAACTTTAGCTAAAGCGACCTCTGGCTAACTAGAGTCACTGAGTTTTCTAGTTTAGACAAAATCTACATGCTGTTACACACATTTATGGCGTCATTAATCGTGACCAGCAGCTCTATAGTTTGCTCTGCTGGCTGGTTCGTCCACCAAAAATTCCCACCCTTTGGTGACCACAGTTTTCGCCCTTGGAGACTGAAGTTTGTCATGAAGGTCAAGTGTGTGTGTGTGTGTGTGTGTGTGTGTGTGTGTGTGTGTGTTTCTGTTCATGCCAATTGGCTAAAAAGGGGGCATGGCGGAGGGAGTGGCCTGTTGTTAAAAAAAAAAAAAAAAAAAGAGGAGGAAAAGCAGCCAAATGGAAACACGAAACATGGCTACATTTTGTACAAAGACACAAACACACACTCGTCTTTTATACTCATTAACGTAATCCATCCCCTAGCCCCTTACCCTAACCTTACCCGTCACAACTAAATACCTCGCCCCAACCCTTACCCTAACCTTAAGCTACGCTAAAACCAAGTCTTAACCCTCAAATGGCCCTTAGAAGTTGTGAGAACCACAAGGAATGTCCTCACAAACATGGTATAAACACACACACTCACACAGACAGACAGACAGACAGACAGACAGACAGACAGACAGACAGACAGACACTCTTATTGGTGATGGTTTGCCCCCCTCCTTTGATAACTCGTGAACCTTTTGTCGTAGACCTCGACTCTCGTCAGAGGCATCATTACACTCAGCAGAGAGTAAGTTCTCTTTGGCCAAATAAACCCTACAGAAAGAAAACATGTTCATTTACTCAAATACATTAAACTACTTCAGTTATTTTAGATTTGTGCAAAGCGAACTGTATCTTGCTACACAATAAAATACCACAACACAACACATGAACACGTCTGTGTTTGTAAACGGTTTGTTTAGGGCTCTTTGCAACAGATTTGGAAAAAAGTCTGATTCTGATATGCTGTCATTGGCTTTGTAGGGCAGAGCAGCAGGCTCTAACCTCTCTGATTAGCTATTCATGCTGGGAGCACACACACGTAATCAATCGCACGATCGTCATTTTATAAGTAGGACTGAGCTGCTTGATAAATGTGTCCTATTCTTCACTTTCAGCAGAGAACTTTTTTTTTTTCCTTTGGTGTAATTCTTAAAGATTTCAGACATACTGGCTCATATCCTGAGTAAGAATAAAGGCCTTTGAAGTGCAGATGTCATAACTGAAGCCAAAATAGGCCACAGTAGAGCCCTCAATGAAAAGTCTTTGACATTAACGAAAGAATGCTGCCGTTAACAAGAACGATAGTGCTGGAGCTGCTTCATGAAGGGGCATCACTGACCACAGCTGGAGCTTAAGGCTCCTGTCGATGCCTTTTCTTCCCCTCTGGGCTGTTATATTATTATTGACAGAGCATCGTCTTGTGGTGTTCGGCTGATTGGCCTCACAGCCTTTTCAGTTCCAGCCTCGTCCCTTGGCCCAGGATGTGATTACTGGTCGAAGAAGAACTGCGGTTTATCTGTTGCTGTAAGCCGGGCAGAATACTGTTTAAACCGGAATTCATGTGCAGTACTGTATCCTGATGTGGCAAACCGTGTGTGTGTGGGTGTGTGTGAGTGTGTGAGTGTGTGTTTGAGGGTGGATGGGAGGGTGTTTGTGCAGGAGGGTGTTGGACTGGTTGGGCCCTGTGGTTGAGCTGTCATGCCCCCCCCCCCACAGGCTTGAAGTTGATTATTATCTTCCTTTCCTGAAGTATAGTAATGATGCAGAGTGTGTTCTTTCTTTATCTGCCAGAAAAATAATGAATATGCAAAAAAATGTGGAGTCAAACTAGGTATCAGTTGAAGGGGTAATCCACAAGCTCTGGGGCTTGTGACGTGGTGGTGATTGATTACATTGAGGGCTCACCTGCAGTACTCTCCCTCTTAATCTTTCTAGCTCTAAAATACACACACATAGACACACACACACGCACATAAAAGAGAGGCAGAAGTCACCAGTCAGGGAACAATATCCTGCTCAGAAGACCCTTCACAGCACACTCTCATAAATCACTGAGACAGAGCCACCACCCTCACTGTCACAATGTTATTATGCACACACACACACACACACACACACACACACTCTGGCCCACGTTCCTCACGACATACTTTCCTTCAATTCAGTCAGTCCTGCTACAGAGGCCCTAAAAGGATGTCATCAAAAAGAAGAAATATGACTCCAATCTAGAGTCAAAACTCGCCCTCCAACACACCTCACCTGCTCTGATTCCCTCTGGCTCTGCTCAAAGCTCACATCCTCACAACAGCCGCTCTTGTGTCCCCGCCCTGCCCTGGCCCTCTGCACCGGCCATTCCTCAGTGACAGGGTGCCGGGATGAGGGGATGAGAGGCTCTGAAGGGCGAGGTGAGGGATGGATGAAAGCCCCCGTGGCCACGGCCCCCGGGGCCCTGCGTCCTGTGCAGGTGGCAGGTGTGATCTGGCCGGCCGCAGAAGCGTGAGGGCGAGGAAGAGGAGGGACAATGAGGGCGTCTGTGGTCCTCGTCGCAGCTGCAGGCGGCGGGGAGGAGCGGGGCTGACAGATAAGACAGACGGACGGGAAGATGGAGGAAGGAAAGGACAGGGAAGGGAGCGCAGAGATGGAGATGGGACTTCAAACGGAGGATTGGGCCCTGGGTGCGGAGAGACGCATTCTTGTCTGGCACGGAGGAGGCGGGGGCAAGAGAGACGGATGGCACGAAAAAGGCGAGCTTCAAAGTCCGCGGTCGTGCTCCTCTCGCGCAGATGTTTACATCGCGCACACTTTTGCTCAAAGCCCCCGTGCTCTGTCTATATCTGCGCGCATATTGATGTCAGCCTCCCTCTCTGTATGGATTTGTATCGATGAGACAGTAATCCTCTTCCCTTGCCGCCCTTGTGTGCAACTGTCCACAGCTCCCACTAAGACCCACTGATCTCTGCCACATGGCGCTCCATCAAAGCACTGATGGTCATGCCTCTCAGGGCAAGTTTTGCCAAAAAACGCACCCACGTGGCTCATACATGTCCCTCAGTGCAGCGGATAAGCGGCAGATGAAGGTCTGACGCTACTTTAGACTTTGTATCATCTTGGATCACATGAAGGCGAGTGAAACAAAGCTGGTCTCTGTTTAACAGCACACACACACACTCACACTCACACATTTCCTACTTTCTCTATTGGAGCTGATTAGAGTGACAGGGGCACTTCCCATTGGCTGTGAGAGTGGCCCTCTCCTTCCCAGGGCAGCCAATTTCCCCTACTCCAGAGCTGATAGGAAACTTTGATTGTCCACTGAGCTCAGGAGAGACAAAGAGATTTTTCCTCTTGCAATCCACATATCGCTCCATCACATCTCTACCTACAATCTCCCTCCCCACTTGCTCTCTCCTCTGCCATCCTTCTCTCTTGAATTTTCTTCCCTTCTTTCCACAAACACGCACTCGCTTTCTGTTGTGGGCTGCTGCATGCGAGTCCATTAAACTGGCACTGGCTGCTTTGATGGGCAGGAAGTTTCGCTTCATGTGGTGACACCTGCATCCTGTGACACAATCCTGCCCTGCAAACATGATCTACTGTCTTGGCTTACCACCGTCCTCTAATAGCATTCCTATAATTCAGCACAGGCGGATGCTGTTTAAGGTATTTGTATACTGGTGGGTACTCGCGTTGGGTGTGAAGTGAAGCGAGAAAAGAGGAGGGAGGGGAGAAGGGTGGACAGAGTGAGCAAGGCGTCTAAACATGTGGAGAGAGCCGACAGGAAACATCACCCTCTCTCTCTCTCTCTCTCTCTCTCCACCCGATGCCGGCCCTCCCTGAGAACACACTTCCTGTCAGAGCTCCTCTAACTTCCTGTCCAGCCACCGGGAATCCCAGCTGGAACTTTCCAGCTGTGCTGCAGCCTCCCCTCCCTCCCTCCCTCCCTCCCTCCCTCTCTGGGCTGCTTGGCTATTACAATGCTCAATCCCTCAGAGTCATCCATGCAGATATTTGCAACACACGCACACTGAGGGCTGCTGTAGTGGTGCTACTGCATCCTCTGCTCGCCAGGGGTCGCTACATAACAGCGCATGTCCCCCCCCCCCCCTCTGCGTGACTTGACTGCGCCTCTCCCGCAGTGTGAAGCTCCCTCTCTGCGCCTCGGTGCTACAGGGGGACACCGGGCTCCGCTGTCTCCTCAGAAGCGCTCTCATTTGTATTACTAGTTTATTTAAGCGCAGGAAAATGCGCAGTGCCATTAGTGTAATGGCTTCCACTGAAATGGCACATGCATGTTTATGAGTGCGCCTTCACGCGGGGACCATATGGGGTGGAAAAAAAAGCAGGTTTGGTGACTTTGTGTATGACCTTTTCGGAAAGAGAGCTAATCCCGAGCTATAATAGACTCCGGGACCGATATGGAAAACTGCTGCACCGTTATCTCGGTTGTCTTGGAGACCATCAGAGCACCGGGGCCGGTGGAGATGCCACGGTATTAAAAGGGGAGCGTGTGTGTGTGTGTGTGACTGTGTGTGTGTGTGTGTGTGTGTGTGTGTTGGAAAATGTCTTTTTTTTTCTTTTTTCTGGTCACAAGTGTCACTCATAAATAGGCTGCTGCATTATAGAGGCACAAACATTTTTTTCCCTGCCTCGTTCGTCCCTCAAAGCCTCAGATTGTTGAAATTATAAATTCAGTTTTAGGAGACACGGAAAAAGGTCAGTCAGTGAACGCCCCTTAAATCTAACTGCACTCGCTGGACATCAATTATAAAATGTAGTAGGTCTTTTATGGGCCAAACTACTGGGAAAAACATGGACTGTGAGCAAAATGCCACTGCAGTTAGTTTAAACGATAAGGCGGGCCTGATGTGAGGCCTGCAGAGGAGGAGGAGGAGGAGGAAGAGGAGGCCTACTGACCAGACAAAACGAAATCAGGGGAAACTAACGGTGCGTGTTAAGCGGCTCAGCCTGTTGTGAAACTAAAGATAAAGATATCGTGTTTCGATGCGTTTGTTAGGAGGGAATCATCCCCAAATAGAGCTGAAAATTGAGTTTATACCGTCATCTGTATTTTATTTATGCTGTCATCAAGAGACAGCCTAAAAAATATGTATATTTAATATGTCTTAATCAACTGTAAGTTTTTTTAAGTTTGTAAATGTGTGATTATATTGTTTACATTATTATTTTTGTCTAAAAAAAAAAGAAAGAAAGAGAAACCTTATATGAGCCGTGTTGTACAACATTTCCTGTAAATCTAAAGGAGGCTCCGTCCTGCAGCAGTGATAGGTCTGATCAGACAGACAGGCATCATATCACAGTGATGGATGTTTAATAATAGCTTGTATTGATATGTAAAGTGTGTGTGCCAACAGTCTGGCCAATAGACTCCAAATGGAGCCTATATTGGCAGTGTCGCTGCAGCGCGTAAAACGTGTAAATATTTCTCATTCCCTGCGCCTATCTGTCTCTATCAACCTGCGGGACCCCCCCCCTCTACCCCACCTCCCCTCCTCACCCCCCCACCCCCACAAATGATGCATTAGATGCATTGAATGTATTTGTTGTGCAAGTTTGAAAAGGCGGCGATAATCTGGGAGTGAGAGATAAGGAACACCAATTTATTCAGCAGCACTTTGGACCCCGCTTCCAGCCTCGGTCGGTGCTGACACCCCCAGCGGTTTGCTGATAACGATTAGGCCATTTATTATCTTCACAGAGAACAAAGATTGCGTGGTGCCGATGAAATATTACCCCTGGTAATAATCAGAAGGAGAAGGGCCCTGGCATCTAATGCAGTGTGCATATAATATCCGTGCGCGCGCACACACACACACACACACACACACATAGAGAGTCTCGTGCAGAACATGCAGAAAATTGATTAACAAAACAAGTGCAGATATAACATTAGTCTATAATGCTGTGAATGTGATTTATTGATACAGATCCTAAGAGATTTATTTTAAATATAATAATAATAATCATAATAATAATAGACTAAATATGGAGGTTGTCTTTTTAGTGTTAATTATTCTCCTAAAATAAAACTGATATCATTTATTTGGCCACCTGCTTTTAACCTGATTGATAACTCTGATTGATAACTGTGCTGAATTGTTGTCAGAGCCCATTGTCATAATTCTCAACTAATTAGATCCTAATTAACTACTTTTTTTTTTTTTTTTTTTTAAAGGCACAAATGTTGACACCAGTTTTTCTTGTGTGTTCGTGTGGCCTGATTGTTCATATAGTTTATATGATTGTATTGTGTTTATATAGTTTATATGACTGTATTGAGTTTATATAGTTTATATGACTGTATTGAGTTTATATAGTTTATATGACTGTATTGAGTTTATAGTTTATATGATTGTCTTGAGTTTATATAGTTTATATGACTGTATTGAGTTTATATAGTTTATATGACTGTATTGAGTTTATATAGTTTATATGACTGTATTGAGTTTATAGTTTATATGATTGTCTTGAGTTTATATAGTTTATATGACTGTATTGAGTTTATATAGTTTATATGACTGTATTGAGTTTATATAGTTTATATGACTGTAGAGTTTATATAGTTTATATGATTGTATTGAGTTTATATAGTTTATATGACTGTATTGAGTTTATATAGTTTATATAGTCTGCGTGTAAAAAGGCCAAATAATCAAAAGTCAATGCTGTTTTTTTCTCCAGATAATAACAATATATGAGCCTGGACAAACTTTAAAAGTGAGATTTTTCTACTTTTAGGCTTCATGTGTGGAATATCCTGAGAGGCCATGAAGACCTTTACAGGTTATTCCTTATTCACACTGAGCAAAGTCTCTCAGTGTTCCCGTGGAGGTCCACTGGGAGCCACATATCGATATTTTGAGCTCTCACTTCTTTGCTCTGGTGATTTTTAACACTGAAACAAATGTTACTAATTCAGTCAGACTTCACATTTCTTTTTTTCTTCTTCTCTTCTCTTCTCTTCTCTTCTCTTCTTTTATTGTGTGTGTGTGTGTACTCTGGGGAGCACGAGCCCCGAGTTGCAGAGGTCCTCGCGCCCCTTGCACCTGCCTGGCTGCAGCAGCCGCGCACGAGCCCAGGTCGCGTGCAGGAGATTTTAGGGGCTTTGCATGTTTTACAAAGTTGTTGTTACTGTGTGGGATATAAAGCAACGACAAAAAAGGCAGAGAAGAAGAAGGGAGGGTGTGTGTGTGTGTGTGTGTGTGTGTGTGTGTGCAGGGGGGGGGAGGATTTTTTTTTTCTTTAACACATTTAACACGAGGGAGGGGGGCGCGTGGGGATGGAGGGGGACATGAAGCAAAATCTATGAAAGTCAATAACAGCAGCAGGTTTTGGTTTCACTAAAGTGAAGGAAAAAACAAAAGAAACACAACATAACTAATAACTGGACAAAAGGCAGCTTGTTTACAGCCATTATTTCACACCTGAGACGTCCAGTGGCCCCGAAGAGACTCAAGGGAGCCACTTATTCAGTTTCTCTATGATCTTTCAGCTCAGAGGAGTGAAAGATGTCCGCCGCCTGCATCCACTGAAAGCCCAAAGCTCCATCAGCAATGGCTGAGAGACGCACCTGATATCACGTACGGGCCACGTTATTGATCACCTCCTGGGAGCAGGTACCGCTGCCAGTTTCTGTCCATTTAACCGGGACCCGGAAGACAGACGGACAGACAGGCTGCTGGCTGACGTGCCGTTACGTTGCTGCTGCTGCTGCTGCTGCTGCTGCCTCTCGAGCGGCCACTGAAGTTTTTGCTCATATTCAGAGAGGTTTGGATACAGCGCGAGAGAGAAAGGGGGAGACACGGAGAGAGCGCAGCAGACACACGCAGCTCTCCGCCGGGTAATGACACCACGGAGCCCCGTTTGGCCTCGACTGCTCCTTCAATAATAATAATAGTAATTATTATTATTATTATAATAAAGCAGGACTCGCCTGGACAAGTTTTCCCATCGGGACGTTTATTCCTGCGCCGTTATTTTTGGAGCGAAGCGCGTAAATCCGATGGACACACCGTCTCTGGTTTGACTCAGAAATCGCTGCCACTCTGCTCTCATATAAAACTGGAGCAGGTAAGTGAATTATCCATATTTTCACACTATCTGGCGTTTTTAAATCTTCTTACGGGAAATTAAAACAACACTCTAAAGGCAGGGTGTAGTAACTGGATTTAAAAAAAAAATCTTCTCGTCGATGGAAAAAAAAAAAATATATATATATAAATCATAGGTTGTTTTGTTGCAATCTTGTTTGAGCCACATGTTTAACAAAGAATGTTATTTGCTGGGGTTTTTTTTTTTAGCTTCGTTCATAATTTCAGCTCATATTTATCTCCACATGCGGCCACAGCTTTAACTAGAAGAGGCTGCATTAACATCTGGCAAGAGGCACAATACTGAATTAAAGGCATGAAGCATATCAGTAAGCAGCCTTGTCCATTGTGATGAACTGGCACAGCCTGCTTCCCCTTTTATCTTTTCAGCTATTAGCTTTAAAAATGAGTAAATGCAATAAAAAAATGAGTCCAAAAATGTGCTACAATTAACACAGAATCTATCAATAATAATATAATATGTCTAAAGTGTTATCAATAATCAGTTTTTAATGTAGGCCACTGAGAAAGGTGTTCTGTTCCTGAGGGGTGGGAATTAAAAAAAAAAAAAAAAAAATGGATTAGAGAATCATCAGCACGATATTAGTGACGACAGAAGTGTTCAATTGTCACGCTTTAAAACGCTCAATGGTGGAAAAATCTTTGATCAGCAGAAAGAGCAATCACATCGCCACAATGGTGGAGCTCCATCCACAGGCATGCAGGAGCTGGAGTGAATACATGGCACCTTTTACACCCCCCTCCCTCCCCATCCTCACCCCAAACTCTCACCACCTCCCCTCCCTCCCTCCCGCCCACCTCTTACCTGTGCTGTTGTCTGCATGAGGCTTTATTGGACAAAACAAACATGAAGTGATTGTGTGAAGCTCTGAGCACACACGGATATTTACATTCAATGAGTGCAGAGGAGAAGCCACTTTTTTTTTTTTTTAATTGATGAGTGGACTAGTCTGTGACACGTATTTCTTACACATACAGCATTGCACTTGGGGGGGGGGGACTTTTCCAAAAATGTTCTGTACTCACAGCCCCAATAGGAGTTTTTTTGGCTGCAAAGCTAAGAATAATCTGCCCCATAATCCTTTTTGTTAAGTGTGCAGTCTGTGTGTTATCTCCTGCCCTATTCTGAAATGTTATTATTCTGAGCTCAAACTGCTCAAATGGGAGTGAGTGCTGCTCTCACGGCAGCGCCCAGGCCCCTCTCCCGGCGGTTTTTATGGTCTTGTGTCTGGGTGCTTGTGTCTGTAAAGCCACCCCAGTGCCCTGGCTCGATCTAATTAGCCGTGAGTAAAGGGGACAATAATGCTTCAGCTGGTTTGTGTCATTCTCTTCTCTCTGGCTCTGCTTATCTTCACAAGACTCACTGTAGCTCTTCACACCGTCCCCCCAAACCCCTCCCAATCACACACACACACACACACAGTCACACACCTCCACTCTGGATAATGATGGATGACCGTGCCCAGTGGGAACAAACAGGTAGATAAAGCCAATCCCATTTAATAACAGCACGGATCGGAATGATAATCTTGTTGTTCATTAGCCGCTGTGGCTGCATGGAGATGCAGTTGTTGCACACAGTTCTCACCCAGCACAGGAGGTGTTGTGAGGGGGGATAGTGTTCTCCGGTCTAGGATAGCATCCCTGGGTGAAACAATACTGCTGTGTCCTTGAGAAAGACAGAGTGAAAGCAACGCCCCCCCACCTCCACAACTACACACACACACACACACACCATCTCCGCTAACCCTCCGTCACCCTCTCCCATCTTTTGTTCCAGCACAGATACAAATGGGATTAATGAAGGTATAAATTACAGAGGGCTAAATCCTGCTGAGTAATCCATTTGGCAAACATGCAAACAACAATAGGCGTGCTGCTGCAGCAGCTACAGCCTGAGCCTGACCCACTCTCCAAGGCCCAGCGGTTAGCACAGCCACAAGGCGACGCAGAGAAAACACAAGGCTGACCACTGCAGGCTGTTCCTGACATGTTACTGTGTGCAGGACAGAGAGAAACACCAGAAAACACTCGCTGCATCCGCTCACGCCGGAACAGGGGGAGTCGTTGTTGCTTCGGGCTCACGGCAATTAAAACATCTTCTTTTTATTAGACGTGCAGATGGTGTTTATTATTGATGACTGATCCCTTTTGCGTTATAATGCAAAAAAATAAAATAAAATAAAATAAAAGGTCTTATTAAGGTAATGTTAAGGTGAGCGTGTTCTCACTCCACCTGCCAACTGGAATCTCAGTTATTCTGCTGACACACATGCACTAATTTGTTGATTTTAGGAGTTGACAAGCTCAAAGGGCTGAGCTCATCAACTCACCCTGCCTGGCAAGATGCCAGTGATTTAATGACTGATGACTGACACACACACACACACACACACACACACACACACACACACACTTGTATTTACAGGGCAGGTACAACAAGGTGATTGTCGCCCTGATGACCTGCATGTGGGCATCGTGTCATCACAGCTATGAGAGGGTCTTTTACCTGGAGACTTTTTTTTTTTTTTTTTTTTCTTTCCCAGGTATCAGGGGGCTTCACGTGACACACCCGCAAACTCCCAGCCCCCCTCGTGATTCTGTGACGTCAGGTCCAGGCGTCAGCGTGGCGGCCAGTCTGGGCTCCGTGCACCCACCAATTATTCCCTGTCAATCACACACACACACACACACACACACACACAAGAAGACCTATATCTTTATGGGCGCAGGCATGGATTTGTGCGCACGGACTAACCACTTTACGCACGTACTGCCACTAATTAGAACAGAATAGAACAGAATAAGAGCTTTTGTTTCTAGTTTTATCTACATCTACACGCTGCCCACCTTCATAAGCCATTTTCTTAAACCACACTGGCAGAAACACGCTCGCGTCCTTCAAGGCAGCCAATAATAATATTGATAACAATATCAAGAACAACAAATAAAATCAACACGCCTCTATTCGGGGGACTGGTTTGTGTTGTGAATTTTAAATGAGGGCGTTAAGAGACACCTTGACGATGACCAACTGGTTTTCACAGGTGAGGCCTCTGCGCCCAACCCTGGTGCCACCAAGCAGCCTGTAAAGAGGCGCCATTAGCATGCAAACCGCGTTTGATTGCTCTGTCCCCGAGACAAAACCGCTGTTTTCACAAGAGGAATGCCCTGCTACTAATTAAAGACAATTAGGCGCTCCCAACAATGGGGCCGATTTCGGGGTCATAAATCGACTCCTCCTCTGTTGGTTTTAGAGGTGATGTTTATTTACATAACAGCAGTATGCGAAAAACAACACTTGCAATTATTGTCAGTGATGTATGGCTCAATCAGCAACTTGAACTGTTAAGAGAGGGAGGAAAAAGAAAAAAAATAAAACATTTTGCAAATGAGTGCCACATAATATCACCCAAAAAGTCAGGATTTTATTCTTAAAATATTTTGCAGGTGTGTTCGTACCACACACACACACACACACACACAGGTGAAGGCGACTCACAGTAGCTCACTCCTTCCAAACCTTTATATTAGTAAGCCATGCATTGTGCGCACTGAATTCCCCTTCATGCTGGATGTCTGTCTTTAGGCTTATAACTGCTGCTGCTAAAAAAAAAAAAAAAAAAAGAAAGCAGATTATCAGGGGCCGATTGCTCATTCAGTGCGAGCTTCATGAGAGAGAAAGACCCCCGAGAAATTACGCCGCTGATTGATAAGTCTTTTAGTTTTTCGGTGCAGGGAAATGGAAATTGAAAGAAGGAGAAAAGGGATGCGGCGAGCCAATTGTGGCAGCGCTGCCTGTGATTGGCTGCGGCCGAGGCTCCGCCCCACGTGGCTTGATATGGGAATTTACTGGCGCCAGGCGCATCAGTCTGCGCCACATCTCATTAATGAGCCTGAGCACTGCATGGATCAGGAGGTTTACTCATCCGAGCTGCATTTGCCGTCAGCTGATCGAAATTGCAACAGGTAGCCTTTCCAGAGGACACATTTGTATTTTTGTTTTTTCTTTCTTTCTTCTTTTAAGCGGAGACGGGATGCATTGCCTCGACACCGAGACTTTGTTTTCGACCTTTAATCTTTAGGAGCCTGAAGTGTGCAAAGTTTATTTCACGTGCAAGCTGCTATGGTTAGATAAAAATATATTTAAAAGCTTCATGTGTGCACGGAAGGAGGAGTGGAGCGACCACAGTGCTGAATTAACGTTTTTGTTTTCGTGTCATTGCAGGTATAACTGAGGAGAAAAGAGACCGGGTTATTTAAGGATTCTATCTCTGAAGTTATTAAACACAACCGAGGCTTTCACAGCTCAGGAACTATATTATAAGGAGGATTTAATAACTCTCTTTACCCTGGAGGTAAACGTAGCCTAAAAGTAGCCCGGCAAAGCAGAGAGACGTCTTGAGAGGAAAGGACACGGCCAGCTCAGCCATGGAGGTCGCAGCGGCCGATCAGTCTCGGTGGATGGCGCACCATCACGCAGTGCTGAACAGCCAGCACCCGGACTCACACCACCACAGTCTGAGCCACAACTACATGGAGCCCATGGCGCCTTTACTGCCCCAGGACGAAGTTGACATGTTTCTGAACCACTTGGACTCTCAAGGGAACCCCTACTACACCAACTCCCGGGCCAGGGTCACGTACAGCCAAGCACACGGTAAGAAGCGCTCAGGCTCGCAGCCAGCAGTGTGATGGGAAAGAGAGGAAAGACGCTGTGGGGGAAAAAATAGCATGTTTTTCTAGGGTTTTATATAATGTCCAAACAGAGCATGAATTATAAGCTGTGTGTGTGTGTGTGTTTGTGTGTGAGGCTGTGGAGTAAATTAATTTGGTACAGAAACTATAAGCTTAACAATTCATGCAGTGTGCAGCAACATGCATAACAAACTCCGTCTCAACTTTTCTGGGACAATTCACCAACTTAAAAGGAATTTCATTTCTAGCAAATGACAGCAAGAGGAAAGGGAAGTATGTCATTTAACCCCTCTGTGTTGGGGCAGGGGTTTCTGGAGGGAGAGAGAGAGAGTAGAGAGAGAGAGAGAGAGAGAGGCACTTCCCGGATATAAAATAAAAACCGCAAATTTACTAATAACAATCTTTAGTCCGAGAGCTGCAGCCGATGAAAAGATACTGCCTGACGAGGAGCTACTTTCGCTGTGTTTTTTGTCAGTAGGCCCTAAAACTTCTGTCTTAAACTGGGAGGACGTGTGAGGTTGCTGTCATTTAATGGCAAACTATTTTTGGATAATTAACCGTTTGTGAGATTATTATTATTATTACTGTTATTTTAAATTAACTACCAGTGGCCATCTGAAGCTAAATGTCTGACTCGAGTAATTCTGAGTATTTAGCAGGTAAGGTAAATGTATTTGTTTTGCAAACTGGGGGCAGGATTGGCGCGTCCAAGAGGCGTAAAAATAAAAAACACATTATTTTGGATTTCAGCTCGCCTCACTGGGAACCAGGTTTGCCGACCACACCTCATCCACAGCCCTGGTATTCCCTGGCTGGACCCCGGGAAAGCAGCCCTGTCCGCAGCCCACCACCATAACGCATGGGCGGTCAGCCACTTCAGCAAACCCGGCCTGCACACCACCGGCTCCGGCTACCCCTGCAGCAGCAGCACCGGCACGGCTCCGGTGTCGTCGCTCACTCCGGCGTCGCACTCCAGCCCGCACCTCTACAGCTTCCCCCCTACCCCACCGAAAGACGTGTCCCCGGACCCGGGACCAACCTCTCCGACCTCGACCAGGATGGACGAGAAGGAGTCGATCAAGTACCAGGTGTCGCTGGCGGACGGCATGAAAATGGAGAGCTGTAGTCCGCTCCGCAGCGGCCTGGCCTCGATGAACAGCCAGGCCCCGGCCACGCATCACCCCATCCCGACCTACCCGGCCTACTCCCTGCCCCCCCACGAGTACAGCGGCAGCCTCTTCCACCCCGGCAGCCTGCTCGGCGGGTCCTCCTCCAGCTTTACGCCCAAATGCAAGAGCAAAGCCAGGTCGAGCTCAGGTGAGTCTCACGTGTGTATTTTCTCCCTCACATCAGATCAAAACCGTCGATAAGGCCCGATTAGATCGTTATAGTTACACACTGTAGTTTACAAAATCGATCATCAGCAGACAAATGTTTTGTTTGTCACCGTGTACTAATATTATTACAGCCAGCTCTGCTGTCACACCCTCCGTTTACAGACGTGTGCGCGCATTAACGCGCAGGAATTTGCGCACGTGTTACTATGTATTACCTTTTATTTAATTTCTAATTCTCAACAGTGGTTTGCACTAATTTAACTCCCACAAACATGATTTGTTGCTCCGGCGGGTGACTCACAAAAAGAGATTTAATTTCCACTTCATTAAAAACCTGCCCTGACAAGTCTTATCTCTGTCCCATCGCACTCCTCCGCCACTTTTAAGCACCATCCACTTCAACGGGGCCACTTTAGAGGGGAATCAACCATTTGGGTGAAACTCATCAGACTAATCGGGGTCAACTATTTACTGAATGTCCAGCTGTGGTGCCTTTATGCGCATGATTAGACGTTTCTTGAAAGAAAAGAAAGTGGGATTAGACCCCATTAAACTAATCAATTATTCATATAGGGTGTATCTTTTTGTTGTTGTTATTGGTTTGGAAAAAAATAAGCCCTTATTATTGTCTGAGCAGAGTTTAAACGCTGTTAGATATATATATATTTTTAAATGTTTCAGCAGCATTTTTAAATCGATTTACTCAGATCGTCCTCACAGCTCTGCCTTCAGACAGCCAGAGGGCTTCTCCTTCGTGCCATCGGCTTGTTTTCTTTCAAATGTGGCCTTTATTGCACTTAAAAAATGAAGGAGTCACGACGCCCTGGCTCCTGCCATATCCTGTATACCTCCAAGTGAACAAATCACGACCTCCACCCGCCCACGTCTCCCCCCTCCAGCACTAACAAAGCACAGGCGACAGAGTCCTGCTGTTTGTGTTTTTAAGCATGGCCTTGGCCCAGTGCTCTGACATGAAGTGGAGTCCACAATGGATCTGCTTCTGTGTGTAGATGAAAGTGTGTTTAATAACACTGCTGCACTACTATATGCATGCTCTAAATATGAGCAGCCCTCATTAAAAATGCACATAATTGGTTTTCCTCAAAGCTGGAAAATGTGTTTATAATGCAACACGGTGTGTTATCTGACTGCCTGGATGAGCACCTGATTCAATAGGCTGCATGTGTTGGGAGGAATATATTTCAGGGGAATGTTTATGAAACTTTATGTCTGGCATTAATGTGCAGACATTTGAAAAACAGCTCAGTCTGGTAATGGGTCTGCAATTTCCCTGCATTGTTCCAGCTGTTACACTTTGAATTAATGGGCCTAAAAAAAAAAAAAAAAAAAGAAGAAAAGACGAGGACAGACTTCTTAAACTGTTAACAACCTGCTCCAAATGTAGTTATGTAATTATCAGCATTGTCATCCATTTTGCCCGTGTGTTTTGATGCACCTGGGGAACGCTCGCTGCCTGATAATCTGAGCGAATGTGAGCTGTTGGAGCAGAGAAATGTTACACGGTGACATTTAGAGAGAAGCTGGCCAGACTTTGCCTGAATCAGTAACACAAACATATCAGCTACGGCATTAAAAAGGCTCTTATCTATCAAAGTCGGTGTCCAGTGCCAGTAATGGTGATTGATTGTTGTACAAAATGCCACAATGACATTTCAGCTGTCAGCACATATACCTTACAGTATTGTAGCTTCCTGTTGAACTAGCCTCAAACCAGGACTCCTCCTCCTCCTCCTCTGCACTCTACCTTTGCAAGCTTCCCATTTTTCTCTTTTCTTATTTCAACACTTTAAACATTGCATAAGAAATAATGCATCAGTCATTGCTGGTGAATATTTTAAGTGCTAATGAACCACTTTAATGTGGTTGCAAGGCTTGCGAAACACTTCAGAGGAAGAGGCGAGGTGCATTTCAAAAGGAACATAGTGTTTTTTTTTTGTTTTTTTTGTGCTCAGGTCAAATTCCATTGTAGAGCGAGGGTGGGACTGTGGGTGTCGCTGGCATTATAACAGGAATAATGAGATGATGCTCTGGGGAGAGAGGGATACTTGAATTAAATGAGTCGGTTTAGCAACAGGCTGTTTGAAGTCAGTCAAACCTGAATGGGAGAGGAGAGAGAGAGCGCCTGGGAATATCTACAAAAGCAGGTTTTTCTTTTTTTAATAGAAGAGCACAAGAACGTGCAGGAAGTCAGGGAGGAAGGCGCAAACTTTACATTGATGAACGGCGTTTCTATATTATTAATTGCAGACAACTGGCATGCAAAGGCTGCAACACTGTCCGGCACATTTAATACCACCACCACACACTTATGTTTCCTCTCATGGGTGCCCACTGGGTTGATGAATAATGTAGTCTTAATTTGATGGTGTGTCTTATTCTTCTTGTTGGACACCTCTGGACATGTTCTGGCCGTCTCTGGCCTCCACACTCTGGATCGGTTTACATGGAGGTGTCTGTGTCCATGACAGCCGTGCACACTCGGCACACCTGCACCCTGATATGGACGTCGTCGCCGTCATGAGACAGATTTTGACTTCATATTACAGGGCCACCTGGGGTCGTCCGGCGCTGCACGAGCTGCTCCGGTTGGACAGCTGCTGCGTGCCGCCTCGAACAGAGAGTGAATTTTTTAATTATATAAAATTTCCTCTTGTCTCCCTCTCTTGAATTCTATGCAGAGGGCCGTGAATGTGTAAACTGCGGTGCGACCTCCACTCCTCTGTGGCGACGGGACGGTACCGGCCACTACCTGTGCAACGCCTGCGGGCTCTACCACAAGATGAACGGCCAGAACCGGCCGCTCATCAAGCCCAAACGTAGACTGGTGAGTCCTCGCCCCCTCCCCTCCCATCACCTCACTATGAGAGAAGGCACCCAAATATGAGCACAAAGCAGATGCTGGCAGCACAATTCCAGGAAAGTTATATTTTCCCTATGATCTTCCTGGAATTGTTTGTCCCTCTCACCCCCCGATGATCCGCCTTCATGGCCTGTTACAATACTGCTACTATTGCCATTGTTCCCGCTATCATTATTGCTGGTACTTCTGATACTGTTACTGATACCAATGCCCATGCTGCTTTAGTTAACACCATGCTTGAGTAAATGAAAAGCAGCGAGGACACAAAACATTTTGCTGCAGAGCTGCACAGACACTTCTGACATTAACCCTGCAGGAGCCGGACACATTTCTCTGAGCCACAGATTATTTATTTTATGGTTTTAAAGGTTATTTATGAAGCAATTTATAAACACATGTAGTTTGTCTATCTATCTATCTATCTATCTATCTAAGTGCACATGCATTATTTTAATCTTTTTCTATTATTATAGTATTTTTTGAACCCTTTAACAGAAATAACTGTTTTATTCCTATTTCTTTATTTCCTTACTGAAGTTGAATCTTTGTCGACAAACAAACAAACAAATCCAGACATGTTGATTTTGTCTGGACATTCAAAAATAGCCACAAACAACATTAAGTTGAATTAAATAAATAGATTAAAACTATTTTCTCTGTCAGTGGTTAATTGGTTAGCAGGACCTGATGGGCTGATGTCTGTATCGGTGACTGAATACATAAATGAACAGAAAACAAATAATAACAATTAAAGAGAAAGAAGTGTAGCTAAAATATTACAAATTAATTACTTCAACAGCAAATACTGAATAATAAAAAAGTTTAGTGCTGGTTTAATTAAGAGGGATCCCTTATTTACCCTGGATAATTATGACTGAGGGGTTTATAGAATTTGGCAAATACATCTTTAAATCATTAAAGATATTCTAAAACCACCAAATCCTTTTAGTTTTATAAATACATATATATATATATATATTGATGACATGTATATTTTCGCGTTTTCCACGTCGCTCCTCCTCGTGAGCAGCCCATTAGATTTTCCACTGGCTCGGCCCATGTGTGGCTGTAGCTTTTGCATTTTCAGCTCAAGTGTTTTTCAGAGTTGTGTTCAAAGGGGCATCCAGTTGTTTCCTATCCGGATATCTGCCCGGCCCAGATAAGGAAGTCAGGCTCCCGGCTGTTTCCGCCTTCAACCAGCGCGCTGCATTCTCCACAGCCAGACTGACATATACTGTAAAGAGATTATCACAACACTGGAGGAGCCGCTTATGTGTGAAGAGACAGACCGAGAGGGGCGGGGACTGGAAAATAAATGGATTTATGTTCTTCTGCGGTGTTACACGCGCAGCAGTTGTTTTTGAATATTATTATTATTATTTAAAAAAAAAAAAAAAGAAAGGAAAAAAAAAGTTGCGTATTTTATTTCGCAGGAAAAATGACCTGAGTTGTTGTTGTTGCAGCAACGAGTCCACCTGAAATTAATTACAAGAAGAAAAAAAAACACAAAACTGGATGCTGCCTGCAAAGCAAGACAGCCGGAGGGTTCTTGCATGTAAAGCTAATGTTTCTTATTATGTGTGAAGAATTGATCCGCAATGGACGCAGGAGCACGTTGCCAGGCAGGACACCGGGTCTTACACGACTTTGTAGCCCCGCTCCCCCCCCCTCACCCGCCCCTGGATCAGGATAAATAGAGGGTTTACACAAGGCGTGCATTATAACCTGTTAATACCAGCGTGCTTATTTTTAATTCATTAAATATGATCATTACCGGCAGGCGTGGGGTGTACAGAATCAGGCATTCTCCAGAAAAATGTCCCCATATCTTATTGCGCAAATAGGAAAATTTGATCATGGTCGTAGCGGTCTGCGTACATGCGACTGATTTAATAGAGGAGTTAAGTCATTTTTCCAGTCCTTTTGATGCTTTTCTGCACATGGTTCTGCGGTCAAAGTAGAAACCTCACGAAAATCCACGTGCCGCCGTTTAATTTAAGAAAAACTTGATGTCTCTTATTGGTTCTGCGCTCAGGCAGAAATCACAAATAACCTGCATGCAAAGTCGGTGTTGTGGCTTTGATAACGTAACACAGATTATTAGCCCTCTGCAGGCAGCATGGCCGTGATATTTACTGTGTTCGGTGCAGCCCGCAGCCCGCGCTGACCTCCCCAACAACGCGTGAATGGCTCATTATTCATGATGTATTTTCTCTGCTTCCTCCAGTCCGCTGCTAGACGTGCAGGCACCTGCTGCGCAAACTGCCAGACCACCACCACCACCCTGTGGAGGCGCAACGGGAACGGAGACCCGGTGTGCAACGCCTGCGGCCTTTACTTCAAACTGCACAATGTAAGTTTACAAAAAAAAGAAAAAAATGCACTCAAGTGTGGGGTTTTGGGGTTGGGGGGGAGGAAGGGGGAGAGCGGTGCTGGTCGTTAACTGGTCAAGTGGGCGGACAGCTCCTATCGATTTAGGAGCAGAGAGACTGTGAGAGTGTGCAGGCAAAGCCTGCTCACCCTGTCGAGCAGAACCCACCGGTCGTCTTTTTTTTATTAATCCATCGTTGTTTCAATGGGGGGCGTTACTCCCCGGAGAGGCTGCAGGGTGGGACTGTCATTCAGTGTAACGGCGTCGGTTACACTGATGAGGATTTGTCTGAGGCTGCTCCTTTCAGCTCCATCCACATGCATTCATACTGACCAGGACGTTTCTGTTTGGTTTTAAATTAGACAAAAGCTGAAAAACGCCCCTGACTCGCCTTATAATGGAGCTATGTATGCAAAACAGCTGCTCATTATTTATAGCATCCATTTCACACTGGTGTAACTCCTAACACTGGGCTGCCATGAAAGAAAAGCATGTCAATCCGACTTGGAAATGCAATATGTGACATCTTTCTGGTGACATTTTGAATTATCGTAAACAAGCCGGAGCTAAAAGCACAATAGATTTCTGAGCAGCGTAATGTGACAGTAGTGTCTATGAAGCGTTTGTGCGGCTTGTCTTGAGCTAATGTGCTGCTCTCCACAGGTCAACAGACCCCTGACCATGAAGAAGGAAGGCATCCAGACACGCAACCGCAAGATGTCCAGCAAGTCCAAGAGGAACAAGCGAGCAGGGGACGGCTACGACGAGCTCTCCAAGTGCATGCAGGACAAGGCCTCTCCCTTCGGCGGCGCGCCAGGCCTCAGCCACATGACCCACATGGGTCACCTGCCCCCCTTCGGCCACTCCGGACACATGCTGCCTACTCCCACGCCCATTCACCCTTCATTCGGTCACCCCCACCACTCCAATCGCTCGCCAGTCTGGGCTGAGCCTCACTGAAGCTCCTCCAGACGCAGAACTCCTCCGCCCGTAGGAGCCGCCACGCCGCCATTAACACTAAATGGCCTCCACATCGCGTCGAAAGCTGAGTGGACACGTTGCGTCATGTACAGTGGTTGGAGGGGAGAGACTTTCAGTCGGTCTTAATGACTGAAGGTCGCGTCATGCCTGACCTCACTGATGGGACGCTGCAGGGCAGGACTTTAGCGGACTCTGTGAAGAGTTAATGCGACGAGGGGTTCGTTCGTCCCTGGGTGACTGAGGCTAACAGGAATGGAGTGAATGGAGACGCTTGTCATTCTTTTTTGCTTATTTTTACTAAGTCACTTTGGTACCCACCTCTCCTTGACCCTGTAACAGGAGACTCATGGGAGGTCTTAAAAAGAACCGCTGTTCTCACCTCACGGCTATCTCATTATACACTGAGATACGTGCACCCTGTCCATCCCCGGGCTGCCGTCCACAGAACAAACTCTCCAGCGCTGGAAGTCTAAAGAGTGGCCGACAGCTACACCTCTGTTACGAACCAGTCCGACGCAGACTACAGTACCCACAAACCAGTGCTCTCCTCACATGCTGGATTGTACACCACCACAACGCTCACCTGTTTTTAATAATGGACTTTTATGGAAAAAAGACACAGTAAATAGAGTGTTTATAAATGCTTAATTGCTATTATTGTTGTTATATTTGATGTTATAATTATTGCTACGATAATTTATTTTCACTCTTAAAGCTTTCGTCAACGACACATGGAAACTGTTATGAGTTCAATTTCATGGTTATTACGTAAAGAAAAACACTGACCTATCTTAGATGAAAAGTCCTTGAGCTGTATGTTTTTATCATTTTTTCCATCTCACAAAAGTAAAGGAAATAAAGTTTAATACTAAAGTATAATCTGTCACTGCCTCCTGAGTTTAGTCTGTCTCTATCATTCCCACACACACACACACACACACACGAGCATCCAGCATCACACTAACTCCTTTTAATGAAGAGCGCTTGATTATTAAAATCATAAGTGATATCAGATGCATCAAGCGAGGCTCTGTGATCCCTTAAGCGTGGTAATGCTTTGGTCAGGCTCCTCCTCTATCTGTGATGGCTTGTTGTTAAGAGAAGGCCTCTTTGTGGAGCTTTGGCCCCCGGGCTGGACCATTGTACCCAGACAGCAGACTCCAACGAAGGGCTCCGGAGTCACACACAGTCATACATATGCACGTACCCACATGCTCATGCGCGCACACACTCGGGGGGGAAAAAAACAAAAACAAACACAAACTCTAATTCACACCCTTATTGAACCGAACAACCCATGCGCGTCCTCTCTAACAGGCACATTTTCTAGTGAATTTGTATGTGGCAAATACTGAGTCATGAGTGCAGTTCAGCGGGAGCCTTTTCTCGTCTCTCTCTCTCTCTTGGCTGTGGTGATTGGAGTGAGAGGAAGGACAGCAGGTCTTTAGTGGGAGAGAGCGAGAGAGAGGAGGAAGGAAAGGCAATCAGGCGACCTGAGCAAACACGTGGGGGTCTGCTTAGACCCTTCTCACACAGATGTGCACGCAGCTGAGGCAGCCAGGAAGCAGGCGTCCACTCTGTTGCTCCCTCATCTCGTCCTCTTTTTTTTTTTTTTTTTTTTTCTTTCTCCTCTCTGTTTTGTTTATCTTTTTTCACCCTCCCATTTCTTCTGTTTGGTTTTTATTCTCCTCTTTTTCTCTCTGTCTGTGTTGGTCACTCTGTCTCTCCTTCCCGTTTGGACGATTAAAGTAAAATAAAGGGGCTGAGGGAACGTTGAACGTAGCCAGCCACTAATGAGTCTGCTCGATTAGGGCCAATTTGAGGTCATCATCACTGAGTTCAGCGTACCCTCACACGCCCACAGCACAAACCATCCGATTAAACAGCCCAGGCTAAAAGTGGACTACCACCCCTCCCTGAACCCTCCACCCTGCTCACATCTGCTAGACTGCTGTGGAGGTTGATCTGCTGGGGTTTCCCAGAGGCTTGATCGCTTCAAATTGGAAATAATATTTATCCAGAGATTTACGTAGGTGCCGGTTTGTTAGCCAGCGTTTGTGCCGGAGCACCGTGCTGTCAGCTCATGCCGCACCATAGCACCCACATCGCCGACTGGCTGCTCACGCATGGAGACAGGACTGGAGCGCTGCATCTGAGTGTCTGTTTTCAGAGAGGGGGTGGGAGGGACCCCCCCTGATCCACTTGCTGAACACCAGTGAAAACGTAACGCTCCACTGCCAATAAGCAGTCAAGCCATCTGTGTGTAGCGTAGCGCTGTGGGTGCTGGGCCGTGTACAGGCCACGGCTCCGGTGGGTTGTGTGTTGCTGCAGCCAGCGAGGCTGCTCGGCCGGGCTTGGCCGGACTCCCGGAGCCTGAGAGGGGGAGACGGAGAGAGCCAGCGCTCTTCAATGAGGCCCTCCAGAGGGAAGGGACAGCCCTCCCAAAAATAATACAGCAGTCTGCCAGGCCAGCGACTCCCAGAGCTGCCGTCGTCTGAACACACACACAAACACACACACACACACACACCCCCACACACACAAACACGCATGTGTACATGCATAACAGGACGGTGAGCGACAAAGCTACTCCTGCCTGACGCGGAGGCGGTGTTTGTTTAGAGCAGAGCAACATTTAGTCTCCCAGGCCTGAAGAGACATTAGGTAGCAGGCACATGACATGCACACTTGCTCTTGAAACGAATGCTTGGCTAAGGGTTTTGGTAGTCAACGTGTGCCATCACTGCTCCATTTTCTACTCCATTAAATTCATTCAGACTCTGCAATACGAGGGTTTTGTGTACTTTTCACTCACTAAGCCACATTAGACCAACAGCTACAGTGACCAAGACCTCCCCCACTCCTAACTCACATCGTGAATTATGTGACACGAAGAAGAGCCGTAAAATAGGATGTTACTTATCTTCACTATCAAAGTGGTGTTCCATAGAAGTGATGAAGAGGAGAGATCTCGGATGCGTCGGCGGGGTGAGCATGGTGGCCACCTAGATCAGAGCACCGAGAGGTTTATGACTTCAACCTGGAACTGGATGTTTCAACTCATCTTGACTCCCTACCTCCTTTTCTTTAAAACTCTGCTCTTCCGTTTGTCCCGAACAAGCCCCCTCATCCCCAGCTCCACCACCAACGCTCAATCCCTCTCGGAGCTCCATGTTACTCCCCTCTATCTCTTCATTCCCCCCCCCCCACACTACTCCCACTCTTTTCTTGTCTCGTCTCCCACTCCCCCAGCGTATTTGTTTTTGCATCAAATTGAATTAGCGGAATCAAAAGGTATCCCGACCATCCCCTCGCAAAGTTGAGTTAGGGAGAGAGACACAGAAGATGAAAGGAAGTGGAGCGCGGTTCAGATGCAGGTCTCTTAGTGTGTGTGTTGCAACGGGGGTTGACCTTTGCCTGGGCCTAACTAAAAAAGCATCCCTCCTTCCTCAGACCCCTAGAAGGATATTAAGGCTGCAAGACAGAACAGTATTTAGATAATACAAACACGGGACATGTATTCCTAACTTTATTTAAAGTTCAGTCACACAGTAAGTTGCTTGTTTGTTGACTTCCCCAGAAAAGAACTTAAGCTTTTCTACGCCGTGATGAAGCATGAAATAAGCTAAACTAAGCTCTTGTGTGGCTCCCGAGATGTAATGAGTGTGTGTGAAGACCCACGCGTGAACTTCCTCTTTTCATGGATCAAGAGAAATTCATAGAAATACCCCTCTGACAGGAAAAAGGTGGGTACATTCAGTAAAACACCTGGTGATCACTATTCATAGAAACTGCAGCAGATACTCAAATAACTCTTACCACTTTTAAAATCAATCAACCGCACCATGTAGCGACGATTTGATCAGCAAAACTTTGACAGTAATAGCTGTCACTCAAAGAGACGCAAAGCTGACAGCAGATAATCTCTGATGACCTCTGTTGGCAGGAAACAACTGCATCCTCAGCGTCAGAGTGCTCAATCTCACCAACGATCTCTCAGAATGTCAGAAATTTGTCAGAAAAAGTCAAAAGTGTTTTGATCTTGCATCATTTATGTCTCCCCGATGACCGCTATGCTATCCTTTCTTTTCCTCCCCCTTCAGGCCCGTCATTGAAAGGCAGCGACCTGAGGTTACAGCTGCATGCCAAGCTTGACTGAGGGCATGTTTTCAAAGCAGTGAAAAAATAAAAAACAGGAAGTGAGAAGTTCAAACAGGAAATAGTTATGGTGCACTATTAGGACCAATTAAGACCATAGAGGTCTGACAGAGACAGTAAAAAGAGATTGATTATGAGGGGTGTTTGGTCTGTACAGTGTTTAAGAGTAATTCTCTGCAAGGTTTCATCCTGTCAGGTATCATCAGGCTTCCACTGGCTGTGCTATTATACATTTGTTAATTATTTGTTGGATTATTTGAGCTATTGAACTTTGCACAGACACAAGCGCTGACCATAAGAGATATGAAAGGGATAGTTTGGATTATTTTAAGTGTGGTTATGTGAGGCGCTAATCAATAGTTGGTGTATTACTTACAGTAGGTGTTGGTCAGTACGCCCCCAGTTTGGAGAAGTCCCGCCAAGGTCGCTAAGCAATGTACTGATGTGGTGACAAGTATCTTAGCCACCTGAAAACAGGCCAACCTGTGTTTGAGGCTGTAATTGTAATATTTACACTGCTCTGTCACTGGGGAACAGAAGCGGTTCTTTCTTTCTCTTCGCTTGCTTCAAAGCCACCAGATTCCATTGAAAAAACAGTCATTTTACCCTGCAGGACACAGTAATCGCTGCCTCGATCGGTTGGTTTGCTTGCGCTATTGTGTGACTTTGGTTAAAGGGCTAGTTCAGATCCACACTAATGTGTCTGTGGTTCAGAGGTTGAGGCAGCGGTAACCCAGCAAACTGTTCTGCAAGGTAAAATTACTCTTTTTGTCAATGGAGTCTGGCGGGTTTACAACAAGCTAAGAGAACGGCTTCAGTTCTGTGGGAAAGGGCCGTCTGACTGCAAGGTAAAGCACATACTCTTAAATTTATGTTATTGTTTTTTAGGTGGGCCTTTTTTTTTAGGAGGCTGAAATATTAGTTAGCATCTATGTGAGTCTCCTGCCTGCTTCTCCAAACTGGCAGTGGGCTGACCGCCATCTAAACATTACAAACAATCTGAACATCCCTTTAAGCTTCCTTGGGATGAGTGGCTGACATTTTTTATGCCTGTAGCATCAAACATGGAAGAAAATGTAGGTTTGTTTACCATTTAATACTCAAACTTAAAAAAAATAAATTGGAAGAAAAATAACATTTTGACTTTATTTAGAAACACATTATTACGACTTTCTGACTTTTTTCTCCGGCATCAGTGGCGTAGCTTGTAAATATGAAAGTGGAGAAGTGAAAGTAACAGGGAAAGTGTTTCATATCACTGAGATAGACCTTATTGCCACAGTTTGTGGTTTAAAAAAG
Organism: Pempheris klunzingeri; assembly: GCF_042242105.1. Taxonomy (NCBI): domain Eukaryota; kingdom Metazoa; phylum Chordata; class Actinopteri; order Acropomatiformes; family Pempheridae; genus Pempheris; species Pempheris klunzingeri. The sequence continues at coordinate 4,191,923 of NC_092013.1, forward strand.
GTTTCTGAGTAGAGTGTAGTGATAATGAAAAATGTTTATGAGTGCATAGAGTTACAGGTCTTTGTGGCTGCTATGCTGAACTCCCAGATGATTATCCCCTCTCTAACTTGGTATCCACTTGCCTCGCTCTGCTGACGGGGTGTTACTGCCATGCTAATGTCTCTGGGTTCCTCTGTTTGCACACAATCCCTGCTGAAATGAGGCGGATACAAAATCCTGACACCATTCAGCTCCTCTAATCACATGAATTTGCAGAAATTCAAACTAAGACCAATATGAATTAGCATCAGTCATCTGACCGTTTTCCCACTCTGGTCAGTTCACACATTCTTTTCCACAGTAATCGAGTGGCTGTAATCTGCTAAAAAAAAAAAAAAGAGTAACTGTCAGAAGCAGGGTGTGGACATGCAGAGCTCCCCTCCCTCGACTCACCCTGAAAATGAGGTCAGTCTCCTCTCACCTGGGACAGGGAGCATTCAGGATGTTCACCTGGGACAGGTAGTGTTCAGCTCTCATTCATGCCGTGCTCTGCTGTGCTGAGGCCCTCCTGCCCACCTGCTCCGACAGACAAATTCATCCCCACTGTCTGAGGACAAATGAGCCCATTCATCTGGAGGCTCCCATTGACAAACCGGGGAGCAAGTACAGTTCTAATGCCTGGGAGGGCTCAGGGGAGTGGGCGTCTGGACCAGCCATCCTCTTCCGCGCCCATATAATGTCCCTCGCCATTCCCGGCCCCCGCCCCGCCACTCCACTCGCTTTCACCGGTAGGTAACTGGAGAAAGGCATGAGTGGGGGAGTCGAGGGCACCTTGGCCAGTGGCCAGGAGTGAGAGGATGGGACCCAGGTGCCTACCCCTGGATGGATCCTCTGGACACTCCCTCAGGGAGTGATGACCAGACAGAGAACGGGAGGACTGTGGAGGACAGGAGAAGCCCACAGAGACCTGCCGTGCCCTGCTCAGAATCCCAAGCTGTTCAGCTCCCTATTGTAGACTGACGATGGTTGCTTGTGTGGTGGATTAAGTGACAGAGCTGCTCTGTGGCTGCCCTGAATTCACTGTCAAGCCTGCTTCATTCTCATGGACCAAGTTGTCCTCACAACAAAGCACCGCCGCTCTTAATGCACTGAGGTATTCAGGTGCTTCTAGTTTTCCTGTATGCAGAGGCACACCAGAGAAATGCTGACACGGTCGCTAAACCCCACAGAAGGAGCCAGTCGGCCTCGCCTCGCCTCGGTCCAGCTCTCGCCATTCACGCAGAAACACAACATGATGTGAGGGCATTCCTGGATGATTTTTCTTAGTGCTTATCTGCAGTACGAGATTTTGTTGTGTCTATGGCTTTGTTTACCCAATACTAGTCAGGTTCATATAGACAGGCATACACAAACACTGACAGGGACACATACACAGGCCACTTTCAAGAGGATGGAACAACCAATGAAAGACAGTGTGCTTCATTTTAAAAAAGCGTGATATGAATAAACCATTTAAGGACCACAATGAGAACGATGAAAGTGTTATTTGTAAGGGACAAAACTGTGGATGTGAAGAGCTCTGCTACATCCAAACAGGCGACAAAAAAGATGTGACATCTGTCACTGTATCAACATTTGATTCTTTTCTAAGTCTAAGCAGAGGTTACAGTTACCACCACTTCTATCTGTAGCATGCACTACCTCGATAACCTTGACATCTATGCAGTAGACGTAGTCCCTCGTTATTTAACTTTTGTTTTACTTCAAACCAGGACGGGAGCACATGCAGCAGACCTGCAGCCATTACACAGTAGATGCCAGAATTCAGTGGAGACAGAAATTATCAGGGGCATCACACACGCATACACTCTCACTGCAGGCCTATCTGCTGAGGATCGGTATGAAAAAGGCGTTGTGCTCACTCATTGGCTCAGTGGGATGTTGCAACCCCAGCGCCTAACTGGTCCTTATCTCCCCTGAGCAGGCTGCACAGCTTGATATGCATCTGTCATATTTGTCGGAAAGAAAAGACACCGTGGTGAAAGCACGATGAGTCAAAAAACGGGCCAGCGACATAAACTCACTTCCCTGCGGTTTCTGCATGACCGTGATCATTTGCTTGTCTGTGTCGACTCCCTGGTTGAGAAGGCCGCTCGACACCAACACGTCCAACACAGTTGCCAAAGCACGCCATTACGGTCTTGTACTTTCTAGTTTTCTTGCGTGTGGATATCGTAGCACACCTGATCGTTCTGCGCTCACATGCCTGCACAGGTTATACATGCTAGCAGTCACGCTAAGAAAATACGAAACCAGCAGCAGATTGTCATCATTCCATCACGGCCATTACCATGACGACAGATAAGGCCCTGTCCTCTTGTCGTCATAGCGGCCTTGCATCAGCTCCATCAGCTGCTGTGGCTAGCTGAGCCTCTCACTGTGCGGGTGTGAGTGTCTATCTGAGGGCTATCTGGGCTGATAAGAGCTGGGAAAAAGACAGCAGAGCAACACGTTTACCACCGAGCTGCTCGCAGCACTAAAGGCTGCAAAGGCTGTGGACAGAGTTGATGGTGAGAGGGTTTAAGTGTCACAGACAGCTTCTCCGTACACGTACACCGCTCCTGACATACACACAAGCAGGCAAACAACAGAAAAGGCATCTCAGACGTCCCGTCTCCTCCTTCTGGTGGCTCAGGTTGTGAAAGGGACCATAAAGGTCATGTGGTCAGGGACAATCTCTGCTCTCTTGCTAAGCTGAGTCTCTTTCTCTGTGCTACGTTTATGCCTCTGATTGACTTTTAGCCTGCCAAACCATCATTAATTGGCATCACACACACACTACTACAAACACATTATACACACACGCACTGATGCGTGCACACACACACAAACACAAGGCATCTAATCCAGCTAATCCACCCTGCCAGTTGAACAACTGGTAACATGGTTAATCACCCATGTAAAAATAAAGACGAGACCAAATTGACTGATAGAATTATTCCATTTACCCGTCTGATTAAAACATTTCACCACTGCCACGGTTCACTGGAGATCATCTCAAAAAAAAAAGAAAAGAAAACAACACATGAAAATTAATTAAAAGTCAGAGATGTACACGGCTTCATTCAATTACTGGTGCAAGTACCAAGCTCTGTAGCATGATAACTGGCTCGTACAGACACATCAAATTAGCTTAGAAATAAGAAATAAGGAATCAGGGAGCCACTTTGAAACTCTTTAAAAGGGCAGGACGGACTTCTTGAAACAGGAGACACTTTCTCCAAACAAGGGAAGCACTCTCCTGAAAGGGAAGAATGAGCAGTTTACGACACCCTTTCAGACGGCAGAAATCCTCGCCGGACACGAGCTCGTTAGACCCCGGGTCACTAACCATCAGCCCTTGCCCTCCCGGTGTGACATCATGGGCCGCGGGGGGTCGCGGTGAAGTGTGCTGAGACAGTAGGGTGCAGGCCGAGCTGGGAGCGGACAGAGGCAGAGAAAGGCAGAGTGAAACAAAGGAAAAGTGTGGTGGCTGAGAGAGGGCTCTCTGATTCGTTTCCTTGGCAGAATGACAAAACTGTGAGGAATGCAGTGGAGAGGGGAAAGAGAAGTGATCAAGAGCTCAAGAACGAAAGGAGGGGAAAAAAATAGACGACAGACGAGGGGAGAGAGGCCTGCTGAATAAGCCAGGATGGCAGGGCCTTCCATTGATTCATTTCCCCTTTCCCACCCTATTACCATTCTCTGTTTCTCTCCTCTGTAGCTGTACATTCATTAGCTACAGGCCCACTGCTACTTTTGATATTAAAAGAAGCATCTTTTTTGATGTAGTGGATGGAATAAAGTGGTTGATCCCTGTATGTATTTACAAAGAGGGATCGCTACATTGAAGACAAAGGCAATCTGTGCATCCCAGTAAAACCTCCAATTAATTTAGACACATACAAGTGTGCGCGCTCATGCACAGAAACAGCAGACTACACACACACACACACACATACACACACATAATTACAGTGAAGAGGGCAACAGGCTGCCTCTGTCAGCCACATTTCACAGTGGCCTATCATGGCCAGGCGCACCAGGCCTGCGGCCAACCACTGCTTATGAACTGGGTAAACACTATCACCTCGGCTACATGGAGCCTTACACACACTCCCAGAGTGCCATCCAGCACACATACGGGCTGCGTGATTAATGGAGTGTGAGCATTAGATATGACAGCATTACTAAGCCTCTGTGATATAGAGCCACACGCAGCCACTCTGGTTCCTTTAGTCCGTTTTGTACCCATCACAGTGTCCATCCTTTGTCCACTGGCTCTGGACTCCCGTCAAGTCGCCGAGGCATTTTGCTTCAGAAATACCACCTTGGCATAATGTTTCATTTTTAATTTGACAGTGATGAAATGCTCTGCCTCGGTAAAGTATTTTTAATACCTCCATTATACTTTACAGGCTCTATACTGAATACTGGCAGCAGATCCAAGTTTCGAGGACACACACACACACACAGACACACACACACATGACACAGTATCAAAGGACAGCGAGAACATTAGCAAGTCCAAAATCTGTGTCCGCTGTTCTCAGTGTGCGTTTAATGGGTGTAAATGTTAGGCTCGCATCAATCCTTTGATATGGCGGTTTATTCAGAGGGCTGAACTGAAGCCCCATGTTTACACAGTGCTAAGTCGGGTCATGAGTCATTTGCTCAGTTGTTCAACAGTTTGAATGTAGTTTGGCTTCATTATATGCCCATCATGTGACAGCAGTCAGCCAACGTGCCCCCCTCCACGGCTCCATAGCTCCTCTTCCCTCCTCTGCATCTTCTCATACCCGTCTCTAACCCCGCAACCCCTCCTCCCCCAACTTTCTACTGGCGCCTGTACGGTTAGTTAGGGATCGCCACAGGACATCATGTGACAAACAAGCAAACACACACAAACAAGCGCGCACGCAGGCACGCGCGCACTCGCGCGCACACACACACACACCAGCTGACGTACAAGCATGTAAACTACACGTACCAACACATTCATTCGTCATTCGGCCTTCCATTGACTTCTTTCATGTGGGATCAGTTGAATGAGCAGTGGAGCGCTCCAACAATAGAATCCATTCTACTGGCAGCGTCGATGCTGTGTGTCCATGTGTGTTCGTCCCGGCAGTGGCCAGACACACCTTGAGGCTAAATGTTATCACTTACTTACTGTAGTTACAGCCTTACTAAATCCAGGATTTGTTACTTGTTTTTTCATACGACAACTCAATTTATGCTAGCCATGAATCAGAGTGTTTCCAAAGTATTTATATGGTTTGTCCTTTGACGACTCGGTTTCCATTAATATTTCTGAGAAAAAAGACAGTTGAGGCTTCAAGCACTTTGATTTATTTGGGGGATTTCTTCATTTTGTGACGTATTGATGTCGGAGGAACAGGAAATATTAATATCTTGAAAAGAAGCCATTATGAGGTTAACACCCCGTTGATCCCCATGCTCATTACTCGACCTCCTTACCTACGGTATCTACCCCAGACTCCGCTCTCGCTCGGATCCCCCACCCCCACCGCCACTCTTCACTTTCCCTCCTTGTCTGGCAGATCTCCAGCGTCTGAAACTCTAGACAGCACCGGTTCTGCCCTTTCTACAAAATTTAGGAAGCCATTAGCAACATCAAATCATTACTTCGGGAAAAGGGAGTGGAGTGACGACGAAAGAGAGAAAAAGAACAAGGGAAAGAACAAGGCACACGCAGAAACAGAGAGGGATATCAACTTTCTGCTGCTCTCAGTCACTCCATTACAATAATGTGCAGGGACCCATTTTACTAATACATAATGGAATGGTACCCATAATAAACAGTAAACGAAATCACTGACCGAGAGGATCAACAGGACACACTCCCTGTAGAAAAGCCTCGCCTCGCTTTACAAGCACGCACTCGTACAAAGCTAAAAATAAAGTCACATCCCGCGACAATGCTACTTTTGTAAGAAACGAGTGTTGAGTAACTGCAGAAACAACTTAAGGCTGCACTATAATCAAAAAATAGATGAAATGAAGCATAAATGAAACAATGAAACACCTGTTAGATTCACACCAAGCGATTCTTCTTCTCTTGCCCTCTACTACTTCTGCTTTCCCCGACTCTCGCTCTCGCTCTAGTTACTGCACTGTCACCCCAACGCTAATCCAGTTCAAATGTAAACAGGCTTAGGTCTTCATTCCTCTCTTAAACCGTATCAAATGTATCAAAGCGGAGGCTCAGTGGTGTCCTTGGCTACAGAGGGGTCAAACCGGGGCCACACGGGGCCACACACTCTACTCAATTAGCTCGAGAGCCAGTTAGTCTGAGTGACCAACACCGTGTGCGTTTCTGCTTGTGTGTGTGTGTGTGTGTGTGTGTGTGTGTGTACGTGCACGACCATACAGTAAAACTGTCTGTGTACACAGTTCAATATATGAGTGTGTAATCATACTGCGAGTGTGTGTGACTGAATGTAAATGGTCCTGTGTATTGGGTTAATAGGTCAGGTCACGGCTATAAGAGGCATGAGGATGTGTATATAATCGAGTGTGTGTGTGTGTGTGTGCCTCTGTGTGTCCTGCAGAGACACGAAGTCTCAAAGCTGCATCAACCAAAAGGGGAAAAAAAAATGTGAAAGGTTGTCTGCAGGCTAAGAACAATAATGCAGTCTGTGTCTGCAGCAACATTATTTCTCCGGTTAAGTCAGAAGCCCTGGAGGAGTCCTTGATGGCCTTGAGAACGCACATCGCCTCTTTTTCTAGCAATCCTCAATATCCTTTTCTTCCCTTTTAAATATAACACAGAATACAATCCCCCCTCAGATGAGATACACATGAATTTTACAGGCTGGTTAAAGCCAGATCTGCCTTTAAATTACTATCTAAACCAAGTATCTTTAACCAAGAGCAAACACAGCCAATTAATCACAAGTTTCCAAAAGTACTAAATTTGTCATTTCGTTCTTGATAAAAATCTACCATTAATGTCTCATTTGAAAAAATAATTTGGCCATTTCTTTTTATCCTAAAGGGGATTCTCATTTCTCACAAGATAAAATCCTTGCTTTGACCCTTTGACCTTTCCTTTAGCATGTTGTTGCATCTATGTTTGATACATATGTGGGAAAGCTCTCATTATCTTGTTCTGTTATGGAACAGAAGGAGGAGACCGAGCGTCCCCGGAGACTTTAATTACAATCAGTTTCCTTGTCAAGCTCCAATCTCATCAGCGACAAATATCTTATTGCTCACATTCGCAAGCTTGAGTCGATTGGATACAATCAAACTAATTAGCAAAAGTGAAACCACAGTTCGGCTCCACAATCAAATCCAGCCAAACATATTTTTTTGTTATCAAATCGTCACCAGAGTGACTTCTCCCCAGACAAATAATCTGTATCATTACCATCAACATATTTTGTGGGTTCTGGAGGTCCCTTAGGGGCCCTCGGGTGTAAGGGACCCTCCTCCCAATCTCAATCCCAAACCCATCACTCTTCCTCAGGCACTCAACTGTCGATCTGACCCTGATCTGGGAACCAGGTCTTATCTGATCCCCCAGGGCTCCCTGAGGGGGCCGAAGGGGTAGAGGTGGGGCGTCCCAGCCAAGCCAAGCCAAGCCAAGCCGTGTCTACATACCTCCCCATTAACAGCCAACGCGAAACTTTCAGGAACCCAACTGTGAGAATGTATGTTAAAATAGACACACCGGGTCGATAACATGGGTTTAAATGATGCTGAACATCTATTAGCCGTTAGCCAGATACGTCTATTAACCATAAATTAGCACGGCTAATCTGTTTTAAGATTGTTTATATCGCGAAGGGAAAAGAAGTAGAATCATAAATGTAATTTCCAGTCGTGGAAGAAGTTAAAATAAGCTAAAATACTGTATACTGTTCCGCTCTCAAAATCTTAGGTGAACAAATATTAAAGTATTATCAGCATAAAAGTACCTAAAAGTCTAAGATAGATAGATAGATAGATAGATAGATAGATAGATAGATAGATAGATAGATAGATAGATAGATAGATAGATAGATAGATAGATAGATAGATAGATAGATAGACAGACAGACAGACAGACAGACAGACAGACAGACAGACAGACAGACAGACAGACAGACAGACAGACAGACAGACAGACAGACAGACAGACAGACAGACAGACAGATAGATAGATAGATAGATAGATAGATAGATAGATAGATAGATAGATAATTTTTTTATATTTCTGCCTAATAATAATGATAAATTGAGATATATTCAACAGTATTCTGACACAGGTACTGATACTTCAGCGCAGCAGGGACTTCAGACACGTCCGATTATTGAGATGTGACTGCTTGCATATTTTAACTTCCTTAACAGTCCATTTAGTAACCATTCTGGAGCTTTCGAATAATATAACATGTGATCTTCTGTTGGCTGCACGGAGATCACATTTGTGTCTGTTGCATCTTCAATAGGGAACCTATGAAGCGATGCGACAGGCCTTGTAGTTTATGACACACACCATGTTTTTTTGTTATGCCGCATGTCATCACCCTTGTTTTTTTTCTCCGTGTCTCCTGTCCATCCCTACCGCTGCCAAATGAGGCCAAAAAAAGCTTGTTTAACTCCCGACCTCCTGAAAACAGACACTTTTCCTCTTCCCCTCTTTTCCTATAAGGTTTTTCGCATGCTATATTGCTGATATTTGTGATATTGGTGATACCGGGTATCACATAGAGCGATGTTTGCTTTGTCAGTGTGTTTGTCCACCTCTCAGTGTGTATAACGCTGTATCGGTGTGTTGACTTGTCTCTCGTCCCTTTATCAAAAGACTCCATCGTGCAGAAATAAGCTCTGTCAGGTCTTGTAGCCAATTGTCCCGAGGCTCGTCCATCAGACACAGATTGAATTGGAGCCTTTTAATTAATAATGCCATTTATCGGGGATGGGGGGTGGGCATTGCGAGCTCATCTTTGTAATTGGGGACGCCTGATTAGGCTCCGGAGGAAGCTTTTAAGCTAGCAAGGTTATCAGTGCTCCTCCCTCTGCCTGTCATCACCCCCTCGATGTGGGCTCCAGTTCTCCTTCACTCTTGTCTGATCACTTCTATTCTATTATCTTTCTCTGCTGGTTCCTCTGTCTTTTCTAATCGACTCTTCAACAGGTGTCTCACATGAAATTCCTTCAGTGAGCTGAGTGCACACTGTGTCATATATACATGTCAATACATAATACTTAACATTTCCATTCATCGTTTTACCAGCTGCCTGCAGGCTCAGACTGAGTCAGACTTAATGCCGGAGAAAGTGAGGCTCAGCACTGAGAGAGCTGGACAGCTCCTGTCCAGCCTGATGTGAATGGAGACTTATTGATCCCAGCAGGCTGTGGCTGGGGGGCCCTAATGCATTTACACCCTGCTATACTCCCTCTGCACATTCAGTTTGTCCCTCTTAATTACAGCTACACCATAACGGATCCATACAACTCCCCTGATACTCGATGACTTTCTCTGTGCTCTCCTTCTTTTTTTTCCACCCATCCTCATTTCCCCATTTTCCCCTTTATCCCCCCCCCATTTTCTCCCCCACCCTCAGCCACTCCTGTCCTCTGGGATCCCTGGGGTATTATCTCTAACGGTAATGTTTTTAAGGGCAGTCTGGTGTTGGCATGACTGATGTATTTTGGTGTGCAACAATGTGTTCTTTCAAATTGACCAATAGTGAATGTAGAAACTGAGGAAGCACCGACAACTAATGTCAACTGAGGCTCCATATTGTTGTGGGCTGACTTGTTTTTACTCTGTATTAAACTAACGACATTAGAGGATAAAATTAAGATAATAGGATGAGATTCTGAGCCTATCATGTTGCACTAGCATATCACATACACTATCTTGATTTTTAAGCGGTTTAAACTGGTAACCATGTAACCATGATGTAACTGCAGGATAATAATCAGTATCATAAATTCAATTATCTGAATGAACATCATTCAGACATCCAGGGACCCTAATGTAAACTGCACATAAATTCATGGGCTGTTGACCTCCAAAGGAACGTCCAAGCTCAGCAGGGAAATGTGGAGATTGATTTAGGTATCAACCTAAAAGGAAGGCGAGATGAAACGGTGTTAAATAATCTTATTGTTGTGAATTACTGCGTCTGACAGATCAAGCAACATTTTTGTTAGTGTAGGCCTAAAGCGTCTTCCTCCCTCCCTCCTTCCATCTCTGTCTTCCTCTCTCTTGGTATGCTGTGATCTCTGAGGAACGTCCCTCCCTGTCTCTGTCTAAGACTCCTAACCCCACCTTTACCTCCTCAAAACTTTGTCTCAGAAACGATATTCCTGCATTTTTGCACACTGCCCTGACCTTGTTTTCACTCCCCTCCCGTCATCCACTCAAAAAAGGCCAATCAGAGGAGACCCGTGGTGCTTTTACCGTGCAGTTAACTCGCCAAAAGGAAACCATCGGGTACACTTAGTGAGAAAAAAAAAAAAAAAGGCTGATAGATTAAGCCGGTTCTTCCTATGAAACCAACAGCACACGTTGGGATGACTGTACGGTAATAACAAATGAATCATGGTGGACAAAAACAAACCAAATTTCTTTCCATGCAATAAAACACTTTAATGTCCCATGTGACTAATATCTAACAGGGAGATAATGATGTTAGGGGTTGTGCTGGGGAGATCTGTGATCTTTATCTGCCTGTTTAGAGAAAACATGTAAATCATCAGAGAATAGTCTTAAAATGTGACACGAGAGAGAGCCAGATAAGAGAGGTAGGGAGGAAGGGGCTGACAGGATGAGAGGAAAAGCTTACATACCAGTCTGTTTATGACAGTGATCATTCAAGCTCTTGTATGACATTTTCAAATGGCTTTATTCCCGTGTTTCATCCCTGCATGTGTGCACGATCCTGCTGATAATAAGTTCTTGTAATAATGAAAAGTCCTCGTCAGCATATCACTATTAGCATGATTATTATTACAAGCTAATACAGAAATATCTTGTACGTGCAAATTTGACCAAATTACAGACCTGAATGATCACGGCTACACTGAAATGCGACTACCGTTAAGTGCAAAAGAGATTAAACGGGATTTTTGTTGCATTTCAAACCAAACATGTTTTATCTAAAAATGTTATCAGAGAGAGGAAGAGAAAAGCTCATTTGAAATGACCATCAATTTTGTTACTGTTATTGTTTTGTCTGTGAGGAAGAACAATGTGAAGGAAAAAAAAAAAAGAAGAAGGGATTATAAATCCAGGTGTTTAACTCTGTGGTGTTGTTGTTGTAATGCGCTTCCAAGAAATCATTTTCATTAAATCAATTTGTCTACTAATGTCACAACTTTGAGCTTTTGTGTTGTAGAAGTTGGCGCTACTTTCTTTATCTGTTGAGCAAGATCGCCATTTTTTCACCACAAGAAAAGTGAAATAAATAAACAAGAACTAAGATATGACCAGAGGCATTCCTACATAAACACACAATGTTCTACCCTGTTTGGATCAGACTTCTTTCATACTAAAGATGTCTGTATTTCTGTATCTCTCTGTGCTCGTCTCACTGGTTTGAACTGGGAGGGGCCCAGTGGGAATGATGTCACATACTCCTGTGTACCAATCAGGATTCAGCAACGTTTGAATACTCACTCTGATGACAGTTGTGGGTTTGTTGTCTCACGATACCCATCAACTGTCAGTCAACTCTGATCAAACCACCCCCACATGGTCCTGATAGAACAGATAGATAAAGTAGACAGAGAGGATAGTGGATAGTGAGCAGATGTAATTCAGTGTTAAACCTCATAAATAATAACTAAAGATGTTTTTTGTCTACCTTTAACTTTGATTGTAACCTATTTAGTAAAGAACATTTAATGTAATTAATAAAGAAATATGTGAAAATTAGGTTTTCTCCTGTATTAGCCAGTGTCTCTTTATCTGCCCACCTAACATTAGAACAGTATAAAAAGGAGGAAGAAAACAAAAATATGAACCAGAGAACAAAAATTAATATACCTTTGACTGTACGCCAGAGGAATTCTATCTAAAGTCCAAGAAGACACCAGGTTTTTCCAGGAGCTTGTGTTACTCTTACTTTTATGGAAATGAGTGACCATTCCCCGGCCCAGCACTGCCCACTGGTGCCCTCCCAGCCCACTTCTCTGTTTTGGTGTGGCGTGGTCTTAAGTGGTCGGACCAGGGAGTTCTGTCCCGCGGCCCATCCGTTGGCTGGCTCCTAATCCAGTTAGGGCTGAGGGGGTCTGGCGTTTCCCGTCTTGGCCGAGCAGGCTGTGCTAAATGAGGTTTTTACTTGCCCTGGGGGAGCCCAACTTTAATGGACCCTGCTAAATGAATACATGAGGAAGAGAGGCAGAGCAGAGCGGGGAAGGCTGCTCGGACCAGAGGAGAAGGAAGGACAGTGACAGTAATTAACAGGTAAAGTGATCAGTCAATCCGCTGATCAATCAAATGAGAATCTATCTCTCAGATAATCACTGACAAAGCTGCATCTTAAGGACACGGAAGCAAACAAATTTACTGACGTCTACCGGCAGCTACGGTTATTAAGTAAGTTAAATAAGGCCGCGGTAATGCCGAAAAGCTCTTAGTGACTCAACATGGAGGTGGCAGAGGTCTACACGCAGCTCAGTGCACTTCCTCTCTCCCACTATTGGAAAAAAAAACTATTGTGTGCATGAATGTATTTATAAGCTGCAGCCACTGTTGCTGCTGATCGGAGCCCTTTGCTACAGTTAAAAAATAGCTCCATCTGCACCCCACATACGCAGACTCACAAACAAACAGGCCTCCGCTCCACCCTTTCCCACTGGGTCCATTGGATGGGCAGTGGGCTCGGGGGAAATGAGGTAACACACACACACACACACACACACACACACACACACACACACACACACACACACACACACACACGGACACGGACACGGACACAGAAAAACAGTGGCAGTGTAGCGCCATTCAGGCCTCTATTCTGCTCTGTCCATCAAAGCTGTCAATCTCAGCCCCCTCCCTCCCCGTCGCGGACCTCGACCCACCTTTTAAGGCCCGGAATATTTCGTCCTGCCGGTTGCCATGGGAACCATCCAGATGTTGGCCTCTGATTAGCTGGCGACGGTCAAATGAAATCAGAAGAGGTGTGATAAGATCGCGGGGGCGACAGAGACTGGGAGAGTGGTGGCCGCAAGCGGGAGAAGGTTGGGGGTGGTGGTGGTGGGGGGGAGAGAGAGAGAGAGAGAGGAGGGTGGAGGGACGAAGGAAGTCATAGAAAAAAGGGGGGAGGTGGGCATTAGTGAGGGGTTTGCACACACATTCACACACATTAATGCGATTCACTGGGGAGTGCTATTTTTTCACCCAAACACTTCCATTTTCAGTCTGTGTAATCTTTGTACTGCACCAGAGCTCGGCGGCGTGAACAAATGGCACCAATTTTAAGTCACTCATAACCAAAACAGTCCTGCCCTCCTGTTTTCTGAATGAGAATGTGTCGCGGACATTTTTACCGACAGACAACAGAGCACCTTTGACTCTTCCCTTTTCTCCTGACAGAGAGAGAGAGAGTCAAAATAGAAACAAACGGATGTAGCTGAGCAGCCTGTTAATCCCACAGAGAGGTGGTTGATGTTAAGTGACCTTTATGACTTTGAATTCGCAGTCATCACCGTGCTTTCCCTCCAGTGAGGCTGATTCCACGAGTGATACAAGCTGCACAATCAAATGGCTTTTATACAAACTCCAAACAGCACTTCTCTTCTTTCCTACCTGTCCCGCAAGTACCTAATCGCATCCAAAGTCCCATTTCCTGTCAATGAAATTACATTAAACATCTCCCTCTAGGTCCTTGTTCAAAGTGACCTCAAACTCGCCGAGACTGATAAGGGTGCTAACTAGGTAAAGGCTGAAGCACTTCCCAGTGTTCGGTCAGTGAAAAGAGCTACAGTGAAGGGAGCGCGGGGGGTGGGGAGGGGGGGCTGGGCCCTGCCCCTGCTCGCTCCATTTTCCAATAAACTCCAGCAATCAGATCAGCGCTGCTTTAAATGGACGACTCGATGGCAGCAGGCTGCATTAGCCGCTGGTGTTCTCCCAATCCGATTAGACGGAGACAGTGACAGTTTCCAGCCAAAAGAGGCAGGTAACACACACACGCAGACACACAAAGGAAAGACTACATTTAACGCTATTTGAATATGAAGATGCTCAAACACAGTTATGAACTTAAGTTTGCATAAAAAAGGGAAAGGTATAGACACGACGGGGGATCACACACACACACACACTCAGTGACGCATGCAGGCAGGACCTCTTGTGGCCATTTGTAGTGCTAATTGGATGTTCTGTGGCAGATGTCATTATTGTTGAGCAGTCGGCCACTTGTTTCCAAGTTGTTGGCCAGTCATTTGGGCGTATTAGCAGCTCCTTCAGGGCAGAGGTCACGCCCCGAGGCTCCGTTATGTGTCTGTGTGTGCGCTTGTACAGATGTGTGTATGGTTGTTTGTGTGCATGTGGGTGATTTATGCACGCAAAAACGACTCTCTCTCTCTCTAATGGCTCCCCTTCTTTGAGGACCTGCCTTTTACGGTCACATAATTACCCCAGATTGTTTTTACGTACACAATGGGGCACTTTTTCGCTGCGCACGTGCCTGACATGAGAACCTGGCAACAAGCTGCTAAGTGCAACAGGCAGTGTCGTAAAAATGGTTGCCATACCTCAGATAGCTAAAACCTCTTTCAGGCAGCCGCTCCTCCTCAGGACATACAGCGGAGAGAATGGTCCCTCAGTGTGCTTATCAGGTAAAATAAACCTCAATGATGCAAAGTAATGGCTGGGTTATATGAGAATGCACGTGTGAGGTAGAGACTGGAAACTCCGCTCCTTATCACAGGGCTAGACAGAGAGGAGTGAGACTGTACTTAACAGATTTAGACGGTCAGTGAAGCCCAGCACCTGGACAGAGGGAAAGAGGGGAGGAGAGTCGTATCTCGGGTTACAGTGCAGCAGGCCCGGCCTAAATCAGAGAGCTTCAGAGGAAACCTGGACACGTCAAGAGCGGTCAGCGGGTCAGCTTTTAGTGAGACTGCAGACCGAGCAGCTGCATTTATGATTCGGACTGTTTCTATTTCTTGCTCCGCTTGCTATCGGTTTCAGCAGTTCCACAGTTTTGTCAAATGAACCACTCTTGCAGCTTTGTGGAACAAGTGCCACGCAGCAGAAAAAAAAGAAAAAAAAAAAAAAAAGCAGATGTAGATGGAAAGATTTAAAATGAGTTTACTCATGCATAACTCTGTGAGCTGATAAAAGCAGACCACCGGCTGTTTTTTAGTGTTTTATGTTGGAAACACATTTGTGCAGCGCTGCACTACCTGACGCCTTCTGATCCCGTGGCTGATGATGGACTGCGGATCAGCCAGTTAATTTAGGCCAGATAAAAGCCTCTCATCTCCGTCGAGGTAGATTACTGTAATAGCAGCCTTTCTCATCTTTTGATCTTTTTTACTGCTGCGTCGGTTCATTTGCATGTGTCAGAGATACAGCTTTATTTAGGGTGCTTATTAATGGAAACAGGAGGGATTCTAGATACTAAAACCTGCGGCAGATTAGCACTGACCCCCCTGGATCACGCATGCTGTTTCTTCACATACATTTATGAGCAGGTACACACTCACATCCTATGATGCTGTAGATACACACACGCGCATACGTGAGTAAGGTGTACACGGCCACATATAATCTAATAATGCGCGCAAACAGCACACAGAGAAGAACACAAACTCACAAGCGCATACGCACAGAGACACAGAGATGCAGACACACAACAACACGCACGCACTTAAGACAAACACAAATATTCCTTCATGCCTGCCCCTCACTGACAGCATGTTGGACTTCTAAGCGTTTTCTCAGGCCTCGGACTGTCATCCTCCTGTCTCTCCCCGGCTGCTTCGCTCCAGCAGATATGGTCGATGCGGACGTGTACTTTGTCCAGATCATCCGTGAGATGAGATGAGAGGAAGTGGGAGGTATTGTTCTTCCTGTGGCGCTAAGCCCCTGGGCGATTACCCTGTCAGGAGGGAGAACTCCGCGCCGGCGCCGACTGCCACAAACCAGCGCTAAATCCCAACTGATCGCAAAAGAGGACGATTTTACACTTTAGATTCCTCCCATCTCTTAATGCGGCCGATGAGGCAGAGGATCTTCGCCTCTCCCTCATCTTATCCGCTGCTGCTATCCTCCTCAGCCGGTGGCGTCAACCCCTAAGCTTGCGCTGTGGGGATAAGACTCAACGCCTTGTCAGGCCAGATCAATGTGATTTTACAATGCAGTCCGAGAGAGGGGCCCGTATAGCCAAGCGTGGCAAAACAACAGCACATAGGCCCTTCCACACGCTCAAGGACTGCTCCAAAGTGACTCTTACCACCTCCGTGTATCTAGCTTGCTCAAATAAGATACCATAATCTAACGACAATGTTATACACAAAACCTGCCAACTGCATCTCCTAAATCTGACTACCTTACAGATACCTGCACTATCTCTCCCCCTTTTCTCTCACTATCTTTTAGTTTATCAGAGGGGTTGATCTCCCTGAATGCCTCATTGAACTCCTCCATTGGTTTATCTTATCTATTTTCTCAGAAACACTCCTCGGGACACTTCTTCAAATTCCTCCTCAAGTCGTCAAAGCATTTTTTTTCTTAGAGATCACCCGAGGACACTTCCCCTGAAGATGACACTGTCATCAGTGTATATGGGTGACAGAGGATGTTTATGTTAGAGGGGAATTCATAATGATACTGAAATTATGGTATTGCATAAGGCGGTCAGAAATGCAGTCAGTAACGCCATTGACAGTGTTTTTTTTCATTGCATTTCCTTCCATGTAAAGGTTTTGTTGGACAAAAGGCTCAGGGGCAGATAGACTGAAGGTGAAATGAGAAATAACAGAAATATTGTTCCCCATCAGAGCATCCAGCTGCACGATGACACGCTCCTCTCTGCCAAGTCCTTCGACTGATTTCCTGTTTGGATTTGATTATCATATAGGGCCTTGCTAGTATATCATCCCCTCCCTCTCTTCTCCTCTCCTCTCCTTTACTTTTACGAGTGACAGTCGGGAATAAAGTAGAGCGTAAATCTCTGGCAGTAATAAAGCTGCTCAGGCCAATGTTCCTTCCTAATGCTGGTTCGTCTCTCCCTCATCACAAATTTGTACTTTTTTACAAGACAAGCCCTGACTGCCTTTCATTGCTCGCACTAAGTCATCCTCAAGTGTCAGCTCTCAATCCAGGTTTAAGAGTATTGGGATATCCGCAGTCTAACACAAATACATCCTCCAGAGTAGCAACACACATCATAAACACACATATAAATGCGGGATGCGCTCGCCTGCTAGGGCTGGCACACAAACGCAACTCTAACAACTTCAGCACACACACACACACACACACACACAGTTCCCTCTGCCTGACCACATTCCTGTAAAGGGCGATCATGAATCTTGGCCAGGAATCTGAGTCCTGTGCTGGTAAAGCAGCCTGTGGCAGCAATCCTCCTATCCCCAATGAAGTCATCCCTGGGTGGGCAGGAGAGCCCCACACCTCCCTGACCTCCATCCATCAGCCAGGAGGGAGTGCTCGCCTCTGCTCACAGACTAGATCCTAAATCCATATGCCAGCATGCAGCACCAGCCTCCACACACACACACACACACACACACACACACACTCAAAACACACCCTCCAGCAGCATCTAACCTGTCCGAGGCCCACAGGTGTCAAAACATGCACTGACAGCTCCAAACACCACAGCCCACAACCATCCAATCAGTCAACTGTTAGATAATGCTGTCAAGTGGTCAGTTATTCAACTCCTATCACGAACAAAACCCTTTTCTACTCCTCGTTTATGGCAACAAGAAGGGCAGCTTCCCACCAAGTCAGGAAAACTTGAGAATGATCACAAGAGCACCATGTGAATTAGCTCGTAAAGCAAGCACAACACACACAAAAAAAGTTCAGATTCTTGGCCCGAGATGCCCAAGCATGCCTCTGGATCTGGGTCAGTGCCCACATGTTGGTCTCAGTGGACTGAAATAAATCCCCAAATCACTGCAGCATGTAATTCATCGAAAACTGCAGTCAGACTGGTACTAAACTGTCCTGCTGTGGTTTAGAAATGCGTCCGTAGCGGATGTGCAGCATTGTGTGTGCCATTTAAATTAGGGAGACAACTTTCTGTCGCCTCTCAGCGGAGGAGTAACAGATAGCGTTAATATGTGAATGAGAACAGCTATATTGGGAGTTCGGCTGTTTTAAAACACACTATAGATGACACAGTGAGACACACCTGGCTGTGATGCACCTGTGTGCAGTCTGAATCCTATTCCTGTTGTTCATGTGTTTGTTGACAGATCTGAAAATATTAGTGTCAATACATGTTGTTTTGAGAAGTGAAAAGCATTCTCAGATTTAGCCAGAGTGGTCGATACAGTCTGAAAGTTGCTACAGAGGCAAAATTACACTATACACACATTAACTTTGTATTCTTACTGAGGGACTGCCATGTTGATTAATACTTTACCACAATGTTATCTGGAATCCGCAAAGATACAATAATTTTACTTCTTATTGCACAGCATCGACCATAACCACACACCACAACATTTACAAGACAGGCTGTAATTCTTGTCCATTAATGGGCTGTGCTATGAATACACATATAACATCATAACAAGAAAACACTGTAAAAAAAAAAAGCTCCATAAAACCAGATAAAATCTCCATGAAGGGCACCTGATCTCCCATCACAGCATTCTTCCTCATGCTATAAAAACTGTGAATTCTCTCATTCACAGTCTCTAAAAGAAACCCTCACAACTGTAAAGCCAACTGTGCTCTGATTCTGAGTCAGAGTCCCCTATTGCCCTTTTTAAAGCCCTCCACAAACGGCCTGGTGGGACTTTCTGAGTAAAATGTGGAGAACAAGCTTGATCTGAGAAGTCAGATGGTCACTTGGCGAGTTAGAGCATGTTAGGTCAGACAAACACAGACCCTGAGGACGCCACAATGTCAGAGGCCAAGATCCTCAGTGGTGTGCAGGATAGGCCTTATTGATAAATCTTTTCTCAGTTGATTGATTAGTTTTTTGGCCTGGAAAATGCCAGAAAAATCCTGAAAAGTGTCTATCAGTGTTTCAAAAGCCCAAGATGACATCCTCAAATGTCTTGTTTTATCCACAACACAAAGATACTCAGTTTACTATCAGAAAAGTCAAAAGAAACCAGAAAATATTCACATTTGAGAAGTTTTAGTTGTCAGTTCTAGTAATGGTTGATGTCTAATCCCTTCCCACATATAGTAAATTCAGTTAGTAACATGAGTTTTTAATAAATATGAGGGGACATCAAAACATAACACACACACAGATGTCAGCACTCCCCTAGTTGACCAGAGTCTGAGTCCCACAGGGGTGGGACTGTGGGAACCATGCTGTCACTTCCTGTGCCCGCGGGCCTCAGCCAATCGTCATCAGATAAGAGCCACAGCTCTGCCAATCAGAGCAAGGCCTCAGCTTCACATGACGGGGCACTGGACGCGATAAGGACATAACTTGCCAGGGAAAACATCTTGATCTCAATTGTACCCCCGTCAGCCCGACCCCCCTACCCCCTTCCCACCAAAATAGTTGTTGTGGAGACAAGGTTTCTTTTTGTCTTTTGCCCATAATTACGCTCCCTTTCATCTGCCCCCCTGTTCCCCTTGACCCCTACTCTGGGGTCACTGGCCAGGATATCCCACTCTCCTCACTCCAATAATGTGCCTTTTAGGGTGGATGAAGAGGGGCATTCATGCCAGGGCAGACAGGAGAGCAGCGAGGAGAGTAATCACTCCATCACACTCTGCCCCCGTCTGTCCCAGCTCCTGCCCAAACACCAAAACAGCTCGCCTCGCTCCTTACATCAAAGACCAGTACGCGGACTGCAGCCTCAGCTTCGGCCCTGCGCAGCACAGAGGACGACTGTGTCACCAGCCAGGGAAATGCACAGTTGTACGCCAATGTAGTTGTAATCACTGTGTTGGTGGAAACCCCCCTGAGAGTTTCCGCAATCGCATTTGATGATACAGTTAAAAAAGATTGCTGAGATTCAAAGAATTTAACTCACGCTTGCTTACGTGGAACAAAACAGAAACACGAATGCACATGCGATCATCAAACAGACTTTTAATAAACAGGGTCTGAACTTGCACAATGAGTCACTAAAAGGAAGTGTGTGAATCTTGGGGAATTTTCCATTAGCTAGACCTAGACCTAGCATTGTTCCTGAGCTGCCATCACAGGTGGTGGTCTGGCTTATGAACTAGTCCCTGGACACTGTCTGAGCTGCACTAACTGCAGTCAGGTTACGTCAACATTATGAATGTATTTTAAAGTGCAGCGCGCTGAAGGAGTGTCACAGCGTATCTACAGCATGTCTCCGTGTATCTGTCTGGTTTTACTTTACTGTAAAATGTTGGAGGGCCGATCTTGACCCTGCACGCAAAGAACAATAAGCAAAGTGTGGGGCAGTATCTTAAAGCATTCCTCAAAAAGAGCCGAAGAATGACTGGAGTTCTGCCAAAATCTTCCACTCTCACTGATACATAGACCAACTTTACTGAAATACAGCAAAACCCAACTCTCCGGTCTCACATGAATACGGCATGAAATTAATACTTTTTCTTAACAACTTTAAAAATGTGAAGGTTTTAATTTAGGCGATTTATTTCTAAAGATCTTTAGAATCTTAGGTTATTGCAAGAAAGTCATTTAAGTTAGACGTGTAAATAAAAAATAAAATAAAGGACGATGGGACTGAACGGCAGCAAGGCTGTGATGCCCTGCCTTCATCGGCAGCGTGGACTCGTGCAGCCACAGGCCTGAATAGATCTTAACCAGTCTGCCTGCAGCCTACCAGCCTTTAGAGTTTCACTGTGATCAATAGCTGGATTAATTGCTGAAAGGGCGGGGGAGGAGGAGGAGGAGGAGAGCGAGGAGAAGGAGGAGGTCGTCAGAGCCTCAGGCAGGGGAGGGTTTCAGAAGGTGGGGGTTAAGATGGTGCTGACAGGCAGGGAAAGCTGAAGGGATTTAAAAGGCAAGCAGAGGGGAGCTGGAGTTGGGGCTGTAAGAGCTGGAGAGGGTGCTCCTAACCACCCCCTCCCTCCACTATACCCCACCCCAGGTCACCTGGCAGCGCGCAGGGCGGCGGGCCGTCAGATTAGGATCTGAGAGGGGGAGATAACGAGTTTATTGCCCCCTGGACGGGGCTGTTGGAGCCAGGGAAGGAGGAGGGCAGGCCAAGCAGGCCGGGGTGGGAGGCTTGAATGGTGGTGGGCGTTTGTGTTTGTTTTAACCTGAGGAGATAGATGCAGCCCTGCGGGGGCTTTATGGAGGAGCAGCCCAGTAAAGCACACAGGCAGCATGGTTAGAATACCAGCAACTCCACTCAACCAACAGTTACAGCAGCTCATCCATCACAGCCTCGACGCATACACACACTTGCATATGCGCATGTGCTCGGAGTAACACACACACACACACACACACATATATATATACACAACCTTATAATGTCTGCGTGTGTGTCTGTGTTTTTGCACGGCTTAGCAAGTAGCTGCACAAATTGATTGTCAAGTGCTCAGTGAATAACTGATATTGCAAATAATTATAATGGTTGCCATTTCCGCTACTGTCCCTAATTTGTGTGAGTTGAGAAAATTCATATCCGAGGGCCTGTTAGGAATTCCACTTTCTCATTGATCAACAATGTGTACTTTCATTTTATCTCCTGAGTTATTGGAAATGGGATAAGCCCGATCCTATTACAAGCAAACACAGAATAACGCATGAAATCTATATGTATTTCACACCTCTGTGATCTTTGGTCACTGAATTCTGCGCACGTATCGGGAGCCTGTATTAGCTTTGCGTGTCTGGCCCAGGCGCTGGAAGAGAGATAAGGGGAGCGGATATGAGAAATATGAAAAATAGCACTGTGATAGGATGATCAGTGAGAATGAGCAATACGGGCTGCGGTGACAAATGGGACAGGGAGCCAAAGAGGAGAGCAATGCAAAACGGCATTAGAGCCAAGGACAGAATGATTTTCCAGAAGGAGTGGAGACGAAACATACTTTCTTAGAACGAACAGGTCAATAATAACCTCCTGATATCAGTCATTTAGTCATTTATTCTATTTCACTTTTTTCTGTTTCAAGCCATCCATGAGAGTCAGCCAAACACGACACAGGTGCTGTGATTCTGCTTCAGGGATTAACGTGTAATACTCAGGATTTTAACAGTCCACAATTTAATAAAGTGCTCAAATTAGAAGAACATAAGCTAAAGCACTGGGAGCGTCAGGGAAGACGTGCTTTAGCGCTTGCTTTTTATTAATATTCCTCATCTTACAAAGATAAGATTAAATCATGTGGTATGTTTGGGTGTTTTTCAGGGAACAATCCAACCAAACAATTGAAAATGGACAGACATCCACAGCATCAAGAGATATAAGATGAATAGCGCAGATCCTCCTCAAACACACAAACCCCCACTTTCCCTTCGACACTCACTCTCGTACACACACTCAAAGGGATTTTGGGGCCCTGTGGAGCGGCACGTGAGCAGCCCTCTGTCAGCTGTGTTTGCAGTGAGGCAGGCGAGGGGCGCCCTGCACCTCCGAAAGAGAGTAGCGACCCAGGGAAATGGGAGAAAGGAGGGGTGCTCTGTGGAAAGGCCAAGGCCCTGAGTGGAGAGAAAAGAAGGGCCACAAAACAGCTTTCCTCCAGAGAGAGAGGGAGGCAGAGAGGGATGGAGAGAGAGAGAGAGGGGAGAGGAGGGGGCTGTTGGAACAATGCCCCTTCAGCTGCAGGTGCAATGGCTAAGGCCGTGTGTGTGTGTGTGTGAGTGTGTGTGCAGAGAGCACTTTCTTTTTTGTGTTAATTGAGCTGATTTGTTGTCTTTTCTCTGCTGCAAGTTTAACTCACAGCTGATTAACATGTGGCCTTTTGGAGCTCCTGTGAGTGTGCAGTGTGTGTGTGTGTGTGTGTGTGTGTGTGCACAGAGTTATAGAATGAGCTCGGTTGCCAGTGCAAGCAGAGTAATGACACAGGCGCAGGGTGTGTAGACACAGGCGAACAGAGAGTGTTAACTCGATTTGCACTTGTATGGAGCACAGAGCAATGGTTAACACATCTGAATAAAGGCTTTATGTGCTACATGTCGTACAATTGGAAGTGCACAGAAGCGTCACTCAGCCACTAGATTAAATAGCATACTCAGAGGATTAAAGGCTTTATACCTAAGAACAGTAATGCAGTATAACAACAGGGTATTCAGCGCACCTAATGTATTTACTACCACAGAGTCATATCACTATTACAACACTGCATCACTTCAAACGTAAGCTGTAACTTCTTCTTGTAACTTCATGTTGCAGGGAGACTTTACATTAGGTGGCAGTTGTTGTGACCACAGTGGGTTAAACAATTATACTTGAATATTGTAGAGATTGACATCAAAACACTTTGGCGACTGAACTTAATGAGGTCCAGGGTCCTGACGCCGAGGGTCTGTCCCTCACAGCCGCCCCATGGTGAGAGATCCTGATATTCAGACCCCACCAGACTGGACGGCCCTGTTTGGACAACTGGTTCCTATCCTGCACTCACATGAGGCATCACAGCCACAGGAGGACGGCCCCGCAGCCCGAGGGCACACCGGGGCCGGGCCTCAGCGCTAGAAAGGTGCCCACGCACCACCTACTGGCTTTTGGGGGTGGTCCTCACCTACATACAGGGGCACGAACAGTGTGCACATGCATGTCGGCTCTAACTCGCACATACATAGACACTTAACGCACCTCAAAGTGAGAGCCCCAGGGCCATCGGCGGGGCGCTCAGACAGCCCCAGTGAGGCAGAAACACAGAAACATGTGTAAGGCCTTAAAGAAGACACTCACTCCACATAGAAGTGTGTCCCCTGTTCCTCCCCCATCCCACACCTCGGCCCATCCCTTTCATAGGAGATTATTGGGAGAGAGAGAGGAGCAGAGGGTAAAGATGGGGAATCGTGATATGGAGGCGAGCGAGCGAGAAAGATGAAGACAGAAACAGAGAGATTTGCTCTCCACCCCTCTCTGCAGATATTACTGCTTAATTAAAAGGGCAGCATGTGCTAAGTATTATTCCAGCTGAGATCTCTATCTTCAGCCTATGTAATAAGATCTTCAGCAAGCTTACAGCTAAATTTTCGAGCAAATTTCCTTCCTATTCTTTGCCCTTATTTCCTCTTGGCCTACGTCTGTTTTGTGCTGTCGCTGCAATCTTTTCGCGTGCCTGCATTGTGAGTGTGTGTGTGCGTGAGAGCCGAGCAGGACTGTTTTGCATGTTAATTAATGTAATATTTTGTACACCACTCGGGAGCGTGTAAGTGTTCTCTTGAATGTGTTCCAATTAAGAAACATCCCTCGGGCACAAATTGGTTTGGACACACTAAAAAAATGTTCCCGTATTTTTACATATTCGGGAGACCATGAAGAACGTGAACAAACTGCAGAGTTTACATGCCGCATCGGAAAGATGTTCAGTTTGGTTTGTGAAGTGTTACAAAGGAACCCTTTTCTCCAGACCCAAAGCAAACTCTCCCCGTCTCCATCTGCTCTATATCGCGACGATGACTCACGTCTGCTGCTAACGCTTCACATCGGGGATGGTGGCTGGCTTGGGTGTCTGTCTGCTTTTAAGTGAATAATAACGATAATGATAATAATCTATTTATATGGCACTTTTACACTAAAAACACAGTTACAATGTGGTTCAGATATAGGATGAAATACAAACATGCAAATGGAAGTATGCAAACACACCTACATACAGTACGGACATACATTTACACAATAAAACACCTGCATATGCATGATGCATGGGGAAAAGTTAAAGCACACGACCACAAAAAAAAAGAAAATAGCCGCTTTATAAAAAGGGCAAATTTATAGAATTTATAGAAATAACCACAGATTCAGCGGATCTGATGAGATCGGGGAGTCCGTTCCAAAGTTTTGGAGCTACAACAACAAAAGCATCATCATCTGCTGGATGTGAAACAGGAACGGGGGACAGAGAACAAACCTTGAACTGATGGTCGGACAGTGAAAATATGAGCTAAACGACAAAAGAGTATCTCTAAAACCTTATTAGTGTGACAACATTTTGAATTAATAACCACACGCACCTCCAACACTGCAGGACTACAATATGGTGCAACACACCGTGGGTGTATACACCGTGAGGTCCTCTTATGAGGGAAAACATACAGCAGATTTACATACAGCACACACTCACATGTACACACACACACACACACACACACACACACACACACACACACACACACACAGTGAGCATGATTGCCAAGTCATTCATGTATCATGGCCACTGGAGGGGTGGCCGTGAGCCCCTTTTGCATTTTTTTCCAAAAGAGTGGCTTTGGACTCACATTCAATCATCTGGTAAATTAGTTTAATCCTGCAGCAAATCTGTCCCTCTCCTGGGACGTTTCCAGAGGTGTCAATCGGAGATAAGGCCTGTGTGACAATAAAGCCACCAAACCACAGGGAGGGGGGCAACACTGCTCTTTGACTCTCCCATACATTGGAAGCTATTTGATTTATGGGAAGAGAGAGAAAGACAGCCATTTCCTTTTTCATTAAACTGTTAAAGGCAAGAAAGAGATGATGTGGACACAAGTGTTACCTTTGACAAATTAGCTTCTGTAGGCCAGGTGTCAGAGGAAATACACCATGTGCAAGACAAGGAGGAGGGTAAGAATAAACCATTCAATTAAAATCACTGTAATACTGCCAGCATTCACTTTTAGAGACACTGAGTCTCTCTAAGTATTTATTTAACAGTGCTTTAGGATTGTTTTTATTCTCTGACGGTAAGGACATAATTCCAGTTACAGTAGAGTGTTTTCAAATTTTTGATGTTGTTATATTTGTCATTATCATTGTGGATTAATACAGTTTCCGTTAAAGGATCTTTTCCATCCACAGCAGCTGGACCAGTGATACACAGTCATTCATCAGAGGCATAAACAAGAGTACGCATCAAAACCTAAACACACAGGCAGATGAGCACACATGCACGCTGACATGGCTGCACACACACACACACACACACACTCACAAACAGTCTCTGTATGTCTCTCTCCCCTCATATAAAGTCAAGCCTCTGCAGATCACTTCTGCCCTCTGTTGACTGTAAGTGGGACAGCAGCTGCAGAGATGTGGAGTTGGAGGGTGGAATTAAAACAAGATGTAAAGATTAAGTTTTGGTTTAGCATAGCTTTACATATATATACATTTATATATCTAATATTATCGAGAGAGTCGACGTACAACAACATTAGATGCTTAATTATAAACAGGTGACTGGTATTGGTAGAGGAACAAGGAGGGAAAAATATTAGTTCTCAGCTTGAGCATTAATTACTGCCTTCCATTTTCTATTGGAAAGCAGTGCTGTAACTGTCATTACTGTGATTCAAATTAAATAGTTGTTGTTGAGAATAGCGTAAATATAAAGCGTAGTTGCCTCACAGCAAGAAGGTTCCAGGTTCGAATCCCGGTCTGTGTGGAATTTGCCTGTTCTTGCATCTTTTCTCCCACAGTCCAAACACATGCAGGTTAATTGGTGACTCAAAGTCAGCTGGGAGCTTAAGGATAAACCGTATAGACAATGAGTGGATGTTGAAAATATGACCTCCACAGAAATGACACAGAAAGGCATGTCAGATGCTAAATTAATTCATATTATTTATATTAATTCACATCATATTATTAGTAAATAAAGCAACAGACATACAGTTATTTAAAACACTATGCCAGTTGTCATTTATTCTCTAAAAACTACATGAATTAAAATAAAAATTTAGTGGACTCCCCAAACAGCCCCAAAGTTTTTCATCATTCTAACAAAAACCTATTTGATGTAGGAACTAAAACTGTACATTATCACAACTATACATTGCAGTGATACATTGGCCACTATTCCTTGTTTTTTGATTTATAAAACTGAATTAATTTCTGCAACTGAGCTTTCTCTGCCACTGCTTGTAACTGAATAATTAAAAAGGTGGATGCCATCAGCCCAAGTGTTGCACACGATAAAAATACCACTCAAACATGCTCTCCGAACCTATAAAAGTTTCCAGAAACGGTGAGCTGGGAGCTAATGCGTTGCAGAATGGCGTAACGGAACGGGGGAGGGCCGGGTAATTTAATGTGAGTCATTTTAACATTAAAACAAGTGGGACACGGAGGAAACAAAAAGAGCAAAAGAGGAAAGGGAACTTCAAAATGCTCTTTGAGGAAAATGAGATCACAGGCTGCAATTATATAATTCTTGTCAAGTGATGGTGGCGATAGCGTACGAAGAATGCACACACACACACACACACACACACACGTATACACTCCACTGGGAGAATAGCCTCCTTGACTGCATTTTTAAATGTTGGAAAGTTATGGGGGTCACATGGGGGTCAGGTACAGGAAGAGTATGTGTATGCATGTGCGTGTGTGCGTACATGTGTGTGTCAGGCCCTGAACACTGGGCCCCTGATAAAAGCACTTCTTCTGATTTCCTCCTTTGGTTTTGTTTTTGTCCATTTGGTCCCTCTCTTTCTAGTTATGATGAAAGTCAAAAAGCCAAGCGTTCCCAAGTGTTCGCTGATGCCAAGTGCAGATTTGAAGTGGGAGCACGACTTATGAAGTGTGTGTGTGTTGTATCCATGTGTCTTATGTGTGTTGGAGTGTGCTTGAGTGTCGAGGGGCTTTGAGAAACAGTCGATCTTGACGTGGCTCCATCACATCTACAGCAACACAGCCGCATGACTCCAAACGCATATAGTGACTAGTCAGTAACAGAACGTCGGGCAGCTTCCAGATGAACGCTCGGCATAAACCAGGCATTCATACGCTTGCCTACATGTCATGGACGCTACACATCTCCATATCTCCCAGTTTACAAAACCCATTTACAACACCAGGACTGGAACACAAAGGTTCCAGTCTGAGCCCCCGTCATTCATCTACACACACACACACACACACACACACACACACACACACAGCAGACTGGTGGTGGGGCCAGGGGGTCTGCTGCTAGGTTCCCAGGGAGCCTCACTGGTCTGATGGAGGCACTTTGTCTAAAGCTGGGGCAGACTACAGCAGACTCCAGAGGAGATGCCTATCAGCTACTGGCTATGCTACGGCCTGGAGGAGAGAGGGAGGGAGAGAGAGAGAGAGGGAGGGAGGGAGGGAGGGAGGGAGGGAGGGAGGACTACAATACAGGAATCTGAATGAAAAAATAGTCAGCATCAACACAGAAATCAGAAAAAAGTAAATGATCACTGCAGACAGTAATTAAAATTCCACACCCGCCTGAATGTCTGAAGGCCGTCATGACAACTCACAGGAAATAAACATTTCCTTTGAGTTGAGTATGCCAGATATTGACATCTGCGTTTTGCTTCGACGGTCAAAACGATTCAGATAAATCCCTCAACGGGCGAATCAAGTTAAGGAGCTCAACTGCTCTCCATTGCAGATAACAGTAGCAGTGGAGGCCATATGCAAGTGTTGACAGGCAGAGTGATGTATAGTGAAAGTGAGGGTGAGTCGGGTCGGTGACACACTGAAGGTCGAAAAGGAGCGCGACCTCTCCAGGTGTGGCCTCCTCGCTCAGCTCCGACACAGCAGGCACCCTTCCCACACTTTCTCCGTCCACCTTTTTTTTTTTTTTTTTTTTAATCCGCCTAAGTCATCTCTCACAGGTTTTAAATTTATACGCAATTTACAGTTCATCTTTCACTCTGACGGGAACTGTGACAGGTATTGTAAGGTGCTGAGCGATGATAGGAACAACAAAAAGCGGATACGAGGATAAATGCAATTCCTTTCTAACGTTTTTTCTCTAATCTCTCTCTCTCTCTGATTACCGAGGCAGTGCGGGGTTATGGATCGGGTGGGTTAGCCAGCGTGGTGGCAGACAGATCTAATGTGTGCTGTCTGCTGCATGGCGACTTCTTAGTTAGAGCGTGAGGGCGCAGGGTAGGGTGGGGTGGTTGTGGGGGCTGGAGGGACTTGCACCGTGACCCAAGGATCTCCACGGTCTCTGTCAGCGGAAAATTAGATTACAACAGTGGGACCAGGGGGGAAGGACCTGAGGAAGGGGGCGTCAAGAAGTCTAAATATGGAGGGCTCAGTATGTCCGTAATCACTTTATACAAGTTAGATGAACCAACAGACTTATCTTCTCCTCGCTGTCCAGATTGTAGATGCTGGTGTCAAGTAGTGTGTGTGTGTGTTGTGAAACCTTTCGCAAATCCTCTGCACCTCTGCGGAGTCCTTTTATGGTGAACCGCACCAAAAGCGTACTGTAGAGAATAAATGTTAGTGATATGTCTGAATGGATGGTTTTGACAGGGCAGCAGCCAAAACAGGTCAATTCAGACGGTGCCATTCAGAATGTGGATATTCTGAGAAAAGAGGCAGGAAACATGAAGCAGCGCGTCCGCTTGGATTAACGCTCCACATAATGGACTGATCAACCCAAGGTGGAAAAGTGATTTTGATAAAAAGCTCACAAACGTTTGTTTCCACTAAGATACATATAATTATGTATGCTTCATGTGAAGAAAGATGATCAACTTTTGCTTTTGATACAAACAAGTTAGATGTATAGTCAGTCAGGGCTTTTAGAGACAGAGAGAGAGAGAGAGAGAGAAAAAAAAACAGGAAGGCGAGGTCTGTTTGAGCAGACACTGGCAGCGACTGTGGATGGCGGCAGCAGACGGCGCTGGTGACAAGAAGGGGAGGGAAAAGAGCGGGAGGGGGGTGATGGACAGAGACAGAGCAGAAAATTGAAGTACATGTAACATGACACAAATGGACAAAAGTATTTAGCTAATGATTTATTATTAAACAGAGCAGGCAGCCCTCCCCAGCTCGATCCCCCAGCCTTGCCCAGGCCCCGGCCCTATTGTAGGGAGATGGAGAGGCAGATAAGCAGGGCTGTAATGGTAGTCAGATGGCAGGTGGGCTGGCCGAATCCGGGGTTAATCACTGCTAAGTGCTGTGGAGAGGGGAGGACACGGGGCCTGGCTGAAACACTGTATCCTGCGGGGCATTGGGAGGACAGGTAAGTCAGCCCAGGTAACTCACCTTGGCGGCTCACGGGGACAGCTGGACCCTCGCACTGCTCGGCTAATGGTGTTAACTCAAGAGAGTCGCCACGACGATATGTTACATCAACACACTCCCCTCCGTCTCACTCTTCTGTCTTGCTCTTTCAAACCATGTTAAGCTCTTTTGTATAGGCTCCATTCTGCCTTATTGCTTGGAGCATTTCCGAGGAACACAAGTGATTTAATCTGTCTGAGAGGAAAGAGAGAACGCTGTGTAACTAAGTAACAAAAGAGAGAGGTCTGTGGACCTTTAAATCGAGCTCTTCTGAGGCAAAACCAAACAAATTCGACCAATTTTTATTTCACAGATGGATGAAATAAAAGCTAATGTAATTCATAATAAATTATAATGATAACGACGGCCTTAGATTTTCGAATGCTGTAGACAGACCAAAAACAACACCCAAACTGGCATGCCCTCTCTTGTTTGAGTTCATTCACATTTTTTACTCAGAGTGCCCCCTTTCGGCAGCTGTCTGCAATTCCGAATCTGCCTTCGCCTGCAGCGGATATCAGACTACATGAAAAAAAAAACAACAAGCAGCCTCTCCTGCCACAGCATGAAATGCGGGCTGCCGTGCGTCTAAACAGCGGATGACAAACCCATAATGAAGGCAGTAATTGGAACAACATTTCAGGTCCACCGTGCACGTCTCGCTGTGGTATCCCTGCCGCCATCAAGACCTTCTCCCAAATCATTCCCAAACGTCCGGCAAATCAAAACAAAACACGGGGAAAGGAACACAACTTTACAGAGCAGTGACTTCTGATGGGCCATTTCTGGTGGAGACTCCAGTCTGCGTGGAGGTGGGCCTTACTTTGCCCTTAACAGGAAACAGGCTGCTACTCTGGGCTACATTCAGCTGGAGCCATCGAAGGCATCGGTGCACTGTTACTCCAACACACACGAGCTGCTGTTGTGTTTGGAAATAAAAGATACAGAAAAGGAGTCT
Source organism: Pempheris klunzingeri (assembly GCF_042242105.1). Taxonomy (NCBI): domain Eukaryota; kingdom Metazoa; phylum Chordata; class Actinopteri; order Acropomatiformes; family Pempheridae; genus Pempheris; species Pempheris klunzingeri. Next base: position 4,223,193 of record NC_092013.1, read on the forward strand.
GCACTGCATGCAATCTGCCCCGAGATAACAGAGATGTGAGAGGGGGAAAAAAAAGCACAAGCACACACACACACACACGCAAACACCTTCACCTTAAAACACAACCATCAACCGTACAGCTAGCTTCTTCCTCTGCCTGCTCCCATAAAATGGAGTCGTCGTAAACAACAGATGAAGTCATCTTGTTTTAGAAGAAGAAAAGAAGAGAGGTCAAGTTGAACAGAGAGCCTTAGTTAAATCATCTGCTTGTAGTAAACAGTTGAGAGGAACATCTATCAGCCAGGCACGTGCCGCTGACAGTATAATAATAAGGTAGCGAGAGCTGGAGCGTGCACTGGAAACAGATGAAGAGAGCCACGTCTCTCCGGAGACAGAGGGTGAGAGAGAGCGAGCGAATGAGGAAAGAGAGGACAAATAGAAAGAGAAAAGTAGCTCATCATGTCTTCCATCAGCATGGCGGGTGGTGCTGGTGTGACTGAACACAGTAACACTGCAGACCCTGTTCATAATCACAAGGTTACTGTTCATTGTTCGACGTGACCTGGCGGACATGAGTGACAAGGTGGGCAGCCGGGCTCTGTGCTACTGTGCGGATAATTACCTCATGACGACAAAGTGAACTTTGATGTACAGTCCCTCCGCTGTAATGCTTTAATGACCTTAGAGCTGGCATTTGTGCACGTCCGTGTATATGTTTGTGCAGAAAATGCCTGCACACACTCAATACATGTGCGCAGACACTAAATGAGCACACCCTCTCACACACTCATCCACACACGCTAGGTTTCAGCCAGCCAGTAGGCTTGATGTCAATCAAGTGGGTGTCTAATTAAAAGTAACAGGAGGAAGCTGCTGGGGACAGCAATCGCTATCAGACTCACATTTTCATATGAATGGCCTTTTTTAATTAAACTGAACAGCTAATAAGCCTCAGTATCCAGACCATGTAGCAGTTTAACAGACAAAGAGCCACAAAGAAAACACACATACGCACACGCACGCATATAAAAGAATGGGGGATGAGAGGTAAAGACAGAGGGATGAATAATGACGAGTCAGAAGCAGAGTGATGCATTGCCTTTGAACCTGTTGGCTCTCCTTTGTTTGTGGAGGCGCTTTGCCAGAAGCTATTGTTGTCAACAAAGTTTATTTAGCGTTGATGGTATTAAAGAACAGAGTCCAACAGAATTTGCCTTTGCCATGAGACGGGGAGAAATGAAAGAGAGGTAAAAGAAAGAGCACAGAGCGCTATCTCCTCCGCAGATGAAAAGGAGAGTCTACAAACAATTTGGACACGTGTGTGTTGGTTATTCTGTCCCGCAGCTGAAGGGTAATTATAAATGTATTCGAGTTAGAGCGACTGGATCAAACGCAAAACAGCAACAGAGCTAAACCAGCTGTCTTTATTTAAGCCAAGAAAGGCAAAACAATAACAGTATTTTGCCAAATGATTTGGAGTATCATAAAATGAAATAATACAAAAGTAAAATGTCACTGTAAAATCCAATCTTATTTCCATCAATGGATTTAGCAGCTATTGAAGGAAAAAAAAAAAAAAAGCCTGACAGCATAATTCAGTGACATGAATTTAATGCTTAGCGGCATGGTTATATGATGTTCGGAGCTGTACTGCCAAGCTCTAACAATGACATTTAGCAGCTCCAAAAAATGCTTTGTTCATGAGCCAGACATAATTAATGTGTTGATCCTCTTCTATGTGAAATTAGCAAGCCACTCAAATCCGGTATTTCTGAAAAAAAAGGGACAGATTTTCTTCTTCACCATCCCTGCCTTCTCATATCAACAGCATATGGGCAAGCATACACAATCACACCAGGTTGCCAAGATGTGTATGGAGAGAGAATGGGGACAAAAGGCGAAATAAATGGGACGTATGATTCCCATACTGCTAAGATTTCTCCGTGGAAGAGATTATGGTTCCGTTCTAACAAACACGACAAATCTCCATTTTCCCAACCTTTTACAGCAGATAAAGGGCCTTGGATCCCTTTTCCACACTAAATCCCAGATCAACTTCTCCTTAGCTATTCAAACCACCCAGCAGGTTGTTTCTAAAAGGCTTGAAAGTGAGCCTAGAGATAGCCAGCTCTAGCATCTCAAATGAGCTCTCCTCGCCGGCGTGATGTGTGCTCGACTCGCTAATTCTCCCTCGTTCTTACTTCTTCAGAAACTTTTAACATCATGACCCGGAGAAACATTTGCAAACTATAACAATAAAATTAACTTGTAATGAGCAAAATAATTGCACATCAAACGGTGCTCGATGGTGGAGCGCAAGCTCGGAAGAAAGGGCCCAATTTACAGATTACATGGCTCATGACTACCGAAGTTCAAAACACAGAGAAATTGGTTGTGAAGTGAGAAAAAAGGGCCCTTCCAAAACGACTCCGAAGCATTCTTTAAACTTGTGTAATGGATATGCTGCGGGCAACTGGGCAAATTTACCATGCAAAGAATCTCCATTCTGCACGCAGCACTTCAAAGGCGAAAGGAACTGAGTTTCAGGGAGCCAGTGGGCACAGGGAGAGGGGGGAATGAACTCGAGATGCACATTTGTCTCCCGGAGTGACAGAAATTGGCGGGGGGTGTTCAAAATGAGAGATTTAGCTGATCTAGGGCAGAGTAGTAGTTCAGTCAACACCACAGTGCTTCCTCAATCTTCAAAAACAGAGGAAAATCATAATATGGAGAGGAGAAATGCTGAGAAAGTTAAAAATGTAAGGCAAGACGCACATTCACAATACAGTACAGAGGGGACTGTGGACATTTTTCTCTCCTCTGCTGAGAAGTAAAAGACAGCGAGCAACAGAAAGAGAGATAGAAGATAGCGAGACAGATAGCTGGAGTGACTAGGCCAAGTTGTTGTGGTATATTTTTCTCTATCAGGAACCGGCCTTTTATGTTGTAGTATTGGTAGAGGAAGTCGAGGGGAGCAAGAGATTACATTAGCAATGATAAAGTGACCAATGCCATGCCGTGTCTTACCATCAGATACACACACAACCACACACACACACACACACGCAGCAGATTACGCAGAAGAACACCTAAAACCCAGATACACTCTGGGCTGCTGTGGACAGCTGATATCACATCTACGAGTCCACATGCGGGTCTGAAAACCTAGTGTGAAGGGCTAAAGCTACATGGTCCTCTTTCTGTACAGCAACCAAATTTAAACATGGTGTTGACTTTTTTATTCCTCTAAAACTTTGTAAAGCTAAAGTTGCTATCAGTCGTTGCTTAAACACTGAAACAAGGTCACAGAAATCTTATGCTAAAATGCTCTAAGGTCACATTTCCTCAGACAAACAAGTTATTTATTTAGCCGTCTCAAAATGTTCAAAGGAGACATTTTCTTGGCCACGACGTTTCGTGCTCATTTCTCACATTGCCTCCACTTTCACCCCTCACTCATTCTGTCTCTCCTCCAGCCCTCTCTCCCTCACAAGGCAGTCTCCTTCTCCTGTTCTGGAGCCTTATCTGATGGGAGCCCTGCCACTGTTTGCATAAAACACTGTTTATAAGGGGTTGCATATGTTAAAACATTAAAACACACATTAGAGTGCATGCACACACACTATTGCTGCACACGGATGTGCGCGCACTGACAAGTGGAGCTGCTCTGACCTTGCTAAAACGCTGTGCAACCGACGTGCGGTGGAATTGTTTAAATAAGGCTTCTCCTTTTATATCATCAAGGAAAATGGGGAAAAGGAGAGTACACCGCACACACACAGCGTTTACGTTGTTTAACTATAGATTAATCACATGGCATACACATTAATAACATGAGCTTTCGTACTAATATTCTACGGTAATGGTTTCAAGTTAATTGATTTATTTGTTTATTTTTACAAAGAACATTACTCTGCCTGATATTTGTTATACATGTAGGTTTGATGTAAAGTACCTTCAATATGACAAGATTAAAAAACACAGCATTTACTGAGTTATTGCAGGCGAGCTGAATAATAATGAGGACTTTTCAGCCAAATAATAATCCAAACATAATCCTTTGTCTAAAAAAGTTTTTAAAAAAGGTGACATCTTAAAATTACTTTTGTTTTTAATGCACAACAATATTAACAGAGAAAAGCACCAAATCCTGACATCTGAGAAGCTGCAACCAGTGAAAGTTTTGCTTCATGAAGTTGCCTCGACTTCAGTAGTGATGGTAACCTTTCCCTATGATCTCCGCTGTATTGAGTTTACTCTTTAACAAAGTAAAGGGTAGGCCTATAGTGATAATTACTGCGGCAGCAGCCTATGCAAACCATTAGTCTTTCCATCAGTCTCGCTTCATTTTCCCCACTCTGCCTGCCGAATTGACTGCTATTGTGCTCAATTAAAATTCCGCCATTTCTTTTCTGTGAAAATTAGGTTACTTCTGCAAATTTACACTAATCTACTTAACTTGCGCAAACCTCGGGCTCCAGCCATCGAAAAGGCCCTGCTGTTTGTTTAACATGCAACTTGAACTCTGTGACTTTTACGTCAACCCGTCCCTCCACCCATCGCCTCTCCTTCTCCATCTCCCTCTATTCTTAGACCCTCAAACATTGATCAACTGTCCACGTGGTTCAAGTGAGAGACACCCCCCCCCACCACCCCTGTCTGGGATTAAAATTGTAAACCACGGGGAGTTTGACCAGCGAGATACATCAAGATGTGGTCTCGATTAGTCCACCACAGCACTTCCTGGGGGAAGTTTTCCTCCCAGGTCAGACCAGTAGAAAAATGGCTCCTTGATATCTTAACTACCAACAATGGCTCTCTATGCTTGGGTCAGTCACGTCAACATGTCTTTTCCTGTGTGGATGGAGCCCTTTAAACTGAACAGCCAGGGAGTACAGTTCCCAGGAGGTGGAGGAGTGAGAGTTGTGTCTAGATTGGAAAGGGTGCTGTCAACAGAGACAAGCCTTTCTGCCCTGACACATGACCTGACTACTTCCGGGTCACGTCGAGAAGGTTATTCAGAGTGCCAGCGGTGTTTCACATGACCCCAAACACGTTACATTCCTCAGCACCACTATCATGAAGCCCTTTTTCCTTTTCTCCCTTTGTCCCACGCACACTTTTAGACACCGCTTGCCCGCTCACAGCCTGCTTACATCATACCGATCACGACAGCGTAACCACACAGGCCGAGAGCGTCAATCATGGCTGTTTGATGTGTGAACGCTCAACCCGGGTGGGGTTAGTGTCAACTGCTGAGTCACGGGGGTTAATGGAGACGATGGCGAGTGCAGGGTCTTAAACTCAGCGCGCTCTTTCTTCGGCCACGCGTGACTGACGATCATCATCATCATTAGAGCGGCGGAGGGAGGGCGAGCGGTGATGAGCTCATCACGAAGAGATGATGGTGCTCATTTGTCATGTCCATGAGGGGGAATGACTCGTTCACACAAGAGAAGTGTGAAATACACAAATTCCATGTTTATTTTCTTTGACAGATAAAAATGATGTTCTCAATAAGGATTCAAGAAAGGAAGAGCATGTGAATGCAATATGGATTTTCTCTCACGGTATCTGCTATTTTGTGTTAAGTGATGAATATTATAATAGTTCTGGTGTGAAATTCAATTTCAAATCTGTTGATAGATAAAGTAACTGATGGGAATGTTTACTTTTGGCAATTTCAATGAATTAAATGTAAAATATGATTCCTCAACTCGGAATGCTAACAATTATTTTTTTCCAGTTAATCTGTCGATTGTTTTCTCAGTTAATCAATTAGTAGTTTGGTCGATGAAACATCAGAAAAAGATGAAAAGTCCAAGACAACGTTGTCAAATGTCTCGTTTTGTCCACAAGCCAAGATTATTGACTTTACTGTCACAGAGGAGAAAAGAAACCAGCCAATATTCACATTTAAGGAGCTGGAATCAGAAAATAACTTTTTAAATTGCTCAAACGGATGAATTGATTATCAAAATAAACTAAAAACTAATTGATTAATTACTCACTGCAGCTCCAACTTCAACACATTGATGAAGAAACCCTGTAAATCAATTATCAGCTTTAAGTTGCTCTGCTCACTTATTTTCTACAATGTCTGCAAAGATCTTATAAATCTAAAGACATTAAATAATTCAAATGAACCGTAATTGATTTAGACAAAGAGCTGAGACGAAGATTAAAACAATTTTGATAATCAATTAATTGTTGTTTTCATCCTCTCTGGTCACAGCTTCTCCAATTGAGGATTTGTTGTTTTGAAACTTTATAAATATATATGTATAAAATACAGAGTTTTTAAATCGGTATTGAGACAAAACAAGACATTTCAATAAGTCCTGAAAATCCTAACAGACATTTTGTAAACTCTTATGTGATATTTTGAAGAAGAAATGATTAATCAAGAAAATAATCTACAGATGAAAAATTAATGAAAATAACTGTTAGCTGCAGACGTAATGAGAAACGAGCTGCCAGGTCTTTTACAGAAAGACAAAATAATAATGTAGATAAAATTTAAATAAGCATGAATTCAAGAGAAGCAAAGAAATACAGACGACTGAGCGATTCAATAAAAGACCAGTCTAAAATAATGTTTTAAGGACATTTAGAGGTTTAAAAATGGCCTCCACTGTAGCCATGATATTTATGCCTACTGACAAATCATCTTAAATTATACTCCATCATCAATATTGTCCAAACCTTACGATGTATTAACAGTCACAGTAACATATATGGTAAAGAAAATCTAGCAAAAGTTTGATGGTTAGTCATCAAATTGTAGAATAATATGCAACTGTGCACTGCTAAATGTGTCCTCTGTGTCAATTTATGTTTGCAAAGCCTTTAAAATAGCATAACATCACGTTGTGGCCCTTCACATATAGGCTACGTCTATTTGTACATCAAAGACTTTTGCAAACGTTGGTACTTCACCGACCCGTACAGAGCCTTTAAACCTCAGAGTGAACCCCGACTCGGTGCTCGACTCTCAGCGGATACGCGGGGAGGGCCGGCTGGGGGTGCACAAAAGGGTGCAGCGAGGTCACGTGATGCGTTCCCACAGCTCAGAAACACTGCTTCCCTAAAGCTACAACAGGAAGCGGAGTTTAGGGACAGACTAATGGACAACCATTATATGCTTTCTGGCTCCGTTTACTCTCATTTGTCCTAGTAGTGTGAGAACATAGAGCCTCTAGCCCCCCGGCACAGAGAGACAGTGATATCTGCACTTTGTTCATTATGCTGCACAAGTGATAGACCATTTTCCCATTTCTTGGCTTTTATTCATTTTAATTCGTCCTCTAGTTGAGCCATTTCCCCAGCCGTCCTGCTCTGCTCAGTCTCCAGGTCTCTACTCTATCTCTTAATTCCCCTCTGATTGGTGGAACTGAATGAGACACTGAGGAAATATAAAAGGGAATCTGCAAAGTTTCCCCCGCACAAAACCAACACTGAATTTCTCTCTCTTCTCTATCTTTTAAGCAAAAAGCCACATTCATTCTACAGCACTACAGCTACACATCTTCCCGTGTTTAGAGCGTGAATATGTGGAGAGGTGGCACCGATGGGGGCGGCTAATCAAAGCACTTTTTTTTTTCCTTCCCTTTTTCTTCAAACACAAGACAACTTTTACTTCCTCTGTTCTCCTCCAAAGTTAGATAACCCAATATTGTTTGTTACAATGGCTGACAGCGTTCTGTCTTCCCGTGTCAGCGCCTGTCCAGTCGGACTCAAATGGGCCAGAATGGACAGAAGAAAGGACGGGGGTACAGACAATATGGCTGCAGTTGTTAAAGTACGCTTGAGAGACAGCCAAAAGAGACAGACCCACCAAACTGGGCCAAAAGAGAGCTCGCTGAATGGTGTGTGCATGATGAGTGTGTATTTAGGGGGCAGCAAGGACGGGAGATGTCAACATTTTTTCTTCGGAGTGCCCATCTCCATTTGCATAATTTCCATTCCCCACGAGCAACAAAGGAAGGAAGGAGATGCTCATACAAAAACCAAATTGACGAGGGAACAATGGTGGCCTGAAGGGTCACTTTGAGGGGGCTAAAATTTCCTAAATCACGGTTTAATATTTTGTCAGGCTAGTTTTGGAAATTGCTGTTTTGCCAAAGCTCAGTCAGACCCGTGCTTTGTCTGATTTGACGAGCAAAATACATCAAACCCGAACAGTTCTCACATAATCAAAAAAGAAATAAAGAGAAAACAATGCCTTTCATTTCAACTGTCAGTGTCCGCTCACTTTGCTGCATGCCAAAAACGAGCAGCAACAGATAAAAGGCACAGAGGACGGAGGACGTATCAATGATTAATGCTCATCCTTCATCCCAAGTTGAGTTTGAGGTGCATAATTCACTGAAGACTGCAAACCTCGATGTCTCATCAAAAGAGAGGACAAACGGCCAACAACCGAAGGAGCTACAGCTGGGACGGACAGCAGCATCAAAAGCATGCGTGTTCATCGAAAGGTTTTAGTTAACTGCAAAAGTTAACAAACTTGGTCAACATATATACACACTGGCATCAAAAAGTCTGAAACTCTAGTTGAGAGCATTTGAAAACACAAAATGTTACGACATGTAAGAAGTATTTAAGATTCTGTACTATTCCAGCTGTCAAAATTAAGCAAATTGGTGGCGTTGATTAACTCAACTCCTTTGTACAAAAGAGGAAGCAGATCAAATTTAAACGCTGCTTCAATGGAAGCGAAACAACTCAAGGACACTGAGAGACGTTATTCAGTGAAAACAATGTACCGTAGTCTACTGCAAGAGACAAGGCATTTTTTGATTCTGTTTGAATTGTGCCTTGAATTACACACACGATGTTTGTCAATTTAAAAGATAGTTTTGCAAGTCAAGAAAGACGCAGGAAGTCAATAGTTTGATGCCACTTATGCAACTTTTGGATATATGGTCTTTGTAGTTCTAAAAGTCTTATACTTCATCGGTTTACTACAAACTGCAACTTCCTTGACTTGCAAAACTATCTTACAAATGGTGTGTACTTCATGGCACAGTGCAAACATTGACTGCCGTACATATTTTTTTTCCAAAATAAGGTCTCATGGTGGTCAACCGGAGTGGGGGGGGTTTCTCCTCTCTATATGAGCTTTTGTACAAAGGAGTTAAGTTTGCTTAAATTTAATTTACATCTTCAGTATTTCTTCTTCATTTTATGTCTTGTGTTAAATGTTTCTAAATCTTCACACCTGATTATTTCCATAGTTTGCATGAAAACATTACAGAATTGCAATGTGGTCTCAGGCTACTGCATAAACAACATACGTTAATATAAATGAGGATGAAAACCAGAAATGCAGATAGTCGTGGTTGCTGTGGTGAGAGTTTTGTTTAAGGTCCGATGGGTAAAGGCGCAAACGCACACACAGCCGGCAGAGGGGCAGGTGTAGGGAGTGAGAGGGCTGAAGTGAGGGCGAATGAGCGGGCGAAGATGGATGATGGATGGTGTTGATACAGGAGGCAGCAGCCCTGCTTTATCTAGGCAGCACAAGCCAGACCTGCCGGGGTGATGGGTTAGCTGTCAGCCCTTTGTTTATGGACCACCACCCATCTCCTATCTCCTATACGCCCCAAAAGCCTAGATCACTCAAAAACAGCTACTACCTCACCCCTCTTTGTCTCTCCATCTCTGACGCTCTTCCTTTTTCATTTCTTTGCTAACAAATGGTATTTTGTCTTCTTAAGTTTGCTTCAGATGTACAGTAGCAAAGGCAGAACTTTGTAAAAAAAGTGTCGATTTTAAATTTTACTGGCAAATGTGAAAAAATACATTTTGTTGATAATATAACGTGTCTTGCTGAAATTTAAGTCCACAGAGGAGGAAAGAGAAGAAAGAGAGCAGGGGAAGAAGAAGTGAACCTAATCCAACCATATCCCCACGAGTTGCACGCTTCCAATTAACGACTGGTTGGTTTATCAGTCTCCGACGGGTGATTGCTGTTTTTAATCATTTTCTTTCTCTACACGGTTTCTTCCTCTCTATCAGTTCTTCCCACTCTTATCATCTAACCCCCTCCTCGTGCTGTCTCGCTTCCCATCCCTCCTCTGTTCTGCGCTGCCTCCGTTTCATCATGTTTCTCATGGAGCCCACCGCTCCTGCTGCGTCCAGCGTTAGAGCCCAGTCTCTCTACGTTCGATAAAAACTTTGATGTGCGAGTTTAAAAAAAAATCTGCCTGTGGTTGTTCCTCGACCACTGACGCAGCAGCTCCACGTATCGTCTGAATTAAAACCCCAAACCAATACACTATCCTGAATAACAGACTCACTGCAGTCAAATCAAACACGGGGACAGAGACCCACAATCTGACCTGGGAGTTCGATAAAGTTTTGAGTCTTTGGGACAACAGAGGGTATGTTTGGGCCTTTTCTCCTGACTCAACAACCACCTCCTCTTTCACCTGCCTTTGTTAGTGTGATTGATTTGGACACCTGAAATGTCCCTGTCACACTGATCGATCTGTCCACTTGATGGGAAGGGGGTGGGTGGCGTGGTGGGTGGGTGGGTGGCGTGGGATATATCCCTCCGCCCGTTGGCATGGTAATAAATGGGGGGTGACGGGCGGTTGACGGAGCAGCAGTTATGGCTTCTTTAATTTACCCGACGCCTCACAGTGACAGTGACTCATAACAAGGTGACACGGTGCCGTAATGGTTACGCTCAGTCACCTCTTTGTCGGGCAGAGAGAGGGAGTGGAGGCGGAGGTGTATGATGTGTGTGTTTGTGTGAGTTTTAGGTTTGTGAGGCCCTGAGCTCGTGTGTGTGTGTGTGTGTGTGTGTGTGTGTGTGTGTGTGTGTGTGTGCACAGACTGGCTGATTTGATGTTGCCTCTCCTCCCTCTGGTCAAGGTGTTATTGAGAGTGGCGCCGTTATCTCTGTCCATGAGGTCGACTGCTGCCTCACTAACGGGAGAACACCATCTCTACCAATCCCAGCGAGCCGAGCAGCATGTCCGGGTGGGTCGTTGCTAGCCACATCCTCCTGGGTGGGCTATAACTCATCTCCAGACGGGTATAGGGCCTTATCTCAGTCCCCCTCCACAGGCCTGCCCCTCGCCTGCTCTGTCTTAGGGAAAAGATTTTCTGGTGCCCCAGTGTGTGAATTATACTCGGGGTTGCGGTGACTGAATGGGCTTGTCTGTTTGGGTTGTCTTAGTGAATTTATGTCTGCGTGGGCGGAGGAATGTGAAGGTGCATGTGTGCGTGTGTGTGTGTGTGTATATATACCGTATGTGTGTGTTTGCGTAACTGAGATTTATTTACCATGCAAACAAGTTGTGTGTCTGCTCATCTTAATGTATCCCATCCCATAAGGTGAAACACTATTCTCATAAGTTATTTAATCATGTGAAGGGCATCGTTACAGATGCATTTGAGGGTCCCCCCCCCCACACAAACCTCCCGCTTCCACATGCACATACACACTCCCCTCCACCCACCTACCCCATTCACGCCGCCTCTCTCTGTCATCTCAGCCTATCAATCAAAAATGTATTAAGTCCGGAGTCGGGGCCGATCAAAGGCAGAATTCCTGGGAGGAGAGCAGATAAGGCCTATCTCATTAATAAGTGCTTTACCATCATAGGGGCCCGCGCTTCTCGCCACACCCTGCCTGCCTCCCTTTGATATCTAATTATCCATCCGTTTCATTCTGTCAGAGAGGGAGGAGAGGGACGACTCATAGTGTCATCACAACCAAATACTGTTGCGTGTGTGTGTGTGCGCGCACATGTCTGTGTGTATCAGGATCCGGGCAAAGGGGGCTGCGCCAAAAACATCATGACACGCAGCAAATCCAAATGTGCGGAGAGTGGCACATGTAAACAAATGCAAATAAGATGTTCTTACAAAGGCAACCGGGCCCACGTTTGTATGGCACCCCTCCCAAAAAGCTGTCACGCGTGCAGTGAGAGCCTGAGATGGAGAGAGGGATCTATTTTACAGAGTGTAACGCTAACAGCCAACTGCCGCTGGGACTCAGTGGCAGCTTACAAATCTACCTTTTAACAATCTGTAAGGAGCAATGAGCTCTAAGAGGGTCTCCTAAGAGCTGAAGACGGATAAGATAGTGGTGGGTGAGGGAGAAACAAGATATTAAAACATCAAGGTAAGATATTGAGGAAAAAGGGCACAATGGAAGGAGTGCAAGGGTTAAGAGGATTTTTAAGAAACGCCGGGTAAGGACTGATGGACAAAAGAAGAAGAAGAAATGAAGAAGGAAGGGAGAGGCAGACAGGAGAAATGAGAGAATGGGAATTGGGAGGGAGAGAAAGAGCAGGGCATTCTTTTCCCTTCTCTCCTTGGTTTTCTGTAAGAGTAGCTCAGGAAGATAAGGCTAAAAGGTCCGTCAGTCTGTTGTGGAACAATCCATTCTGTGTCTCTCCCCTTTCTCTCTCTCTCTCTCTCCACCTCTCTCTTTCTGCCTCCCTCTCTCTCTCTCTCTCACTCTCTCAAGATACTGCCTTTCTCTCCGTCTAATGGCACAACTCAGATTTCTTGTGATGCCTCTTGTGATATGGCTCATCTCTGGTGGCATGGTTTACTGACATCACTTGTCCGCCACAATACACTCTCACCGCATAAAGAGCAAACCAGCCCCCAAGTCTTGGTGCGACAGTTAAATTCTGCAAACACTTTGGGCTATTTCTCTTTAAAGAGCAAACCCTCGGTGCAGCTAATATTCAAACTAGTGTCATTTATTGATACAAAGACAGACTTTTCAAAGCCACAATAAAAGGGCTGAAATTACGTCTTCATTTAACCGAGCAGTTCAAACCCTCGTCCCTAATCACTCAAAGCAGAGCTCGGAGACAAACACAAACCAAGGAGGATTTAAAAGAACAAAACCGACACAAAACACAGGCCCACGTGCCCAACAAAGACTCCAAAGTCTGCCTCCCCATCCCATGTCCTCTTTTAAAAGGAGACCTTCATCTCTTGGCGTTCCTGTTAAGAAGCGACTTTCTTCAAGAGGAGAAAGGAGGTGTGTCAAAGACATGGGTCACAATGTTTACGAAGACGACTTTAAATCCGAATCACAGCATCCCCCTGCTTTTATTTCCTATTTCATGGGATTAAAATTAAATGAAACATAATAAAAAACAAAATTAATTTATGGCTGAAAAACATTTTTTTTCTTTTCCTGTTTTAAAGGAATGGGTTTAAAGACTGAGAGGGAATCTACAAAGGCAATATTAAAAGTCAAAGAAGCTAATTAGTTTCTGAGACTTTAAATTTTATTTTGTATTTATATATTTCTAAAGGAAATTTTGATGTGAATCCTGCAGACAGTGCCCAACAATCAATGAACACTTTTAAAGAAAAAGACTTCACAGTCTCAAAAGTTTCAATTCTTTCTATTCAAAAGAAAAAGTCCACGTTCCCCATCTGAAGTTATGACGAGTTAATCTGTAAATAATCAGCTGTGAATACATCTCTCTCTCTCCCTCTCTCTCTGACCTGTTGTGAAGCTGCCTGAGGGTTTGAATAACTGTCTGGTGCCAGGCTGCCTCACCCCAAGGCCTTGTGGGAGATGAAGAAGAGGTCAGCAGAAGTGGGGGTGGTGTGTGTGTGTGTGTGTGTGTGTGTGTGTGTTTACGAGTGAAGGTGTCTGCCCTTGCCTAGCCATCGAGCGGGGACACAGAGATATATAGAAAGGCAGAGAAATGGGAAAATTGTGTCCGTGGAAACACATGGGAATAGGTGGAAAGAGAGACGGCTGTACCGCAGTCATGGGACACAGAAGGTAGCACAAAAGAGCACAAAGAGCAGCAAGAAATCATGTGAAAAAGACGCCAAACTGGCAACTTTGAGGATACGTTTAGATCTGTTTTTCAAGCCCATCGGCGATTCGCAATAATAAAATGAATTTGAATGAAATGAATCCACTCCACCCACACTCGTACCTCCTCAAATTAACAACCAAGCAAGTTTAGATGCCATGTTTTTACAGCACACACACCAGAACTGAACAGCAGCTGCAACAGCCTTCAGCCAAACTCTTTGCATAGCTAATACGATGCCCTCGCAGCAGTAGCGGGTGTGAGACAACATCTCAGACCCACAAGCAGATGAAAGAAAGGTCAACCTGCTGGGATGAACCTCTTCTGGGGCTGACCAGGGCTAGAGGGCCTGCCTGCCTGGGTGGCACTGCCTACAACCCCCGGACGAACGGGTCTGGTTTTGATTTTGTTCAGAAGACGTTAAGACACAGCAGAGTCTTCCTTCATTTTCTTTTTTGTTCCCAGGATGCCTTGGCTAACATGGGTTTGGAAGGGGTGACAGAGAGGTCAGGGGGGCTCCAGTCGACTGTGGCCTGAGGGTGAATCCTGGGGAGGGATACCAGAGTGGTAGTTGAGGGAGAGTGAGTTTGTGTGTGTGTGTGTGTGTGTGTGTGTGTGTGTGTGTGTGTGTGTTGGGGGGGGGGGGGGGGGGTGTCCCTCAGGAGCCTTGCCCCTCCCAAATCAAAACAAACAAACTGAGTGGTCCTCTGATCTAATCTGGCTGGACTAAAGCCCTCCAAACAGACCGCCTGGAGCAGCTACTGCACTGGACGGAGACTTGTCCTGTCAATTTAGACAGACTGTAACTACAATAACTTCATTTTATGGAAATTTCCATCATGAGTTCGCAAGTAAAAATGGAGTGAAACTCATTTGCATTAATATATTGGATGCGTTGGGGGTTAGCGGCAACATTTTGTGCTTTGAGCAGAAGATAAGCGCCAACTTCTAAAGACTTAAGACACGGGTACGTTTGACTTATTTAATACTGTAAGCATTGCACTGAATACATGAGTTTATGTTTACTGACATCCAGCTGTGGTTGTAAACAGTATTTCATAGGCTGCTGCCTGGGAAAGACCGCATGTTTGGCTCTTTGAATTCTCACCCTAAACATTCCTTCTGTTTCTGTGTTTTGACGCTCTGCTACGGTTTCGACAGTAGACTAAACTTCTCACTGGCTAGCTGTTACCCCGACACAATGCTAAACAAATTCCTCTTCCTCAATGGCGCAACCCACCAATTGCAGTGCGGCGCTCTGTCAGCTGACCAGCGAGAGAAGATGAGGGTGAGATTAGCCCAATCAGGGGTCAGGCTGAGGTTATCACAACCACTCCAAAACTAAAACAGATGGAGAACGGAGTGCGGCACGACTCAACATCTACTGTCGGACTCGTATCTGTGGGCCATGTATTCTCCTGCTCCGCTGGACTGGAAGAATGTCAGACTTAGTTTTGAATTCTGGGTCATGTCGCTTTAACAAAATAGAGTGGGGATCAGCGAGTGTGAGGCGTATGATATGACACATGATAAGACGTGTACACCTTAAACAGTGGTTAAAGCGCTCTGTCCCTCAAAGGGACGGACGCAGAACGTAGAAACAAACAATGCAGAATAAAGCCCACACACAAACAACAATCAAATGCCTCTTTCTCTATGCTCGTGATCACATTAGGTACATTTTAGATTAGTATAGTATAGTAGATTGCAAACACACAGCTAGTCCGCTGTCATTTTGAGCAGCAGCGACTGAATCAGCCACCGCTTTGACACATTTGGGGGCCTAAACGTATGAAGTGCTACACACAACTGATGCTCAGCAAATTCCAAGTATTTGTTGTGGCAGTGAGGGTTTGTGATTAGCAGATATCCACATTTTTTTTTGAGCTTTTATCAGCAAAATACAAACCTGTACTCGCTTTCTCTTGCTTCCTGGTGACGGTGCGGACCTGTCTTAAGCACGCCTCTCGGGAGTACAAATAAAAACTTGTCGAGTTTGCCCCAAGCATCACTCCTGTCGCCTGTCAGTCTGCTCTCGCTTTCCCCCCAACTTTGTCTATTTTTGCATAATTGTTTGCTTGTTTTCTTCATTATCTCTCCATCTGGAATTCAACTCCCTGCAGTGATGCACATAAGGCCCCCCTTTCAGTCTCTTTCTCTCTCCAATTCCTTGCACCTAGATGAGATGTAATTGTGATTAACAGCGCCATGACAAGAGGACACAAGATTTTAGTCATGACGGAAAAACAAACATAACTGGCGAGATAAAATGAGGGAAATATGTACAACATCTTATCACAGATGCTAATTGTTTCCGTGTGGGAGGGGAGGGTGGCCGCGGAGAGGAGCAGTGCACGTGAGGGAGGGAGAGAGGAACTTGAGAATATCCTCCCTGTGCGTTTGGCCTGCGCCTGACTTCAGAGCTAAGCCCTCTCTCAAGAGAAGGTCAACACCAGGTTCAACTTTTCACCTCGGCAGCCTGAGAGAACACACTAAATACCGAGGATTACACCACAGTGCGCTGCAATATCGCCTGGCCTTCACTGCATTTCTGAGCACAACCACTCAGCACATTTCAAAACCACAAAATTCAATAAAACATTTTCAATATAAAATAAATGCCACAACTAAATGTCTGTAGCAGTAGGGTTGGTAGGCATATTAAACACAAAATATGAGTGCATGTGCTGGAGAAGCAATAGTGTAATCTGCCATAAACATTAGGCTGTTAGTGATGTGTGTCAGATGAAGCTTAATTACACTTAAATTATGCAGGTTAAAACTGCATTTTGATTAAATTTTGGTGACATCAGTTAACTCACAAAGTCAGCAGAACATCAAAGGCTACACCAAAGGCCCGTGTCAGCCTCCTGCACTGCAGGGCCGAGTGGGCAGACTACAGTGGCAGTGACCCTTACTTTAACTTTTGGGGACCGTGTCTACTGGTGCAGAGCATATGCGAGTGTGCGCGCATGTTTCTACATGCGCGCACACTCGTGTGTGTGGGTATGGCGATGTCAGCGCCGGTCAGGTGTAACTGAACAGACAGACAGACAGACAGGCAGGCGGCCGGCTGGCGTCAGCGGCCACACGCCTGTCACGACACACCACACGCCGGGGAGACGCATACCGCAGCACCCACACTGCATACACACAATGAGCGCTCAGTCCCCCGCATCACGCACCAGCGGCAGCAGCAATGTGAAATATTCACACAGGGACAAAAGGTAGAGAGGCTGGCGGGGGGGGGGGGGGGGGGGAGACCTGGGAGGTGAGGACGGGAGGGAAGGGTTCAAGAGAGCAGGGCTGAAATGGTGACATGAAACAATAACTTGTGACAAACTTGAGCGTTCAGATAAATCTCTCACTGCGCCGCTGTTTCAGCATTTTTGCATTTTTAAATACAACAAGAAAACCTTTCATGTGGGACAACTGTCTCAAAACACGACATTTATTTTGAGACTAAAAACTTGTCAAAATATTCTAGTCAACAGCTTTAATTTGAGAATAATTTTATAACTACTTGTACTTTCATCTAATCTATTTAGCCTGTTATGCAATTAATCAATCAACACAGCAGTTGTTTCAATCATGCATGAAGGAAAAACTCTTCTCAAATGTGCGTATTTTCTGCTTTTCTCTCTTTTGCATTATTGTGAATTGAATGTTTTTGGTTGTTGACCGTTGGTTTGACCAAATAATCTGTTTCAAAATGTCACTTTGGACACTTGGAACATGTGACGGCTGTTTTTCACTATTCTCTGTCGTTTAATAGACTGAAAAACAAGCAGATTAACCAAAAAATAACCAAGAGATTGATCCATTTTGAAAACAATCCTCAGTTGCAGCACTAATCACCGCTTTAATTTCCTTCCTCATGATATTGCAGCACCTATTTGTCTTTACGTGTAATTAAATACAAGCAGGCAATGCTCTGGTGCTTTATATGAACTGAAAAACTTATTGGAGAAAAATATTTACTCACATCAGTAAAACCGCAGTCTGGAGATGCTACAGATGTTTCACAGCTCTCTCCCGCCCTCTGGTGGAGCAGCAGGTTATCTACGCCGAGGCCCGGCCTTTGATGCACACTCTCCTTATCAAAACTTCCCTCAGCTCGGGCTGACCTGATGTTTCTGACCTTATGGGGATCTGGGGGATGAAGAGCAAAGATATTAATGTCAGCCATGTGTGAAGAAGTCGCTCGAGCTTTTTCCGCAACCAGGGGCCGAACAGAGTACAGTGGGGGCCTCTCAAGCTATCGCCGACACCCTGAGCCCCGCACATCTGGTGTTAATCAGCAAAGCTTACGCAAACACACACGTACACACACGTACACACACACACACACACGTACACACACACACACACACACACACACACACACACGTACACACACGTACACACAGGCAAACACTTCTGCAAAGATCCCCTTAAGAAAATCCCTCTCAACTCCTGAACTTCCGACATGACTGAGGTCAGCACACTTGCCCCGGCTCTATTAGTACACACACCACAGCCATGTAATAAGAGCTGGTGAGTTGTTACAGTACGTGGAGTTCTCTCTCTCTCACACACACACACACACACACACACACAAAATACATTTTATATTCACTGCATGGGGGAAAGTGCAGCTTTTCAGAGGCAGACAATGGGGGTCAAATTTTAACCCATACTAAAATTTCTTCTACTAAATGACAAAGCTTAACACCACTGCGTGTACTAATGGCATTCATGGACTTGGCAAAAGAGAGATAAAGACAGAAAAGAGACTTTAAATTATTGTTAATATTCAATGCTATTGTAAACTTGCAATAATTACCTGGCAATTAGCTGACGAATTGAAGAAACTGGATTATAATTCTGCCCCAGAAGACATTAAGGAAAAACATTTCTGCTGTTTTAAATTATTCGACTGATTAGAATCCGATAAATGCAGAAGATTAAAGAATAAGTGATGAAGGGGGAACAAAGCTACAGGGCATTTTTGACAGAAGACACATTTTGACATGACACAGTAGGAAAAGAAAGCACAAACATAAATAATAAAATCTATAGGGGCTGAATTCCATTTAGCTGCTTCAGTTTCAGTTTCTTTTACTTATGTAGAATGAGTGATATTCCCCCCGGGGATCAATAAAGTATTTCTATCTATCTATCTATCTATCTATCTGTTCATCACTTTATTATTGCAGCTGGTAAAGGTGACGCCAATTTTTATTTATTCATATTCATTTTATATATACGGCTGGGTAGCTTGAGAATTCTGCCTGAGGACCAATAAATCTTCACTGATATAATAATATCATAATCTATTAATTGATTACATTATACTACTATATACTAAATTGCCCCTCAGGTGTGAGTGTGATCGCTTGTCTGTCTCTATGTGTCGGCCCTGTGATTGACTGGTGACCAGTCCAGGATGCACCCAAAGTCAGCTGGGATTGTCTCCAGCCCGCCCGCGACCCCGAAGGATAAGCGGTATAAACAATGGATGGATGGATTATGTATTATTAATATGAGTCACTAAAGAAGTCACTAAAGCTGTCAGATAAATGTAGCAGAGTGAAAAAACACAATATTTGAAACAGAAATACTAAAGTCAAGTACCTCAGATCTGTACTCATGACGAGACGTTACAGGCAAAAACACTGTTAATTCATTCACTGACAACTTTGAGGTTTTCGGCCATTTTGCTTCCATAAAATGTTTTTCAGACGAGTGGAAAGAAAAAATCCAAAATACACATTTAGGGGTTTATTTCACTACACTTTGTCTGTAGGTGTTTGTAGATTCCTTTATAATTTTTTTTTTTTTTTTTTTTTAATATTTTCTCCAAAATAGTTTTTTTTTGTCACTCTGAGCCAGAAATCTCTACTTCAGTCCTCACATACAGCAAACTTTCCAGTTTTATTCCTATCATCTGTATCCAGAGGGGGTTGTTCATACACCATTCATAGGCTGATTTACACAACGTTGCATCCCTAAAAAGAGGACTGTTAAAAAAACTGTTTTTTAATGGTTATTTTCTGATTTAACGAGTGTTACAAAAAACAAGATATCAAACTGTAAAGACCTTTGTCTCTAATATGACAAAATAAAACAAGATGATCAGATGTCTGATCTCTAAATGTATGCAAATCAGCACATACTTAATTAAATACTGCCTCATTTGCATGACTAGTAAAATAATTAGTAGTCAGTAAACCTGCAAAACAAAGAAAACAACTCTTAATGCAACTAATCAACTGGGAAAGTTTTATTTTAACACCTTATAGTTACATTTTTATTCACCTGCTGTGTCTTGCCTTCAAGTAAAGAGCCAGATGGAGCTTACCTGGCAGCAGAAGTCTGTTATTGATCCTCTATCAGCTCCATGTCACCTGTCCGGTCCTCTACTCCTCAGGTGAGATCCAACCTGTGCAGAAACAGTCCACTGAGCCACTAAGACGCTTCTGTGAGGCTACACACGCTTCACTGATGCTGTAGATAAATGTGAGGCCATTATAGTGTTTAAAAACTAACTTATTATTATTTATTGGGCTCATTTTTAAATTCCTGCCGTTGTTGTTGTTGGAGGTAAAAACTTTAGCTAGCTTGTGCGGGGCTAACTTTAGCTAGCTTGTGCGGGGCTAACTTTAGCTAGCTTGTGCGGGGCTAACTTTAGTTTTTAGCTAGTGGTAGTTAGCGCTGCTCGTTATCGCGTTGACTCATCGGTTAGTGTCCTTTTAGTGTTTTAATTTGTACAAGTGAAACATAATGTTTGAAAATACCTCCAGTGCAGCTCAAATTTCACTTTTATGCAGCTTGGCAAACAGTAGTTTTGTGTCTTCTTCGCGTCGATGCGGCGGCGGCGGCGCATCAAGCTGCGCTGAGCTCACTGCTGCCCCCTGCGGCCACACAGGGTATCACACCCACAGCGCACCGGCCTGTTACATTAGATCAACCCTGTCATGCATAGAGGTCACTGCAGTGTACAGCTATGCAAAATTCTTGTATATGCATGAGTTTTGATGGCATAGTTGCACATCAGCCACTACAGTGGAAGCTACTGCATCATCTCATACACGGACTGCTACCCAGTGGGAAGCCACTGCAAAGTGAAAAAAAACAAGATGGCCGACAGACAGCCAGAAACACCAAGTTGCTCATTTTTTTCTGTTCAAACCTTCCATAAAAAGAAACCCTTGCAGGTAAGAAACATATGGGGACATCAAGTAACATCTAAAGAGTCATGCAATTGCTAAATTTTCCAAGTATTGATTTTATATTCGTAGAAAATTATGATTAATCACATGTCCACTGAATTGTACATCATGCATCACCAGCTAGATTTCAACCACTAGACATGTAAAAATATTAACGATGAATTTAACGATGAATAAAAACACTTATTAAAAAAGTCCTGACTGAGGTTACTATAATTAATGCATGAGAGGGTTAAAGTAGAAGTAAAAATGATGATAAAAATGATGAAAAATGATGATACACATGATGCCCCATAATGATTGTTAAAGCTTTACAGGAATGTATATGTGTACTAGATTTCAAATGTTCTGAAGTACATGTACATGCTGAGGAGTTATTCAGATCATTTACCCATAAGAACCCTTTTCTGCTTTAAGTAAAACTATGGTGGATATAAAACTAAACACTAAATGGACCATGAGGAACTAATTTCTGAACTTATTTCTGAGATTCTACCCCTAATGTCCGAGATCTGAAATGTTAACTATGTGTCACGCCATCAGCTTTTTCATAAAATATGGTCAGGACAGGTTAATTGTAATCTAAGACAGTATCAGAATTGTTAAATTGTTTGAAACGTACCTTTTAATAACAAAAACAAGCTGTTTAAAATCAGCTGGTTGTGTCGAAGGTGTTAATCAGGCAGAATAACATTTTGGAAACGGTGTCCTGGGAAGAAAGAATACTTGCAATATCCTGTGCAGTACACGTGTATATATTCTGTATTTTTTCCTCATGTTTTTATATTTGTATTTATTTCTATATTTGTTATATCCCTTGTTTTTGCACTACTTCTCTTACTGACACGTTTTCTGTCTACGTACGCGTTTAACAAGTGAATTTCCCCAATGTGGGATTAATAAAGTCTCTCTTATCTTATCTTATCTTATCTTATCTAAATAGTGAGAAATTCAGTTTCAGTCAATCGATTAATTGATTAATCAATGATCTGTTTCAGCTGTACTTGCTTTTGTAGTCAAATTTATGTCAAAAGATCATATTTTATAAGCTCCTCGTGTGTTTTGTATGTTAAATAGAATGAAAAATAAAATAACTGATCGTTAAAACTGCACAAAAACACATTATTTCCCTCTGAAATGTCGTGATGTAGATTTAGAGGCATGAAAAGAGAAGACTCACCTCAGAATTGTGCTCAACTATAGTACTTTTTACCACTGACCTCTAATCTGACTCAAATTAAAACTTTTTGTAGTTATACTGAATTAATTGTTTTAAGATCTGTCAGTCAAACACAAACTGGTGTTCTTGTGTATTTATTATTATTTTAAGTGTACATTTTCTTACCTTTAACATAATAAAAACCCTTGTGGCTGAATGAATCTAGTTCAGACAGAGCACATCCACAGTTGATGGCCGTTTAAAGATTATTTCTCTCTATTGGTGCATCAGAAGCAGAATGATTACTTTATTAATCCCCTTGTTTTTTGCAGAACTGCATCCACACACAGGACCTGTAGACGTGTGAAGTGAACCCCCGGAGGTTAACCGGCACCTCTAACTCCCAGTCAGAGTCACAGAGAGTCGAGGAGAGGCAGCGAGCGGGTGTTTGTTCTGCTCACACCAGTGTAGACGTTCCCAGCACCTCCCATCCAAGACAGTGGATCAAGTGGAACATGATAAGGCTAAAGAGTGATGGTGAACTGGTCAAACAGTCCGGAAGGAAAAGTTAGTAAGTACCAGCCATAAAAACTTTAATTGGTGTTCACTCTATTTGATGATATGATCAACATTATCTAACTGTGGAGAAGAAATAACTATTCAGGAAAGAGAACATCCCGTGATTTATATAGCCTTAAAGCCTGTACACAATCACACACAGGCACCTTACAGTGAAGTAATTATGGCATGTCAGGCAGTTACTCACACAACCGTGAGAGCTGCAGAGACAGAGGGTCCCTCCTCCTGCACAGAGTGGGCGGGGAAGACATAGTCGCCATATTCCTGGAATTCCTTCCACACTTGTTTTCGGCCATGCCGCAGCAGAGGCTCCTCTGTTTTCCAGACATGCTTGAAGTGTGGAGAGTCATGCTGCTGTGGGTTTTCTTCTCTATCTGCCTTCCAGCTCAGGCTCAGGGAGCTCTGGTTATTTCCAGCAGAGATGCTCAGACACAGGTATTTAAAATAAGCTGCATGTAAACAAATGTACGTTTTGTTATTTTCAAATAACAATAATATAATATTTGTCAGCTGATGCTAATTGCCAGTCTACAAACTGTCTATAAAAGCCTGGCACCCAGAAAGTGATTTGCTTTGCGTGCCTGGAAGCAGCAACAGCATTTTCCCTGAAAAAGGAATCAAAGAACATCGATTTAGAGGGTATAATTACCAAAACTGTGCTCAAGAAAACTGTGCTCAGTGTTTGGGAACACCAAAACAGTGACAGTTGAAAGGAGACATCCTTTAAGACTATTTAGATACAGACATATAGTGATTGTTTGGGAGTGTGATTTTATTTTTGGTAAAAAAGATACTTTTAGGTACAATGGAGCTTCGTAGAAAAGATCCTCAGTGGACTAAAACATCAGATTTATGTTACGGTGTGATGCAAAATCAATTCAAGTCTGTTAGACCAGACTTGAGACTTCACTCAAGGAGTTGGGACTTGACTTTGGGGGCGTGCCAGTTCCTTTAGCGCAAGTCCAAGCAAATATCCATCCATCCATTATCTATACTGCTTATTCCAGGTGTTCCAGGTTCAAACCGGGATTTGAACCTGGAACCTTCTTTCTGTGAGGCAACAGTGCTGACCACACGCACCACCACCGCAAGCAAATATGGGTCCGAATGATTAAAGGTGTGCAGCTATCAATGTCTTATTTACTTATTGTTTCCAACCGTTGCATCCCACCGTAACATAAATCTAATGTTTTAGTCTACTGAGGATTTTTTCTGTACCTAAAAGTATCTTTTTACCAAAAATAAAATCACACTCCCAAACAATCACTATATAGCTGAATTTAAATAGTTTCAACAGATTGAAACTATGCATTGTTGGACTTGCACGCCTCCAAAGTCAAGTCCCAACTCCTTGAGCGTCCAAGGAAAGTCTCAGTCTTACTGTCGGTGATTCCTAACAATGGGTCCTGATAATTAAAGGTGTGCTTTTGCTTTCAAGTCTCAAGTCTGGTCCTCAGAAGACTGACAGCAGTCAAGTCCAAGTCAAGTCTCAAATCTTCAGTTCTGACCGAAGGCCCATGTGCTCTCTCCATTAACAGTGACCTTACATGTTCATTGCAGGTCACAGTGAACGAGATGGGTCTGGTCAATCTGTGCAATCTGTGTATGAATTTTCAACAAATTTATATGATGAATTCTTAGCTGCTGCTCAAAGAAACCAAGATGTTTTTCTCAAGGTTGACAAAGTAGGTCTGAGACAGGCCAAAGAGACGCAGTGTACACAGTGTGGGGCTCATTTCTGCATCTCTGTTTGTCTCAAGTTCAACAATAACACCGTAAGAAATCAACTGAAGAAGTGGCTGAGAAACTAGTTTCTCTATTACAACAGGGCTCAATAGACCAGAATGCAATGCAGTTGTAGCTGCAGCTAACCATGTCCTGTCATGACCTTGTCATAACATCACCCACCTTCAGTAGTTGCCGCTGTGTCTTTCTCTGCCTCTAACATGTGCAAACACACCTGCTCCACATAAAGCCAAGTTCACAACTCCAGTTTGCCAGACTTCTTTTACCAACCTGTTAATTGTGTGACCGCTACATCCCACGTTCTTTTCCTATAACGGCCGTCTTCTCTCCTTTATCTGATTCTGGGTCCACACCTTGTTTTCCAGACGTGTTTATACAATGCTTCGTTAATGTTCTTGAAAAACTTGTTATCAAAGACACATTGCTTACCACAGAGATGGCAACGAGTATCAAAACCATGGATTCAGAGATTCAAATAGGGCCTGCTGATGTATTGTTGGTATGATCATGTGTATTTTTCATGCCAAGGTGTAACTGACAGGAAACACTTAATCTCTGGATTAGTAATTGCAAATCTTCAAACATTTGATGCACACCTCTTTCCCGCTTTTCCTTTCTCAACACAATGTGTTCCAGGAGGCCAGAGAAGCAATGGGCACCAGGTCAATAAAGGTACTCAGCTTAAAAATACTACTAACAAAAGCATGAAGTACTATTTTGTCTGTCAAGGTGCTGTGTTTACATGTCACTCATTTTTACATTTTAACACTCTTTCTCTTCCACAGAAAAGAAGCATAGACTCTGCAAATGTAAGGATTTATATACGACCTTTCCTAACAACAAAGCATTTATACATTGATGTTAATGTATCGTTGATTAACAACTGTGAAACCTGGATGCAATAATTCAATACACACAAGATCACGATCAGGATGACTGGTAGCCTCTATCTACAGTAGTGGTATTGTTTTCAAAATGAAGTCCACATTTTTTAACAAACATCATTGCTTCCAGATGCCACTTGTTCCGCTCTTCCCTCTGCGGTGTCCACTGGAATGTATTTATTTTCTCTTTGCTTTAGCGCAGACAGTAAACATGCTGGAAGTGATTCATCTCATCTGGGTTTTGTTCCTTTCAAAGTTTGTCAGCATGACAACCTCTAAAAGTTTCATCGTACATTGTGTTTAGAGGAAAGTGACCTTCCTCTGTTTTGTGGCCTGAAATATTCTGTGTTGCGACATTTGATCCAGGATTCAGTAGAAAGACAACAATAGGCTGCCAGTCCTCTCGGCCACCAGTGTTGCTCGTTGGCTGCAAAACTGACATGATATTTTAGAAATTCTGTGATTGTGATTTATTGATGTTAAAACACCCTAAAGAAAACATTTTTCCGTCCGTCCTTTCAGATGGTGGAGGTGTACAGCGTGACGGTGGACTGCACTGTGACGTCTCGTTTCGCCCACACCGTCATGACCTCCAAGGCTCTGAACAAAGCAAACTCCTCGCAGGAAATCTTCTTCGAGGTGGAGCTGCCCAAGACCGCCTTCATCACCAACTTCAGCATGTCGGTCACAGCTCAGCACCTTTGACAGCCAGCACAGACCTCGTCTTTCTGCACGTCTGACAAAATGTGTTTGTGCCTCGCAGGGAAATTGACGGTCAGGTGTATGCTGGGGAGGTGAAGGAGAAAGAGAAAGCTAAGAAACAGTATGAGAAGGCTGTTTCCTCTGGACAGACTGCTGGACTGGTCAAGTATGGGCTGAAAAATGTTGCCGTTTGGTTTAAACACTCGATGGTGGTGTGAGCATCACATCAAAGTTATACTTGTCCGTCATTACAGGGCTTCTGGGAGAAAGATGGAGAAGTTCTCAGTGTCTGTCAACATTGCAGCCGAAAGTAACGTGACTTTCATTCTGACCTACGAGGAGCTCCTCCAGAGGAAACTGGGCCAGTACGAGATCCTGACCCGGGTTAAACCCAAACAACCGGTGCAGGATTTTCAGGTTGAACAAATGCTCCTCTTCTATTTTTCTTAATAATGACACATAATTATGACTAATGATTGAGCGTCAAGAACTTGTTCCCACAGTTGATCTGCCTCAGTGATTATGCCTGCATGTATGTGTTTGTGTGCGAAACAGATTGTGACAAACATCTACGAGCCCCAGGGCATCGCTTTTGTTGATACCACTTCAACTTTCCTCACCAATGAGCTGCTCGCCCTGGTGGAGGAAACCGTCACAGACACAAAGGTAAAAGGCTAGAAAGACTTCTATCCTTCTGCTTAAAGATTTTTCAACAGTAAATGACTAAAACTAAAAACTAACCTCTTCGTCTCTCAGGCGCACATCTCCTTCTCACCTACACTGGAGCAGCAGAGGAAATGTCCCGTATGTGAGGGCACCATAATTGACGGAGACTTCGTCATCAAGTATGATGTGAAACGAGAAAAGAGCCTCGGGGAAGTTCAGGTCAGCTGCCAACAAAGACTTTGCAGCAGCACATAAGATTCAAGTATCGATGCCTTTTATCAAATTCTTTCAAAGTCTTCACTAGATATATTATCGTAGTTTGGACAGTCATCTATCTAATCTGCATCTTGACTAGTTGGTGGTGACATAAACCCATGCAGTGATAATCACAGTTTATTCCCAATCTTAGTTGTACTTCCCCAGCCTTCTCAGTGTGTGCGTAGCTGTGCCCTTATGTTACACTTCCTTAATAAAATGCTGTATTTCCCTTCAGATTGTGAACGGATACTTTGTGCACTTCTTTGCTCCGCCTGACCTGCCAAGACTCCCAAAGAACGTGGTGTTCGTGATTGACAGGAGCGGATCGATGAGAGGGAGGAAGATTGAACAGGTAAAAGGCTTTGTGTGTGTGGCTAAAGCTCTCGACTGCATGCATCACTGTGCGTGGGCCCACATCTTCATTTGTGAAATTGGGAACCTTTGCAGACACAGGACGCGCTGATCGCCATTTTGGAAGACCTCCACAAGGAAGACCACTTTGCTCTCATTCTGTTTGATGATAAAATCGTCGCCTGGAAGGACTCTCTCAGCAAAGCGACAGAGGAAAATGTGTTGGAAGCCATAGCCTACATCAAGGAGCTAACGGACAATGGAGGTTAGATGGAAACCTATGGTACCTGCGTGTTTTGTGCACTTCCTTATTGAGTCGACTAGAAATCCAGTTTGAATATATACAATTTACAAAATGTCAGACAAGAATCCAGGAAATATATAAAAATATAAACCAACTATAGAGTCACTGAGGTTAATACTGAGAGGAGAGCAGGTGACGAGTGATTAAAGCAAAACATCACAAATGAGTTTTTGCAGCTATTAGACAGCTTTATTAGGCATGACAAACTTTAAACATTTGCCAAAGAGATGTAAGTGATGAAGAGGGATGTCAAGCGTGTATGTGGACTGTACAAATGAAGAGCAAATCACAAAAGTTCAAGGCCAAAGAGAGTTAGACGAGAAGACTCTTCCATCTGTCCGTTCAGCATGAGGCTATAATTACAACATGCTATATCTTAGCTTAGCATAAAGATGCCTTCGTGCCACTGTGAAGTTGACTGAAACATGCTGAGACTCCAGGAAGTCACTGCATCGGCTAAAGAAACTAGAAGTGTAAATGACGTGTGAGCTTTTTAAAGTGCTGATGGATTTTGGACTTTGGGACAGAGCCAAGCTCGCTGCTTCCCCCTGCCTCCAGTCTTTATGCTAAGCTAACATAACTGTCTGCTCTCCTCAAGCCAGCATATCCCCACAATTTTGAACTACTACTTTACAGAACATATTGAGTGAATGTTTCTTGGGTTTCTCTATGATAACGTGTTAATCTGCTCATTGTGTTGATTGTGACCTTTCAGCCACCAACATCAATGACGCTGTACTGAGGGCAGTGAGCATGCTGGTGAAGGAGAGAGAAGATGGGAACCTTCCAGAGAGGAGTACAGATATGATCATTTTACTGACGGACGGGATGCCAAACCACGGTGAGCTGTCTTAATTTGGAAGAAAAGATCCAATGCCACCACATGTAGGCCAAGTACAGCAGCTTAAAACAAATCTTACATCAAGCCAAAGCTCTCTGCACTGTGCATAAATGGTAAATATTAAATGGTCATCTTGTTTAAGAGTAATTTTGTTTAATACAAGGAGAGACATATTGCACCAGGTTTTAGCAAAACTGCTACTTTCTGGTGTCGTGCCTGAAAAGTGGTCAAAAGGGATTTGTCCTGTTTGACACACGTTTGTCAAGAAAGACCCGAGGAAGATGCTTGGTTAAGATTTGTTAGTTATTTAATGGAACTGCAAGGATTTGCTGAAACATAAGAGAAGGAGTTGGAGTGGACATTTGTTCGATGTGCTTCATGTTTACTTTTTTCTGCTGCATTTCATGTTGCATCTGCGCGTTTGAAGGAGAGTCACATCTCCCGGCCATCCAGGAGAATGTGCATGCTGCTATTGGAGGAAGCATGTCTCTGTTCTGTCTTGGATTCGGAAATGATGTGGATTACTCCTTCCTCGATGTGTTGTGCAGACAAAACAAAGGACTGGCCCGCAGAATTTTTGAGGGTTCAGATGCAACACTTCAACTTCAGGTAGAGTTAAAAAAAAAAATTTTAAATGCGGATTTAAAACAAAGACAACGTCCATGCACGTTTGGGGATATTTGTTCGCACCTTCACGGATGTTTGGTAAACAGATAATGCATGATTTAGCGCGTGTCTTTGTTCCAGGGTTTCTATGAGGAGGTGTCCAGCCCTCTGCTGTTGGAGGTGGACCTGCGTTATTCTGACAGCGCAGTGGATTTCTTGACCAAACACCACTACAGCCAGTTGTTTAACGGCTCAGAGATCGTGGTGTCCGGTCGGCTGAGGGACAACGACCTGGATAACTTCCTGGTGGAAGTGTTCGCCCAGGGGGTGAGAAATGGACAGCAATAGAACATGAATAAAACACACTATCAAGTCATTGTGCATGACAGAGAATTATGCACTTGTTCTCCTGTGACTGAATATCGATTGGTGATGCCCAGAGGATGAATCCCGCTGGCTTTAGTGATCCCTTTACTTTTGATCAGGCTCCATCATCAGGTCAAAAACTAAACCCTCAACCTCAGCTGTGCTTTATGCCAGTCAGTTAATGTTAGCATGCTAACCAGCTAAACTATGCTGGTGAATATGGTGAACACTGTACATGTTAAACATCACCATGTTAGCATTGGTGATGTTAGCATTTAACTCAAAGCACCGCTGTATCGAAGATGCACAGCCTCGAAGACTTTTACTGCTGCTGTTGTTGTTAGACTGTTTATTTCCTCTCCTGTCATTGAATGTCTCCTCTTTCTCCAGCCTGAACATGACTTCTTGGAGCAGGGAAAGGCCAGCGTGGTAAAGTTGGATGTGATCTACCCAGGGCAGGAGTACGTCTTTGGGGATTTCTCAGAGCGTCTGTGGGCCTACCTCACCATCCAGCAGCTCCTGGAGATGAGGTTCGTTCATCCGAACTGTGTCTGTCAGCCTCTTCTTTCCCCTGCACCAAGGGGAAAGAAGATGTGGTGTGCACTTTTTTTATTGCGCGTTGTTAGAAAACCAGCTAATCTCGTCTTCTAATCTTCTAATCTAGTCTTTTTTGTGTCCCAGTGACATTAGCACTGAGCAGGAGAAAGAGACTACGGTAGCGAAGGCCCTCGACATGTCCCTCCGATACAGCTTTGTCACCCCTGTCACCTCCATGGTGGTCACAAAGCCTGAAACTGAGGACGGACCAGGCAGACATCTCATCGCCAATAAACTGACCGAGGGCAAGAGAAATGCAACCAATCGTGTTTAATTAGTTATCAGCTGATTTCTTTGTTTATTTTTATTTGTAAAAATAGAAAAAAAAGTGATAGTGATCAGAGTAAACCAGAATATTCTTTATTTTCAGCTTCACAGCACATTTTACATCATGAGAAACCTGCTGAAGGAGCATGTGTGAGTAGAACTTTGTGTTGTGTGTTTTTCTCACTGCTTCACAGACCAGCGGCAGGAAGCAGAGAGAAAGAGAAGCAGAGGTACGACGATCTGTTTAAACTTAACGACATGCTTCGCATAAATCAGATTTTGGGGCTGAACAAATTTACTTATGTGTGCTTTTATTGTTTTTGACAACAGGTTCTTCATCACGTGTTACCAGTTCCCGTAGCCAATCAGATGGTGAGCTTTTTATACAGCTCTGGTGTAACTATTACCTCATTTGATCGTACGCATGCTTTCATCATTCCTGCCGCTTTTACTTAAATCTTCCATTAAAACTCACCCAACAAATTCATGAAAGTTTAATTTTCTCTCTAAAACAAAATCATGACACCTTTGACATTTTAATTATTCAGTTTTTCTTTTCTTTTCTTCATTTTCTACATATGTATCTTGTATTTAATACTGAAGGAATCAGGGTTGGGGGAATGTCACCACACAGTGTTACTGTTGCTGCAGATCATATTCAAACATCTTAACAACAACAAGTTTGACTGTTGTGTATGCTTGACACTGACACTGACGCTTGTGCAGTGGACGGAGATCCTCATTTCATGATCGAGCTGCCAGACAGACACGACGCTCTGTGCTTCAACATCAACGACAAGCCAGGAACCATTTTCAACCTGGTCAGAGACCCAAAATCAGGTCAGTCACTCAGCGGTCCTAAAACCAGAACACGAGTCTTTTTTTTTTAAATATGAGAGGGGACAACAAACTCAAACCTGTCGTTATTTCATTTTATCCCGCTGTTTTCAGGGTTTGTGGTAAACGGTCAAATTATCGGCAAGAAGAAAGTCGTTCCTGATGGTAAAATGAACACGTACTTTGGCCGCTTTGGTATCGTCCACGAGAGGCTGGGGGTGAGGCTGGAGGTGAGCACCCAGGACATCTCAGCCTTCTACGACGGGAGGCAGGTGAGGCTGCTGTGGTCTGATGCAGCCTCTGTCAAAGAAAACAAGTGAGTAACACAAATATGAAGTTTTTGTAGTTACTAAGTTATTGGACAGACAGACAGACAGACAGACAGCCACTGTCAGGCTGTTTACACCTGGTCCAGTCATTCAGATGATAAAATGATGTATGATGTGGCGGCCTATTGTTAATATTGTGAATCACAGAGAAATAACATTATCACAACTTTCCCGTCTTCCTGTCAGCTGTTGGTCACAACTTTTTGGTTTCTCCTTCAGTGTGGACTTGAGGCTGACAAAGAACTGCAGCCTAATGGTGACGCTGAGGCACTCCGTCAGATTTATGGTCATCAGACACACAAAGGTGTGGAAGAGACGCCACGACCAACAAGCCTACCTGGGTTTCTACACCCTGGACAGCCACCACTCGTCTGCTTCAGTTCACGGCCTGCTAGGTAGAGTTTCATACCACTGTTTTGTGTTTGCTGTATTTGAATAAACCTGAAGATACGAAGGAAACTACTTCCCTCTAGGTCAGTTCTACCATGGGGTCGAGTTTGAGGTGGCACACCTGCGTCCAGGTGAGGATCTGGAGAACCTCGAGGCCACCATGCATGTGAAGGGACGCACACTCAACGTGACCAGGTGAACATGCCTCATTAAGTTAGAACGCACACACATAATGCACGTGAGGTGAAAGAGTATTTCTTTTTGCATAATCAAAAATAATCATTGTCTTGTTTTTTTCTCTCTCCCACAGACACTGGCAGAAAGACTTCAGCAGGCAGGTGAGGGATGGGGAAAATATTCCCTGCTGGTTTGTCAACAATGATGGAACAGGCCTCATCGATGGAGCAGCCTCAGACTACATTGTGTCGGGGCTTTTTGAGACTGTTTTTTGAACCTTGAAAATTCAAAAACGTCAGTGGCATTGTGCACTGTGTGGTGAGAGACCCTAAACGACACAATAGAAACCAGAATAATTTGAAACATTTGTATATAATGGCAATAAAGAAATAATTTATGTTTCCAACTAGCTGCCAGGGTGTTATTTTAGGTAAATGTATTTGGATGATAATAATAATTTAAAACGAATAACTGGCTGGAATATTTGGGAGTCAGCGTTAACTGTGTTTGAAGTGTGGGTGCCAAACCTGGTGGTGTATCATTGCATTAGTCTTCAAATTATATTTGGCTCATTGTAGATTATCATTATCATTTATGTCAAACATAAACATGCAGAGTGTTTAATGGCTGATGTAAAGCTGGACCTGTGCTTAATGTGTTTCACAGCTTCCAGAGTTTCTGTAACAAACCAAGAAAGAATCATGCAGACATTTTTGCTTTATTACGTATTAGAACAATAAAACACAATGAAAAAACGAATGACAATGGAAGCTGCTGGTGTTCTTGTGTAAATAATCTTTCACAACAAACTGAACTGTTTATATCCTTAGTCGAGGTTCATGTGCATCTTCAGGCTTCTCTGTAAATCTTATACCTTAAACGTCACATCTAAATGGTTTCTCTCCCGTGTGGACCATCATGTGTGTCTGAAGATGTGCCTGACGAGTCAATCTTTTCCCACAAACATCACAGCCAAATGGTCTCTCTCCTGTATGTGTTCTCATGTGTATCTTAATATTTTCCAGCCACTTAAATTGTTTCCCACAAACATCACAAACAAATGGTCTCTCTCCCGTGTGGACCCTCATGTGTGTCTTAATATATGTCTGACGAGTAAATCTTTTCCCACAAACATCACAGCTAAATGGTTTCTCTCCTGTATGTGTTCTCATGTGTATCTTAAAATTTTCCAGCCACTTAAATTGTTTCCCACAAACATCACAAACAAATGGTCTCTCTCCCGTGTGGACCCTCATGTGTGTCTTAATATGTGCCTGATGAGTAAATCTTTTCCCACAAACATCACAGCCAAATGGTCTCTCTCCTGTTTGGACTCTCATCTCTGAATCTACCTTTTGCTTCACTGTAAAACATTTCTTATGTTCCTCTCCATTGTCCTCGGTTTGGCTTTGCTGAAGCTGTGAATGCTTCTCCTCATCATCTTCACTTCTCACAGTAACAATAGAAAATGGAAACCTGGTGACATCGGCCTCCTCCAGCCCATTAAGCTGCTCCCCCTCCTGACCGGTCCGGAGTTCCTCCTGTTCCTCCTTTATGTGTTGGGGCTCTGGCTGCCCCTGGTCCAGGTTGGGGCTCCACTCAGTCGGATCCTCTTCTTTAACCACAGACAGCTGCTGGACTTCTGCAGGGAGCACTGAAACGCACACACACACACATTATGGACAACTGTGACTTTATATACACACTGTAAATATATTTATATGTTAGCAATAGCAGTTTATTTAGCATTAGTAGTTTATATTTTTTTTATATTTCATTTTATCCTCTTTTACTCTTTGGAATTCAGTGTGGACGGCAAAGTAAGACTTTCATTGTACAGGGAAACCCGTTTCTGCACTGTGCACATGATAATAAACGCTTTGAATCTTGAATCTTGAATCACTGAGACCTTTGGTATCATTACTTTATGTTAATGAGTTTTCAACACCACAACCAAACTTCAGTCATGACCCAGGTCATAATGCACATTTGGATGTGACTGTTTCTGTTGGGTTTCCTCCCTGACTGAGGGTGGTGGTGTCCTCTTCTGCGTTTTTTTTTTCAGTGTTATGAGTTGCAGTTGGTGGCTGCTGATTGGCTGAGGTCCTGACAGCGCCTACTTTAAAATCGCCCAACCGGACCCTGCTGGGCCACCTTGTGTTTTTGGGATGATTTTCCTTTTCCTTTGAGTCCCTTTTCTTTTTTGATAGGGACGCAGGTAAGAGTGCTGTATTTTCTTTTTTTCAGTTAGGAAATTTAGTTTATGTTTTTATAAAATGTTTTGTTTGTTGTTTTGGCTTTTTCTCACCCTGAAGCTGAGAACTGCCTGATAATAAATCGATTCTGTTTGGACTGCATCTGCTGTGGCACGGGTCATCTTTGGGAGTGGGAAAGAGAGGAGTCACTATCTACACACACACACACACACACACACACACACACACACCGTCTAATCTGATGACTGCAGAAGGAAAACATAATTTGTCAGTGATTTTCAAAAACAGATTCTGGTTAGATTGTAGCACAAAAACCTTCATGGTTAAAATAATAACCACTTTGCTAAGGTTTTAGGGAACGACTGAAGTCACTGTTAAAAGAAAGACGCCAATGCTGACTGTTGGTAGGAGGAAGAAAACGAACACTGCGTCAACATCCAACGACCTCCTCCCTCTGTGGGCTTTGTGTCTCTATAACAACATCACACTATTTCCTCATTTGCTCCAGACGGACATCATTCCTACAGAATCAGAGGCCTTTGCTGCTTAAACATTTTCTCAAACAACTGATGTGTTTTTTTGTTTGTTTGTTTTTTAATTCAGAGGACAGTCTCCTCCTTCTATGGTGTCATACAGTGTGGTGCATATTTGCCAAAAATGCAAAAACAATTTTTTTTTTTTACTTTACCCAGAATGCTTTTCGTGCCAACCAGTGAAAATGGCGGACAATAGCACATCTTCAGTTTTAATTTTGGAAAACACCACAATTGTTTTGTTACGGGATGTAGTTTTAAGACTTTGTCCGCCATTTTCCGCTGGTTGGTACTGACTGCTGCTGTTGCTAGGTTACGACCTTGTCTTTTGGAACTCGCGAACACGTGGTGGCTTACGACACAGGAAGTGGTGACCATAATGCGCCTTACGTTCGAGTGCGTACGTAGGGAGAACGCCGTTACTACGCAACATGGACGCCAAAAAGACTCCTCATTGCTAGCAACAAGCTGCTACCAAGCCCCACAGTTTAGCTAACCACAGAGCGGGTAACTTAACGGAAGTTTAGCTCAGACAGAAAATTACCAAATTCAAATTCAAAATACCTGAAATAGCTTTCAGAAAATTTCCGCTGATGAAGTGAATGCCAAAAAAGTGGGTCGTTCATTCTTAACCAAACAGGACCCCGTTTCTCTGATCAGTTAGCAAGCTAAGCTAACAGCTAGCTACAGCAGTGTTAGCAGCAGGTGCTAAAGAATTTCACAAGAGGAAAATACAAACCACAAAACAACAAACAAAGAAAAAGTTTATCACTAAAATCAGATGAAGTGTTGTATATAGTATGGCAGCATTTAACATGGAATTAAAACGTCAGTTAAACCCACACAATCAATATGAAGGGCAAGAACAACAGCGAAACTGTACAAACCTGATCTGTGTAACTGAACCGTCGGGTTGAAAAACGGCTCCAGCAGTTTGTGTTTTCGCTCGTTTTCTTTTAAACGACACAGCTCATCCTCGTATCCTGCTATTGTTCTTTCAAACAGCCCAAAAATTTCCTCTTCAACCGCATCTAGCCGCTGTTTCAGCAAAGCCCTAAGCAGTTCTAGCTTTGACATAGTGCCGAACACAACAATAAAGTATTTTCCCCATAAAATAATATCCTTAAAAGTTGCTGAACCAGCAGGGGAAAAAAAAGACAGATTCAAAAACACGTTGGCCTTTTTCAAACAGTCGACAACAGATGCTGTTGCTAGGATACCATTCCATTCCATTTTCAGTTAGCTTAGCTAAGATAAGTTAGCTTAATTTTGCTAAATTATCTTATTTTATCTAAATTAGACATTGTGGAATAAGATTATTTTAAAACTTTGAAAAGCTGCAATGTTGCACATAATCCCACTGACTCTGGTTGGCATATTATATTAATACAGGTGATTTTATTTACTTACTTTTTGTCCTCTGTGGTGCACTGAGCTGTTATCACCACTGAGGGTCAGCAACAACTGCAGCAGGTCTGTCTCCTTAGGTTTTATATATGTATTTGCTTAAGATACTTTAAAATACTCTTTGTAACATGAATAGAAGTGCAGACATGAAAGCTGCTTTCTCTGCTATGTTTGTGTATATAAAGTCCTGCCTTGTTAAACATTTTTACTTGACCAAGATGTTGTCGCTGATGGCAGCCATGTGCCCTCTCTGGATATGTTTTTGTTTATTTGTTCAGTCTTAAGCTCTCTTTCCCTGATCACATACAGATTTCTTCTGCTTTTGCTTTTTTGTCACACTTACATGTTTCAGATCATCAAACCAATTTTAATATCAGACAAAGATGACCTGAGTAAACACAAAAAGCAAATGATGATTTCATTCATTAAAGGAAAAAATCTATCCAAACCAACCTGGCCCTATGTGAAACTATGTGAACTGCAACCAAGCGTTTGCAATAACTGGCGATGAGTCTTTCACATCGCTGTGGGGGAATTTTGGCCCACTCTTCTTTGCAGAATTGTCTTAATTCAGCCACATTGGAGGTTTTTCGAGCATGAACGGCCTGTTTAAGGTCATGCCACAGCATCTCAATTGGATTTAAGTCCGGACTTGGACTAGGTCACTCCAAAACCTTCACTTTGTTTTTTTTTGAGCTATTCAGAGGTGGACTTGCTGGTGTGCTTCGGATCATTGTCCTGCTGCATAACCCAAGTGTGCTTGTGCTTAAGGTCACGAACTGATGGCCGGACATTCTCCTTCAGGATTTTCTGGTAGAGAGCAGAATTCATGGTTCCATCAATTACGGCAAGTTGTCCAGGTCCTGAAGCAGCAAAGCAGCCCCAGACCATCACACTACCACCACCATGGTTGACTGTCGGTATGATGTTCGTTCTCCAAAATGCTGTGTTAGTTTTACGCCAGATGTAACGGGACGCACACCTCCCAAAAAGTTCCACTTTTGTCTCGTCAGTCCACAGAATATCATCATCATCAAGATGTTTTTTAGCAAGCGTGAGATGAGCCTTTGTGTTCTTTTTGGTCAGCGATGATGGCTCTCACTGTTGTTCGCTGGAGTCCCAAAGCCTTAGAAATGGCTTTGTAACCCTTTCCAGACTGATAGATGTCAATGACTTTGTTTCTTGTCTGTTCTTGAATTGCTTTAGATCGGGGCATGATGTGTTGCATTTTGAGATCTTTCAGCCTACTTCATGTTGTCTATTTAAGTGATTTCTTGCTTCTACAGCTCTGGCAGTAATCAGGCCTGGGTGTGGCAAGTGAAATTGAACTCAGCTTTCAAAAATGTGGTTAATCACAGTTAATTCATGATTTAACAAGGAGGGGGCAATTACTTTTTCACATAGGGCCAGGTTGGTTTGGATAGCTTTTTTCCCTTAATAAATGAAATCATCATTTAAAAACTGCTTTTTGTGTTTAGTCAGGTCATCTATGTCTGATATTAAAATTGGTTTGATGATCTGAAACATGTAAGTGTGACAATAAAGCAAAAACAGAAGAAATCTGTAAGGGGGCAAATACTTTTTCACACCACTGCACACTTTTGTTTTGCTGGTTTTGCAGAGCCTTTCGTTGGAAGAGCAGCAGCAGCTCCATGTGGGATTTGCAGGAGATGCCATCAGCCAGAGGCGCTTAAAATGGCTGAAAGGGTTTTGAACTGTGCTCCAGTCACTCCATCTGGCCAAAGTCTGCTCCCAGGCCAACAACATGGATGAACTGCTGCTTCTCAACAGAACAAATAGTCTGTGATAACTTCCCTTTTGCCCAGCTGGCAGACTTTTTGTCATACCAGCTATTTTATTTTATAAAGGACCTCTATTTTCTATATTTTATTTGTTATTTGATATTTATCTTGGCTTAAAACCGGACCTGAGAACGTAATTTCATACCTCCCCATGTGTAAGCGTGTGTTGGTGTGACAAAGTTCCTTGAATCCTTGAATCCTTGAATATGAAAACAACATGGTCAGGCTGGATTTTGTGTCACTACCATGAAAAAAGTGGTCTGTTTTGGACAGGTGACACTGAGGCAGAGAGACTGGAGAGAAATCACTTACAGAACATGTTTAAGTCTTTAACTCCCACATTAAACAGATTTCTAGAACTGCCTTTTTCCATCTACGTAATATTGCCAAAATCAGGCCCATCATATCCACTGATGATGCAGAAAAATTGGTCCAGGCATTTGTCACTTCTAGGTTGGACTATTGTAACTCGTTATTATCAGGCTGCCCCAATAAGTCGTTAAAGACTCTCCAGCTGGTCCAGAACGCTGCTGCTCCTGTTCTGACGAGAACTAAAAGAAGAGACCACATTTCTCCTGTACTGGCTTCTCTTCATTGGCTTCCAGTAAAATCTAGAATAGAGTTTAAAATCCTTCTCCTCACCTACAAGGCTCTTAATGTTCAGGCTCCATCATATCTTAAAGAGCTTATAGTACCGTACTACCCCACTAGAGCACTGCGCTCCCAGAATGCAGGCCTACTGGTGGTTCCTAAAGTCTCCAAAAGTAGTTCAGGAGGCAGAGCTTTCAGCTATCAGGCTCCTCTCCTGTGGAACCTCCTTCCAGTCTGGGTTCGGGGGGCAGACACCCTCTCTACATTTAAGAGTAGACTAAAAACCTTCCTTTTTGACAAAGCATATATTTAAGGGCTGGCTCAGGCCTTAGACCAGCCCCTAGTTATGCTGCTATAGGCTCAGACTGCCGGGGGACTCCTATGGTGCACTGAGCTCCTCTATTCTCTCTCCTCCTCTTCCTCTCCATCGTTATGTCTCATGTCAGCCAAATGTCTGCCTCTAACTTGCTATCTTCCCCGGAGCCTTTCTGTGCTTTCTCATCTCTCAGGTTCCTGTGGATCCTGTGGATCCTGGTCCTGGCCCTGCTGATGTGGTTCTCTGGTTCCTGTGGGTCCTGGTCCCGGTCCCGCTGATGTGGTTCTCTGGTTCCTGTGGATCCTGGTCCTGGTTCTGCTGATGTGGTTCCCTGGTTCCTATGGATCCTGGTCCTGGTCCCGCTGATGTGGTTCTCCATCAGCCAATGGATGTGCGTCTGTCCATGGCTACAGCCTGTCCGTCCTTGGGAGCTGGATCTCTCCTTCACTGTGGTGCTCCCGGAGGTTTCTCTTTTCCCACTGGGTTTTTGAGTTTTTCCTTCCCGAAGAAGGAGGGTCATAAAGGGCAGGTGATGCCTCGGACTGATCCACTGGCCTCATCGACTGCTGGACTCTTTATTAGATTGTTTGTTCGCTTACACTTGTTTATTTCAGTGAACTTTGTAAAGCACTGTGAGATACTCTGTTGTGATATTGGGCTATACAAATAAAATTGAATTGAATTGAATTGAAAAGTCTAACAAATTCAGCACATAATGAATGAATGCAGTGCCCAGCACTGGTCTTTTACCGCTTTAAGCATCTGCCAAAATTCAGTGCCAAATAATGAAGATGAGTCACCAAACGGAGAGCAGAGTACAGTTTGTCAAAGTAGGAACATGATATTGTTTGTTCACAAAGTCCAGAGTAGCAAAGCACTAAACACGCCTGGTAAAAGTTGTCTGTTAAAGTGAACTTTACATTTATTGAGACTTTGATTCCAGTATCATATCACGATAGTCTGATTCATCTACATGATTATATACAGATGAAAAATACATGAACACACAGACACCCTGTATTTACATTGTTTTAATACAAATAATGTATATCTAGTATATCTAGTTGCAATATGAACTGACTGATAATTCCTGTTTGTGTTATTATCTCCTACACTAAATAACAATTTTGGTATCACTAATTGGTGATTTTGTGATATTTTCCAGTGGACTTGATGCTTGTTTCTCTGGTCTGGTCTTCTATCTGGCCTGAGCACAGATATTTTCTTTGAACTGCATGAGCACCAGTGTTTACTCCTCAGGGCCTCTTGCACATTAAGCTCAGGCATGTTGGTCAATACTCCAGGACAACACACACCCACACACACACCCACACACACACAGTTTTAGTCCCTCCCCCTGAACAGAGAGGGCTCTTTCCCCAGCAGTGAAGTCAGATGCTGTTCAGTGGAAGTTCAGTCATGTCTGGACTGCTGGGTGTTCGACTGCTGCTGCTGTGGGGCAGCGCCTGCCTCTGGCTGCCCGGCCTGGCCCGGGGGGCTCTGGTCATCTCCGGGGCCCATGAAGCTCAGCAGGTGAGTTCACACGCTGACATGTTTGTCCTCTGATCATAATTTGACATCCCAAAGTTGAAGTTTAATATTTCCAGTATTCATCTTGTGTGGTTGTTCCTGATTTCACCACCAGTATGTTTTATTATGAACAATCTCTTTAACACAAACTGTGCTCCTTCAGTGCTAGTTTGCAGCCTAAATCAATCAATATATACTTTATTAATCCCCAAGGGGAAATTCCATAATCCTACTCAGTTTTACTATATGATTAACTTCTCTTCTTTGTATGTATATGTGTGTTTCCCATAAGTTTTTCTTACAAACTAGTTCATGTTATTGCAGTAGTTTTTCCCCGAATATCTTGGCAGCATGTTGGTTCACCCTGCTGTGTTTGTATTGCAGGAGACAAGAGGAGCAGCCAGGTCACTGCAGGTAATAATTCATATTATTAAAAAGCATAAGGAAACAGTGGCAGTCTTACATTTTGATTTCCCAAATCTACAAATCAATTATGTTCCTTTTGATTGTTTTTCCGTTACAGAAAAGAAGTACAAATGATGCCAAGGTAGGAAAATAATCTGCACCTCTATTGATGAGACATCTTCAATTCAATACAACATTGTTTACTCTGTAAGCAACAGCACATCAACAGGTGCACACACACAATAGATAGAAGAGAAAAGAAAATGCTGTTAATCACCAAACTAAGTATTAAAGAGCCTTGAAGCCATAAAAAAGCATATAAATGGCCTTTAAAGATCTAAGAAGAAGGATGGTCAGATGGACTAAAGGACTTGGAGAGGTAGAGCATAGCGACATCCTGAAAGAAGCAATGAGAGTTCACATTAAATCTGCTCAGGTTGGATCAAGAGGCACATTGATTTCCTTTGATTTGTTTGATCCTAGTCATGTTTGAACAGAGCTTAACAACACGGTTAAGGCTGCTTCTGTCTGTCACTGATCAGCAAATAAAAGAAAAAGAAAAACTGAATTGACTGTTAAATGTCCACACTGTCCCTGCTTAGAGCAAACAGCACCCAGGTTGACTCACCCAGTCTGTCTCATCACAACACTCCCAAAGTGGACTCAGTGACATCATGTATTTTCAAACATTTTTTCAAACTGTTATAATTTCCTTTTTTGATTTGGCACCAGTCAGGGCAACATGCTGTGGACTGGAACCAGCTGCAAAGCTTCAAATGACATATTAACAACAGACCTCACAGAAATTCACTGTGTGAAACTGCTCTATGTGGACTGTTGTGATGGGAGGCTTTCCATATTCATTAGTGTTTAAATCTTTCCACCTCTTGCTGTCTCAGGTGGAGGTGTACAGCGTGACGGTGGACTGCACTGTGACGTCTCGTTTCGCCCACACCGTCATGACCTCCAAGGCTCTGAACAAAGCAAACTCCTCGCAGGAAATCTTCTTTGAGATGGAGCTGCCCAAGACCG
Organism: Pempheris klunzingeri; assembly: GCF_042242105.1. Taxonomy (NCBI): domain Eukaryota; kingdom Metazoa; phylum Chordata; class Actinopteri; order Acropomatiformes; family Pempheridae; genus Pempheris; species Pempheris klunzingeri. The sequence continues at coordinate 4,265,091 of NC_092013.1, forward strand.
CCTTCATCACCAACTTCAGCATGTCGGTCACAGCTCAGCACCTTTGACAGCCAGCACAGACCTCGTCTTTCTGCACGTCTGACAAAATGTGTTTGTGCCTCGCAGGGAAATTGACGGTCAGGTGTATGCTGGGGAGGTGAAGGAGAAAGAGAAAGCTAAGAAACAGTATCAGAAGGCTGTTTCCTCTGGACAGACTGCTGGACTGGTCAAGTGAGTCGGTCAAGATGAAAAACACACATAAGCACTTCCTCATTTGATCATTTTAACATGAAAGGATTGTGTCTGTGTTTTATCGAAGGGCTTCTGGGAGAACGATGGAGAAGTTCTCAGTGTCTGTCAACATCGCAGCCAAAAGCAACGTGACTTTCATTCTGACCTACGAGGAGCTCCTCCAGAGGAAACTGGGCCAGTACGAGATCCTGACCCGGGTTAAACCCAAACAACTGGTCCAGGAGTTCAAGGTGAATCCACGACCAGGTTTAAATCCTGCCCTCAATTTTCCAGGTGATTTCAGATGTTCTGAGTGGTTTCTCTTATAAATGATCTGTGTGTGTGTGTGTGTGTGTGTGTTTTCCTGTGCTGAGACAGATTGTGACAAACATCTATGAGCCTCAGGGCATTTCCCATGTTGATACACATGCAACCTTCCTGTCCAATGAGCTGCTCCCCCTGGTGGAGAAAACTGTCACAGACAAAAAGGTACATGATACAACAGCCTGTGGAAGAAATCATCTCTGGTTCTTTCACTTCCTGAATCCAGTCATCTTGGTCTCCTCTTTCTTCACATTCACTATAATTTCTGACTCAAGAGCACAACTGAACTCATCGTATTGTTTTCCTTTGGTAGGCGCACATCTCTTTCTCACCAACCATGGAGCAGCAGAGGAAGTGTCCAGGCTGTGAGGGAACACTCATCGACGGAGATTTTGTCATCAAGTATGATGTGAACCGAGCAGAGAAAATCGGGGACATTCAGGTCAGCAATTCATTTTTGTCCCGTGGGGGAAGTCCAGCACTGTTCTTTCAATCTATTTGAATCCCACTGTCCTGTCAAGAGTGAGGGAGTTTAGTGATCACAAGTCTTTTCCTGCTTTTTATGATTCTCTTCCCTTCAGATTGTGAACGGACACTTTGTGCACTTCTTTGCTCCATTCGACCTGCCCAGAGTCCCAAAGAATGTGGTCTTTGTTATTGACAGGAGTATATCAATGAGTGGGAGAAAGATACAACAGGTGAGAGACTGTTCAGACTGTGAGCGGCTACTAAACCGATGCACACATTTTGAACTCTGGCCTTGTAACTCTTTTTAGACACGAGAGGCAATGCTGGCCATCCTCAAAGACATCCACGTGGAGGACCACTTCGGACTCATCCAGTTTGATGACAGAATCGAGCCCTGGAAGAAATCACTCACCAAAGCAACCCAGGAAAACGTGGCTGAAGCTATGGCCTACGTCAGAAGGATACAGCAGCGTGGAAGTAATTAGAAACACAAGTGACACTAGCATTCATGTTAAATGTTGTCTTTACCTTTTAAATGACAGAAATACTCTCCAATATGGTTCATTTTACAATTTCTTGTGCTTTCCCTCTAGGCACCAATATCAATGATGCAGTGCTGAGAGCCGTGAACATGCTGGTCAAAGACAGACAGAATAAGATCCTCCCAGAGAGGAGCATTGATATGATCATCTTACTGACTGATGGGATGCCAAGTGCTGGTGAGCATGAGTGTGAACATACTGCAGGATATAGCAGACATTTGTTCAACGCTCCTCTTATTACATTTCTGCATGTTGCATCTGTGCGTTTGAAGGACAGACATATCTCCCGGCCATCCAGAACAATGTGCGTGCTGCTATCGGAGGAAACATGTCTCTGTTCTGTCTGGGATTCGGGAACGATGTGGATTACTCCTTCCTGGATGTGATGAGCAAACAAAACAAAGGACTGGCCCGCAGAATTTTTGAGGGTTCGGATGCAGCACTTCAACTCCAGGTGGAGGATCTCGGCTCTGAGTACATCTGTGATCCCTTAGCTTGACTTTTGTAGATGGAAATGATATGAGCTATGTGACATATATGTAATTACTCTTTTTGATGAAACTACAAATAGATGTAATGCATTGTGTGTATGAATTAATTCCAGGGTTTCTACGAAGAGGTGTCCAGCCCTCTGCTCTTGGAGGTGGACCTTCACTATCCCGACAACGCAGTGGAGTTCCTGACCACCAACCACTTCAACCAGTTGTTTAATGGCTCAGAGATCGTGGTGGCCGGCCGGCTGACCGACAACGACCTGGACAACTTCCTAGTGGAAGTGTTCGGTCAGGGGGTGAGGAGAAGGGAATGGCAGAAATGTGGAGGCCGTGCTGAGGCGGATAGAAGACGTGTTTATTACTCTGCTTTTTAGACACTGTTCCTTCTCTTTTTTACTCCCATGTAGTCTGAGGAGGACTTCAAGGTGCAGGGCCAGGCCAGTGCTACAGACTGGGACGTGATGTACCCAGATGAGAAGTACATCTTTGGAGATTTCACAGAGCGTCTGTGGGCCTACCTCACCATCCAGCAGCTACTGGAGAAGGGGTCAGTTCAAGTAATGTCACTCAAGTTAACCTGAAGTGCTTCAGCCTGAAAACGTTTCTCACCAACTCCCCGTTTTTAGTTGATCATATTTTTTGGCTTTTGTCTGAGATAAAGTTTGTAATAATAATTTATAGATTCCCTGGTGGTTTTCTTAAAGCCAGTGTCATATATGGCAACTTCAGTATATTTTCCTTCTTGCAGCAAGAGTGGAACCTCAGACGAGAAAGCCAACGCTACAGCCAAGGCCCTCGACATGTCCCTCCGATACAGCTTCGTCACCCCTCTCACCTCCATGGTGGTCACCAAGCCTGAAACTGAGGACGGTACAGAAGCCCCTCTCATTGCTGACAAGCTGACTGAGGGTAAGGAAGAGGGTTTAGAAGGTGATACTGGGCAGGCTTTCCTGAACATGGCTGCTGTCAAGCGGGCAAATCAAACCCTTGCCGCAATACGTTCACAAGCAGCACTGAATCCCTGTTTTCAGCATTTGTTTTTCTATTCATGTAAGAACACCAGCTGAGGCTTGTGCTCCTGTCTGAAGTAGTTTTTTTTTGTTTTTTTTGACAGAGCAAAGACAACAAGCAGAAAGAGGTAAGATAGTATTGTTTTTTGTTTTTTTTTTAAATCACATAGCACAAACATGACTCCTGTGATTGAGTCAATTCACTGTATTGCTTTTTACTTGAATTGCATTGTTTGTGTTCCTAGGACATCGACATCACGCCCCTCCAGTGCACACTTATTCTTACCAGTCACGTCCCACATATTTAGGTAAGTATACATATTTTTATACTTCTGGGATGGGATGCAACAGGGACCATATACTTTCACCAAATTAAAGTCTTGGCTGAATTAGCAGCCTTGAATGATGCTGAATCTGCCTGTAGGGTCTCACATGTTTTTTGTATAGATAGTGGTGTCTGATTTATGCACAAGCACAGCGACTCCTCTGGCATGTGAGGAAAAAGCAGATATAATCACCTGACCGGGCCATCTCTTCCTTAAACTAGCAGTTTCACAGGAAAGCAAGTGTTTTTCTTGAATGAACACTGGTTTGGGGTGAAACTCTTTGAGTCTGGGTCATACTTGCTTTATATACATTTTCTAAGGCCTCTACCAGTCAAAAAAAACATTAGACTAATTTTGGAAATCCAACAAATTACAGAAAAAACCCTCTAAATTATAGAAGACAAAAGAAAACAAATTCAGTCCTTCACTGGACTCCTTCACAGTTCCTGTAGTGTAGAATCATCATATCACTTACAGCAGCCACCAGAGAAGAATATGTAGATGAATACTTGTTGGACAGAGATAGGACTACTCCTGTGAGGCTGCAGTAAATGAACATACAGGCTGAGGTTACATCTCTCTTATGATCAAATATCCTCTTCGCAGGATACTTTGATATCACGATGCATTCAATGAACTCCTTGTCCTTCTGCTGATGAATTCTCTGGATGAAGTCCTCCACCTCTGCAGGCCTGTCGAGTGCTGCCACCAGCATGCTGAGCCAACACCGCATGAAAAATAAAATCCCATCCTTGTGTTCATTACTGTCACTGTGCTCTGATGTCACCTGCAGTGGACGGAGATCCTCATTTCATGATCGAGCTGCCAGACAGAGACGACGCTCTGTGCTTCAACATCAACAACAAACCGGGAACCATTTTCAGCCTGGTCAGAGACCCAGAACCAGGTCAGTCCCAAGTCCTGATTATCATCCTGACAAGTGGAGGATGAAGCCCCTGGTCCTCCAAGCCCCCTTTAACCCCCTTTTTAGACCTTTTTCAGCTTTTGGACACTCCTCATTGTATGTACCACTAAATCAAACCCTGCAGTTAAACAGCAAGTGACTGCGACTGAATCCCATTTTGTTTCCTCCCTCAGGTATTTTGGTCAATGGCCAGATCATCGGAGACAAGAAGATTCCCCCTGACGGTAAAATCAGCACCTACTTCTGGCGTTTTGGCATCATCCACCAGACTCTGGGGGTGAGGCTGGAGGTGAGCACTCGGGACATCTCGGTGTTCCAGGACGGCAAACGTGTCAAGCTGCAGTGGTCTGACACAGCTTCTCTCAAAGGACCCAAGTACGTGGCTGCAGCATCACATAGTTATCTCCTTCAGTGAAAGAGAACTATATGAAATATAAAATCCACCTCGGAGTGAATGATTATCACCTTCCTCCGCTCCCCTTCTTTCTCCTCCAGTGTGGATCTTCTCGTGACCAAGGATCGCAGCCTGACTGTAACTCTAAAAGATTCGGTCAAGTTTGTCGTCCTGCTGCACAAAGTGTGGGCGAAGCACCCGTATCACCGGGACTACTTGGGTTTCTACACCCTGGACAGCCACCTCCTGTCCCCTTCTGTTCACGGCCTGCTAGGTACAACATGACACGCAAGTCAGAGAGTGGAGCCATGGTTTAAGGCAGCGATTCCCAACCAGGGGAACTTTTACCCCAGAGTGTACTTCATGGACAGATGGGTGAAATAGTTTCTAACAGTAATGGATAAATGGTTGACTTAGCATCAGACATAATAATCATATCATGGTAGAATTTAACTTCATCCTGTTCTCTCTTAGAAATAAAAGAATAACATGAATATAAAATGAAAGACATAAAAGTGGCTGATCGATAGATATCTAAAGAGCCTGATATTTCCCTCTGGAGTCGGTAGAGATGAAACCAGAACTGTAAATGTACATATATATATGTATGAATACTGTATATATTTATTTCTATCCATATTTAGATGGAGTCACTTTAACAGATTTAGCAAAGGGTTAAAGGCCTGAATTATTTTACTGCAGTTGTCACCGTGGAGAGATACGGTAGATAATGATTATACTTTAAAATGATTTGTACTTTAAACGGTGGGTCGTCCTCCAGGTCAGTTCTACCGCGGGGTTGAATATGAGGTGACAGACCTGCGTCCAGGTGAAGTCCCAGAGAAACCAGACGCCACCATGTACGTGAAAGGACAGGAGCTCAATGTGACCAGGTACACTACACGCCTCAGTCATGTGTCCTAAATGAATGAAAGGATCTTTGTGTTTGAGTTGGTCTACACCACATTTCTGTCTCTGTCCACAGAGGCTGGCAGAGAGACTTCAGGAGGGATGTGAAGAACGGAGACAATGTTCCCTGCTGGTTCATTCACAATAACGGAACAGGACTCATCGATGGAGAGCAAACAGACTACATTGTCTCTGGCCTCTTTAAAACTGTTTAAAAACAGGTTACACATCAATCTCCTTCACAGAAATCAGTAAAATCCAATTTATACAATAAACATTCAAATCTGAAAGCCTGTAAATACACCTTGAATGTTCCAACATTATGTTTGAAGGCAAACAGGCTTCATTTGCAGCAACAAATGGACAATTTCACAGTTTCTATCAGTGTCATTGATTGAATTATAAGAATGGGAGGAAACACTGATAAAAAATGAGAGGACCAAACACTTTCCAAGCAGTGCAACTCTGGTGAACAGGTCTGTTGAGGTTCATGTGAAGTCAGTGGTAGGACTCCTAAACCACATGATACAGAATAAATGTTTCAGAGTGGTGACAAATTAATTAAACAATTCTTCTGGGTCAAACAGTCCAAAAGGACAAATCGTCTATGTATCAAATATCAATAATTAACGGTAACTAATGTTTGTTTAATTTACACTTTGTCTCCATTCGTGTCTTAGCATGAAATAGGGTGTAATTACAAATAATTACACTCGTAAAAGGTCAAATCCCATCATGTATACAAAGCAAAAGGTAGATTCACAGGTGACACTGAGGGAAAAGATTTAACGGCATGACAAATATTAAAAGAAACGAGAGTCCACACAGGAGGTTACACATCAATCTCCTTCACAGAAATCAGTAAAATCCAATTTATACAATAAACATTCAAATCTGAAAGCCTGTAAATACACCTTGAATGTTCCAACATTATGTTTGAAGGCAAACAGGCTTCATTTGCAGCAACAAATGGACAATTTCACAGTTTCTATCAGTGTCATTGATTGAATTATAAGAATGGGAGGAAACACTGATAAAAAATGAGAGGACTGGGAGACAGCCTCAGCAATCATTTGTACTGAAATAAAAGACACAGTTCTTAAAGATGGACTCAAACTGGATTTATTCATTTCAGTTGAGTTGTTATTGTTTCCAGTATTGACATTGACATTTATCTTGCTAATTTCAAACCCTTGTATGATGAGTCTGACACGCCCTGCTTTTTTTTAATCCCAGTTTAAGCGTTTGATAATCTGAGGATCTGACAGGAAATAACGTCTGATCCAAACACTTTCCAAGCAGTGCAACTCTGGTGAACAGGTCTGTTGAGGTTCATGTGAAGTCAGTGGTAGGACTCCTAAACCACATGATACAGAATAAATGTTTGAGTGGTGACAAATTAATTAAACAATTCTTCTGGGTCAAACGTACATCCTGAGGGCAAGTCTGGACTGGATGAGCAAGTATTGATTATTAGTTGATGTCATCTCTCCGCGGCCTTGATCCAGGCTGCCGACACTGAAGTGCACTGACCTGAAGTCACCACTAAGGTTCAACAGTTAGTGGCTCTTCATGTCCGAAGGAAAACAGAAATCACTCATTTCAGCCTTTAAAAAGCTGAAACATAGATCAGGTCTTTGTGCAGGAAATTGAAAGTGAAAAGAAAACGTGGGCTGATTCCTCACAGGTTTTAAAAGGCTGTGATAACAGCCAATAAGCTCAGCAAGATGCAGACGTGTAGTTGCTACAAAATAGAGCATGTTTGTTATCACAGAGATTAAAAAGACATTTTGATTAAGAGAAATATTCCCTGATTTGCAGTGTCTTTGGTTTCTGTTTTGTTCCCTCCATCACAGACCTACAACATGTTGTCAGGGATTTTAATACAATAAAAATCTACCAGATGGTTGGAGAGCACTTCTCGCTTCTCATTTACAAACAACTTTGATTAAGGGAACATAAGGGGACTTTGTTTGGTTAACTTTTCTATAAACACAAGGTGAACGTAGGTTGATTTATGTCTTGTCCTACAATGTTGTAGAGATAACCTGGTTTTGTTTATCATTATAAACAAAGGTGGTGTTCTTTACAAAAAAAACAAAAACTATACCTGTTCAAATATTGCACAAACACATCCAAAGACTTCCTGTCACAGGACGATGCTGTCCACAACAGTGGAGTATCTGCTGTACAGCAGATAATTCTCTGTGCAGTCAGCAGCTTCAGCAGGAAGATTTTAAACCAGCAGAAGAACCTAAGAATATCTTTCACTATTCTTGATTACGTTTGCTTCAGCCCATTTAAACACAGAATAACACGTGTATTTTTTCATGCAGGCATTGAAAAAGGTTAATTAAAGGTCATTAAATGTCACATTCAGAGTGTGTAGTTATGTCCACCTTTTACTTTTCTTTCAACTTTCACATCCTGATGTCATCAAAGTACAGGTGCTGTCCAATTTGGCCATCAGGAGTACACCTGGTGCACCGCTTCAGAGCCGCAGAGCCTGACAGCTGATAATCAAACAGCAGCAGGTAGTGGATCTCCTGCAGGAAACTTCAGTTCTTCTATTTCAATCTTTGCAGCTTTTAAGTGTTGGCAGAGACAGTGTGGCACCTTTTCCATTTGGATTCAGCCAAGAAATATTTGTTTATCAGTCTGTATTATTTCAGATGTTGTTGGTATACATGATATTTTGTTCCCTTGCTGCACAGAGTCGATTCTCTTTGGTCAAATTGAAATGAAGTAAAAAGCACGTCTACCTGGATTCAAACAAGCACTGGACCAGTCAGGTTTTGGAGCTCACACACTAATGCATATGTGCTGAGCTCCACACAATGAAAGATGGCAATGAAAAGATCCCAGTGTTCAATCTGTATGAGGGAGAAATTTCTAGATATTTTTTATTTACAGAGAATAACAAAAATAAAACACAACACAAAAATTGACAATGAAAACCACCTTTGATCTAAGTAATTCAGAAATCATTCAAATCAAACTGTGCAACTGAAACAGCTTCTCTCCCGTGTGGATTCTTGTTATCATGTGTGTCTTAAGATTTGTCTGATAGGAAAAACTGTTCCCACACTTCAGTGCAACCAAATGGTTTCTCTCCTGTGTGGACTCTCGTTTCTTTTAATATTTGTCATGCCGTTAAATCTTTTCCCTCAGTGTCACCTGTGAATCTACCTTTTGCTTTGTATACATGATGGGATTTGACCTTTTACGAGTGTAATTATTTGTAATTACACCCTATTTCATGCTAAGACACGAATGGAGACAAAGTGTAAATTAAACAAACATTAGTTACCGTTAATTATTGATATTTGATACATAGACGATTTGTCCTTTTGGACTGTTTGACCCAGAAGAATTGTTTAATTAATTTGTCACCACTCTGAAACATTTATTCTGTATCATGTGGTTTAGGAGTCCTACCACTGACTTCACATGAACCTCAACAGACCTGTTCACCAGAGTTGCACTGCTTGGAAAGTGTTTGGTCCTCTCATTTTTTATCAGTGTTTCCTCCCATTCTTATAATTCAATCAATGACACTGATAGAAACTGTGAAATTGTCCATTTGTTGCTGCAAATGAAGCCTGTTTGCCTTCAAACATAATGTTGGAACATTCAAGGTGTATTTACAGGCTTTCAGATTTGAATGTTTATTGTATAAATTGGATTTTACTGATTTCTGTGAAGGAGATTGATGTGTAACCTGTTTTTAAACAGTTTTAAAGAGGCCAGAGACAATGTAGTCTGTTTGCTCTCCATCGATGAGTCCTGTTCCGTTATTGTGAATGAACCAGCAGGGAACATTGTCTCCGTTCTTCACATCCCTCCTGAAGTCTCTCTGCCAGCCTCTGTGGACAGAGACAGAAATGTGGTGTAGACCAACTCAAACACAAAGATCCTTTCATTCATTTAGGACACATGACTGAGGCGTGTAGTGTACCTGGTCACATTGAGCTCCTGTCCTTTCACGTACATGGTGGCGTCTGGTTTCTCTGGGACTTCACCTGGACGCAGGTCTGTCACCTCATATTCAACCCCGCGGTAGAACTGACCTGGAGGACGACCCACCGTTTAAAGTACAAATCATTTTAAAGTATAATCATTATCTACCGTATCTCTCCACGGTGACAACTGCAGTAAAATAATTCAGGCCTTTAACCCTTTGCTAAATCTGTTAAAGTGACTCCATCTAAATATGGATAGAAATAAATATATACAGTATTCATACATATATATATGTACATTTACAGTTCTGGTTTCATCTCTACCGACTCCAGAGGGAAATATCAGGCTCTTTAGATATCTATCGATCAGCCACTTTTATGTCTTTCATTTTATATTCATGTTATTCTTTTATTTCTAAGAGAGAACAGGATGAAGTTAAATTCTACCATGATATGATTATTATGTCTGATGCTAAGTCAACCATTTATCCATTACTGTTAGAAACTATTTCACCCATCTGTCCATGAAGTACACTCTGGGGTAAAAGTTCCCCTGGTTGGGAATCGCTGCCTTAAACCATGGCTCCACTCTCTGACTTGCGTGTCATGTTGTACCTAGCAGGCCGTGAACAGAAGGGGACAGGAGGTGGCTGTCCAGGGTGTAGAAACCCAAGTAGTCCCGGTGATACGGGTGCTTCGCCCACACTTTGTGCAGCAGGACGACAAACTTGACCGAATCTTTTAGAGTTACAGTCAGGCTGCGATCCTTGGTCACGAGAAGATCCACACTGGAGGAGAAAGAAGGGGAGCGGAGGAAGGTGATAATCATTCACTCCGAGGTGGATTTTATATTTCATATAGTTCTCTTTCACTGAAGGAGATAACTATGTGATGCTGCAGCCACGTACTTGGGTCCTTTGAGAGAAGCTGTGTCAGACCACTGCAGCTTGACACGTTTGCCGTCCTGGAACACCGAGATGTCCCGAGTGCTCACCTCCAGCCTCACCCCCAGAGTCTGGTGGATGATGCCAAAACGCCAGAAGTAGGTGCTGATTTTACCGTCAGGGGGAATCTTCTTGTCTCCGATGATCTGGCCATTGACCAAAATACCTGAGGGAGGAAACAAAATGGGATTCAGTCGCAGTCACTTGCTGTTTAACTGCAGGGTTTGATTTAGTGGTACATACAATGAGGAGTGTCCAAAAGCTGAAAAAGGTCTAAAAAGGGGGTTAAAGGGGGCTTGGAGGACCAGGGGCTTCATCCTCCACTTGTCAGGATGATAATCAGGACTTGGGACTGACCTGGTTCTGGGTCTCTGACCAGGCTGAAAATGGTTCCCGGTTTGTTGTTGATGTTGAAGCACAGAGCGTCGTCTCTGTCTGGCAGCTCGATCATGAAATGAGGATCTCCGTCCACTGCAGGTGACATCAGAGCACAGTGACAGTAATGAACACAAGGATGGGATTTTATTTTTCATGCGGTGTTGGCTCAGCATGCTGGTGGCAGCACTCGACAGGCCTGCAGAGGTGGAGGACTTCATCCAGAGAATTCATCAGCAGAAGGACAAGGAGTTCATTGAATGCATCGTGATATCAAAGTATCCTGTGAAGAGGATATTTGATCATAAGAGAGATGTAACCTCAGCCTGCATGTTGATTTACTGCAGCCTCACAGGAGTAGTCCTATCTCTGTCCAACAAGTATTCATCTACATATTCTTCTCTGGTGGCTGCTGTAAGTGATATGATGATTCTACACTACAGGAACTGTGAAGGAGTCCAGTGAAGGACTGAATTTGTTTTCTTTTGTCTTCTATAATTTAGAGGGTTTTTTCTGTAATTTGTTGGATTTCCAAAATTAGTCTAATGTTTTTTTTGACTGGTAGAGGCCTTAGAAAATGTATATAAAGCAAGTATGACCCAGACTCAAAGAGTTTCACCCCAAACCAGTGTTCATTCAAGAAAAACACTTGCTTTCCTGTGAAACTGCTAGTTTAAGGAAGAGATGGCCCGGTCAGGTGATTATATCTGCTTTTTCCTCACATGCCAGAGGAGTCGCTGTGCTTGTGCATAAATCAGACACCACTATCTATACAAAAAACATGTGAGACCCTACAGGCAGATTCAGCATCATTCAAGGCTGCTAATTCAGCCAAGACTTTAATTTGGTGAAAGTATATGGTCCCTGTTGCATCCCATCCCAGAAGTATAAAAATATGTATACTTACCTAAATATGTGGGAGGTGACTGGTAAGAATAAGTGTGCATTGGAGGGCCGTGATGCGGATATCCTAGGAACACAAACAATGCAATTCAAGTAAAAAGCAATACAGTGAATTGACTCAATCACAGGAGTCATGTTTGTGCTATGTGATTTAAAAAAAAAAACAAAAAACAATACTATCTTACCTCTTTCTCCTTTTTGTCTTTGCTCTGTCAAAAAAAAAAAAAAAAAACTACTTCAGACAGGAGCACAAGCCTCAGCTGGTGTTCTTACATGAATAGAAAAACAAATGCTGAAAACAGGGATTCAGTGCTGCTTGTGAACGTATTGCGGCAAGGGTTTGATTTGCCCGCTTGACAGCAGCCATGTTCAGGAAAGCCTGCCCAGTATCACCTTCTAAACCCTCTTCCTTACCCTCAGTCAGCTTGTCAGCAATGAGAGGGGCTTCTGTACCGTCCTCAGTTTCAGGCTTGGTGACCACCATGGAGGTGAGAGGGGTGACGAAGCTGTATCGGAGGGACATGTCGAGGGCCTCGGCTGTGGCGTTGGCTTTCTCGTCTGAGGTTCCACTCTTGCTGCAAGAAGGAAAATATACTGAAGTTGCCATATATGACACTGGCTTTAAGAAAACCACCAGGGAATCTATAAATTATTATTACAAACTTTATCTCAGACAAAAGCCAAAAAATATGATCAACTAAAAACGGGGAGTTGGTGAGAAACGTTTTCAGGCTGAAGCACTTCAGGTTAACTTGAGTGACATTACTTGAACTGACCCCTTCTCCAGTAGCTGCTGGATGGTGAGGTAGGCCCACAGACGCTCTGTGAAATCTCCAAAGATGTACTCCTCATCTGGGTACATCACGTCCCAGTCTGTAGCACTGGCCTGGCCCTGCACCTTGAAGTCCTCCTCAGGCTACATGGGAGTAAAAAAGAGAAGGAACAGTGTCTAAAAAGCAGAGTAATAAACACGTCTTCTATCCGCCTCAGCACGGCCTCCACATTTCTGCCATTCCCTTCTCCTCACCCCCTGACCGAACACTTCCACTAGGAAGTTGTCCAGGTCGTTGTCGGTCAGCCGGCCGGCCACCACGATCTCTGAGCCATTAAACAACTGGTTGAAGTGGTTGGTGGTCAGGAACTCCACTGCGTTGTCGGGATAGTGAAGGTCCACCTCCAAGAGCAGAGGGCTGGACACCTCTTCGTAGAAACCCTGGAATTAATTCATACACACAATGCATTACATCTATTTGTAGTTTCATCAAAAAGAGTAATTACATACAGTGGGGCAAAAAAGTATTTAGTCAGCCACCAATTGCGCAAGTTCTCCCACTTAAAAAGATGAGAGAGGCCTGTCATTTTCATCATAGGTACACTTCAACTATGAGAGACAGAACGGGGGGAAAGAATCCAGGAAATCACATTGTAGGATTTTTAATGAATTAATTGGTAAATTCCTTGGTAAAATAAGTATTTGGTCACCTACAAACAAGCAAGATTTCTGGCTCTCACAGACCTGTAACTTCTTCTTTAAGAGGCTCCTCTGTCCTCCACTCGTTACCTGTATTAATGGCACTTGTTTGAACTTGTTATCAGTATAAAAGACACCTGTCCACAACCTCAAACAGTCACACTCCAAACTCCACTATGGCCAAGACCAAAGAGCTGTCAAAGGACACCAGAAACAAAATTGTAGACCTGCACCAGGCTGGGAAGACTGAATCTGCAATAGGTAAGCAGCTTGGTGTGAAGAAATCAACTGTGGGAGCAATTATTAGAAAATGGAAGACATACAAGACCACTGATAATCTCCCTCGATCTGGGGCTCCACGCAGGATCTCAACCCGTGGGGTCAAAATGATCACAAGAACGGTGAGCAAAAATCCCAGAACCACACGGGGGACCTAGTGAATGACCTGCAGAGAGCTGGGACCAAAGTAACAAAGGCTACCATCAGTAACACACTACGCCGCCAGGGACTCAAATCCTGCAGTGCCAGACGTGTCCCCCTGCTTAAGCCAGTACATGTCCAGGCCCGTCTGAAGTTTGCTAGAGAGCATTTGGATGATCCAGAAGAGGATTGGGAGAATGTCATATGGTCAGATGAAACCAAAATAGAACTTTTTGGTAAAAACTCAACTTGTCGTGTTTGGAGGAGAAAGAATGCTGAGTTGCATCCAAAGAACACCATACCTACTGTGAAGCATGGGGGTGGAAACATCATGCTTTGGGGCTGTTTTTCTGCAAAGGGACCAGGACGACTGATCCGTGTAAAGGAAAGAATGAATGGGGCCATGTATCGTGAGATTTTGAGTGAAAACCTCCTTCCATCAGCAAGGGCATTGAAGATGAAACGTGGCTGGGTCTTTCAGCATGACAATGATCCGAAACACACCGCCCGGGCAACGAAGGAGTGGCTTCGTAAGAAGCATTTCAAGGTCCTGGAGTGGCCTAGCCAGTCTCCAGATCTCAACCCCATAGAAAATCTTTGGAGGGAGTTGAAAGTCCGTGTTGCCCAGCGACAGCCCCAAAACATCACTGCTCTAGAGGAGATCTGCATGGAGGAATGGGCCAAAATACCAGCAACAGTGTGTGAAAACCTTGTGAAGACTTACAGAAAACGTTTGACCTCTGTCATTGCCAACAAAGGGTATATAACAAAGTATTGAGATGAACTTTTGTTGTTGACCAAATACTTATTTTCCACCATAATTTGCAAATAAATTCTTTAAAAATCCTACAAAGTGATTTCCTGGATTCTTTCCCCCCGTTCTGTCTCTCATAGTTGAAGTGTACCTATGATGAAAATGACAGGCCTCTCTCATCTTTTTAAGTGGGAGAACTTGCACAATTGGTGGCTGACTAAATACTTTTTTGCCCCACTGTATATGTCACATAGCTCGTATCATTTCCATCTACAAAAGTCAAGCTAAGGGATCACAGATGTACTCAGAGCCGAGATCCTCCACCTGGAGTTGAAGTGCTGCATCCGAACCCTCAAAAATTCTGCGGGCCAGTCCTTTGTTTTGTTTGCTCATCACATCCAGGAAGGAGTAATCCACATCGTTCCCGAATCCCAGACAGAACAGAGACATGTTTCCTCCGATAGCGGCACGCACATTCTCCTGGATGACCGGGAGACGTAACTCTCCTTCAAACGCACAGATGCAACATGCAGAAATGTAATAAGAGGAACGTTGAACAAATGTCTGCTATATCCTGCAGTATGTTCACACTCATGCTCACCATCATTTGGCATCCCATCAGTCAGTAAGATGATCATATCGATGCTCCTCTCTGGGAGGATCTTATTCTGTCTGTCTTTGACCAGCATGTTCACGGCTCTCAGCACTGCATCATTGATATTGGTGCCTAGAGGGAAAGCACAAGAAATTGTAAAATGAACCATATTGGAGAGTATTTCTGTCATTTAAAAGGTAAAGACAACATTTAACATGAATGCTAGTGTCACTTATGTTTCTAATTACTTCCTAAATCCTGTATCGCTCTGACATAGACCATAGCTTCAGCCACGTTTTCCTGGGTTGCTTTGGTGAGTGATTTCTTCCAGGACTCGATCCTGTTATCAAACTGGATGAGTCCGAAGTGGTCCTCCACGTGGATGTCTTTGAGGATGGCCAGCATTGCCTCTCGTGTCTAAAAAGAGTTACAAAGCCAGAGTTCAAAATGTGTGCATCAGTTTAGTAGCCGCTCACAGTCTGAACAGTCTCTCACCTGTTGTATCTTTCTCCCACTCATCGATCCGCTCCTGTCAATAACAAAGACCACATTCTTTGGGACTCTGGGCAGGTCGGATGGAGCAAAGAAGTGCACAAAGTGTCCGTTCACAATCTGAAGGGAAGAGAATCATAAAAAGCAGGAAAAGACTTGTGATCACTAAACTCCCTCACTCTTGACAGGACAGTGGGATTCAAATAGATTGAAAGAACAGTGCTGGACTTCCCCCACGGGACAAAAATGAATTGCTGACCTGAATGTCCCCGATTTTCTCTGCTCGGTTCACATCATACTTGATGACAAAATCTCCGTCGATGAGTGTTCCCTCACAGCCTGGACACTTCCTCTGCTGCTCCATGGTTGGTGAGAAAGAGATGTGCGCCTACCAAAGGAAAACAATACGATGAGTTCAGTTGTGCTCTTGAGTCAGAAATTATAGTGAATGTGAAGAAAGAGGAGACCAAGATGACTGGATTCAGGAAGTGAAAGAACCAGAGATGATTTCTTCCACAGGCTGTTGTATCATGTACCTTTTTGTCTGTGACAGTTTTCTCCACCAGGGGGAGCAGCTCATTGGACAGGAAGGTTGCATGTGTATCAACATGGGAAATGCCCTGAGGCTCATAGATGTTTGTCACAATCTGTCTCAGCACAGGAAAACACACACACACACACACACACACACACACACACACACACACACACAGATCATTTATAAGAGAAACCACTCAGAATATCTGAAATCACCTGGAAAATTGAGGGCAAGATTTAAACCTGGTCGTGGATTCACCTTGAACTCCTGGACCAGTTGTTTGGGTTTAACCCGGGTCAGGATCTCGTACTGGCCCAGTTTCCTCTGGAGGAGCTCCTCGTAGGTCAGAATAAAAGTCACGTTGCTTTTGGCTGCGATGTTGACAGACACTGAGAACTTCTCCATCGTTCTCCCAGAAGCCCTTCGATAACACACAGACACAATCCTTTCATGTTAAAATGATCAAATAAGGAAGTGCTTATGTGTGTTTTTCATCTTGACCGACTCACTTGACCAGTCCAGCAGTCTGTCCAGAGGAAACAGCCTTCTGATACTGTTTCTTAGCTTTCTCTTTCTCCTTCACCTCCCCAACATACACCTGACCGTCAATTTCCCTGCGAGGCACAAACACATTTTGTCAGACGTGCAGAAAGACGAGGTCTGTGCTGGCTGTCAAAGGTGCTGAGCTGTGACCGACATGCTGAAGTTGGTGATGAAGGCGGTCTTGGGCAGCTCCATCTCAAAGAAGATTTCCTGCGAGGAGTTTGCTTTGTTCAGAGCCTTGGAGGTCATGACGGTGTGGGCGAAACGAGACGTCACAGTGCAGTCCACCGTCACGCTGTACACCTCCACCTGAGACAGCAAGAGGTGGAAAGATTTAAACACTAATGAATATGGAAAGCCTCCCATCACAACAGTCCACATAGAGCAGTTTCACACAGTGAATTTCTGTGAGGTCTGTTGTTAATATGTCATTTGAAGCTTTGCAGCTGGTTCCAGTCCACAGCATGTCGCCCTGACTGGTGCCAAATCAAAAAAGGAAATTATAACAGTTTGAAAAAATGTTTGAAAATACATGATGTCACTGAGTCCACTTTGGGAGTGTTGTGATGAGACAGACTGGGTGAGTCAACCTGGGTGCTGTTTGCTCTAAGCAGGGACAGTGTGGACATTTAACAGTCAATTCAGTTTTTCTTTTTCTTTTATTTGCTGCTCAGTGACAGACAGAAGCAGCCTTAACCGTGTTGTTAAGCTCTGTTCAAACATGACTAGGATCAAACAAATCAAAGGAAATCAATGTGCCTCTTGATCCAACCTGAGCAGATTTAATGTGAACTCTCATTGCTTCTTTCAGGATGTCGCTATGCTCTACCTCTCCAAGTCCTTTAGTCCATCTGACCATCCTTCTTCTTAGATCTTTAAAGGCCATTTATATGCTTTTTTATGGCTTCAAGGCTCTTTAATACTTAGTTTGGTGATTAACAGCATTTTCTTTTCTCTTCTATCTATTGTGTGTGTGCACCTGTTGATGTGCTGTTGCTTACAGAGTAAACAATGTTGTATTGAATTGAAGATGTCTCATCAATAGAGGTGCAGATTATTTTCCTACCTTGGCATCATTTGTACTTCTTTTCTGTAACGGAAAAACAATCAAAAGGAACATAATTGATTTGTAGATTTGGGAAATCAAAATGTAAGAGTGCCACTGTTTCCTTATGCTTTTTAATAATATGAATTATTACCTGCAGTGACCTGGCTGCTCCTCTTGTCTCCTGCAATACAAACACAGCAGGGTGAACCAACATGCTGCCAAGATATTCGGGGAAAAACTACTGCAATAACATGAACTAGTTTGTAAGAAAAACTTATGGGAAACACACATATACATACAAAGAAGAGAAGTTAATCATATAGTAAAACTGAGTAGGATTTAGGCTGCAAACTAGCACTGAAGGAGCACAGTTTGTGTTAAAGAGATTGTTCATAATAAAACATACTGGTGGTGAAATCAGGAACAATCACACAAGATGAATACTGGAAATATTAAACTTCAACTATGAGACTTTGGGATGTCAAATTATGATCAGAGGACAAACATGTCAGCGTGTGAACTCACCTGCTGAGCTTCATGGGCCCCGGAGATGACCAGAGCCCCCCGGGCCAGGCCGGGCAGCCAGAGGCAGGCGCTGCCCCACAGCAGCAGCAGTCGAACACCCAGCAGTCCAGACATGACTGAACTTCCACTGAACAGCGTCTGACTTCACTACTGGCGAAAGAGCCCTCTCTGCTCAGGGGGAGGGACTAAAACTGTGTGTGTGTGTGTGTGTGTGTGGGTGTGTGTGTGTTGTCCTGGAGTATTGACCAACATACCTGAGCTTAATGTGCAAGAGGCCCTGAGGAGTAAACACTGATGCTCATACAGCTCAAAGAAAATATCTGTGCTCAGGCTGAAAGTGAGTGAACGTTGGTCAGACTGAGACCAGAGAAACAAGCATCAAGTCCACTGGAAAATATCACAAAATCACCAATTACTGATACTAAAATTATATAAAAAATATTGCAACTAGATATCTGTGTTTTTCCCCATTATTTGTAATAAAACAATGTAAAACAAGCAGTTTGAGACACCTATCAGAGTGTATTTATTCATCTGTGAATAACCAGAGAACACAAAAATAAAAACACATATCAAATATAAACTAATAAGTGTAAGTATATAAAATAAGTCCATATATTCATTTGCTTCTATCGCTGCTCACTGAGTGGTTTTTGCCCTCCTCCTCTGGACTCTTTCACTCAACAGCCTGCGTTGCTTCACCCGATGTGTGCACTTATGTCATTTCCCACAACCCTCGGAGGAAACAGGGGAGCACTGTCAGAAAATCAGAAACACTCTTCTGTGCATTTTGAGGCTAAATTATCCAAAAAAGTAAATAAAAAAACCTGCTGATTGGGCAGACCAGTGCTAGATTTGACTAGAAGACTTGACCCAAACTCTCCAGAAATGTCAACAGATAACCTTCAGTTTGTTGCTCCGTTACTCTGCTGTTTGCTTTGTTGGTGGAGTGGATTTACCAGGAAAATAATGCTGATGAGCATGAACTAAAGTAGTGAAGTTGCAGTTTTTCCCAGTTTAATGCCAAACAAACAAACATTACACTTAAATACAGGGGAAATAATTTATTAAGAAAAGATTATCAGGTAAAAAAAAAGAAGAACAGTCTTTGTCAGCACTAATAAATAAAAGTCACATCTCATTTCCAGCCACATTAATTCAAACCAAATCCTTTCTCCAGGTCTGACATACTGTGCAAAGTACAACAGTTGCTTGCACAGTAGAAACATCAACACACACAACTGGCACAAGACTGGTGTTTAACTGACCCATTTACCTCTCATATCCCA
This sequence comes from Pempheris klunzingeri, assembly GCF_042242105.1. Taxonomy (NCBI): domain Eukaryota; kingdom Metazoa; phylum Chordata; class Actinopteri; order Acropomatiformes; family Pempheridae; genus Pempheris; species Pempheris klunzingeri. The sequence goes on from NC_092013.1 coordinate 4,284,552, forward strand.
CTTCATTTTCTAATTTTTTTTTGCAAATCCGTCGTGGTAGCATTGCCACTGATTCAGAACTACAGTGAGTGTGTGTGTGTGTTTCTCCAGTGGTCTACTTGCTGAACACACTTCCTCCAGGAGCGTTGGCAGCTGCAGGCTTGCCCAGGGCCGTCTCCGTCCCCGTCCTCACGCCGCTGAACACAGACGGAGCTGTTTTGCCCATCCGCTCTGAACGCAGAGACAGACACAGATGTGTAGCGTCAGGAAAAAACAAAACAACCAGATGCCTCAACCAGCTCATCCTCAGCGAATAATGGGAACCTCACTTTGAGGGACATTATGTGAGAGGAAACATGTCTGCAAACAGCTGCTCCTGTTTCCTGTAATCTCTTTGATAGTCTTGTGTTTAGGATGCAGGTCTGATTCCCAGTTGAAGAATTGGGATTTTTGTGGCTTTACAGTGAACACATTCAGCTCACGTGACCTCCTTTAACCAGTCAACTGAGTGGTATTCTTAAATAGTGTGAATTATCCCCAAGCCGTACACTTGTAAACATATGAAATCGCTCTCTCTCTCTTATGTAGCAGCATTTTTGCAGGTAATGAATGCTGGCTTTTTATTTTGATTCTTGCCACGCACACAAACGTAGACTTGGTGAGACGATACGTGTGTGTGGGTGGACTGAAAAGCTGAAAGGGCACAAAAGCAGACCTGAGGCCAGATGGTCTCTGCTCTCAAACTGTGGGTGGGGGTTATGCAAGTGCAGCAGCTAGAGATTAGCAGATTACCCATTGATTATTCATTAAATGCAGCATTATGATACAGGCAAGAATGAGCCTGAGTTCCTCGTCTGCTGAATGGGGCTTGGATTGTGCAGGAAAATGCAAAAATACTTGCAGGCAAAACCGAGGACGGGTTTTACAGCAGCAACAGAGCAACATAAAACCCTGTTAAAGCACAGTAATCACACAGGCTGGTTTCTAAACTGGATTAAAATTAGAGTGTGGATTATGAAAACCAACACAAATACGCTGCATGCAGTGCTGTACTATATTGTTCGTTATTGTTAAATAATTTCACCACATAGTATTCAGGTGAGGCCACATTATCTGTCCCAACACTGCACAGATTCGCCTTGTTTTACCATTTTCCCGCACTGACCCTGATCCTGATGAGTCCTCAGATCATTTTCCTCTTGTTTTTAAGGGGTACATAGTGTAAATAATAAATAATAATGATTGTTATTGTATTTTATCCGTCTTTTTTGTCCTATTGCTTATTTTTTCTATTTATGCCTATCTTGCCCCTGCCTCTGTTGCTGCTGTAACCAATAAAGTCTTATCTTATCTTATCTTATCTTACTGTAAAAGTGGCAACACCAGAATTTAAAATACTGTAAAAGTAAGTAAGAGTGAAGTGTCATCAGATAAATGATTTTTAATGATCAAATCTGAGTCAGGCAGACATATATCTGTTATATACTCAAATTAAGTATAGCTTTCATGTTGTATCTAATCTAATAAGTGGAATTAATCTAAACTATCTAATATCACTTGTTGTGAATTATAAGATGATGTGAAGTGTGAAATGTCTGTGAAGTGACTTTACTGGTAAATTTAGCTGTCAAATAAATGTTAAGTGAAATGTTAAAAGTTAGTTCATCCTGTGAATAAAAAAGAATAAAGTGGTAAATCCTCCACTAAAGTACAAGAAGTCCCAAAAACCTTGAAGCTGAATTGGAGTATTCTTAAAAAGAGGTAATCAATACCAAATAGCAGCGCTTCACTGTTTTTCTTTGCAGTCAAACACAAAACAAGCTTTAAAGCTGTTCGGCTCGGCTCGGCTCGGCTATCTCCGACAGACTCCGATGACCTTTGAACCAACTACAGAGGAAGTTGTAAACTTTTGTTATGTTCGGTGACAGTTTTTACCAAAGCACCGCTCCCTGGTGGTCTAGTGGTTAGGATTCGGCGCTCTCACCGCCGCGGCCCGGGTTCGATTCCCGGTCAGGGAACACATGTTTTGATCATTATTGGTTTCGTTTGTTAATCAATAGCGATGTTGGAAGAAAACAAAAACAGTCACAACACTGTTACAAAGAGACTGTAGCCTGAACAGTCCAGCCCTAATAAACAAGTGCTAAGACACAAATACAATAATTTCTGTATTTCTATTTAAACAAATACAGAAATGCAAATTGAAATGCGTAGTTACATAATCAGAGAGATAAATGTCAATTTGGGAAATAAGTAAACATCTTTATTTCTACAAATTTACATTTATTAATGTCTGTACTTCACAACTTTAAATCATCATGTATTTCCTATAATATAAGAATGCACAGTTTTGGTTATTTTACGTGTTCTCCAAACTAAGACTTTAGACTTTTCTTTATTTGATCCCCCATAGGGAGAAATTCTCATGTTACAGCAGCAACAATAGTACAGGGAGAGTGAAAAGAAGCAATAGTAGAAGAAAAAATAGCAATATAAATATAAATATAAATATATGGCTGTGATGAAATAAATATTTTCACTATGGGATATTTAAGTTGAGGTAAAAAGGTAATTTAGTGTCAGAAACAGGAGTAGTTACATAACCAAAGAGATAAATGGGAAAATAAATAGATATATTAATTTCTGCACCTCTATATTTCTCTGTTTCTGATCATTTCCAACATTTATTCAATAATTCAATCATGCATAGAATTATTTATTCATATATTATTATCACATTTTATGTATTTATTCTTTTTTTTTTTAAGATATATTAATTTCTGTGGCATTAATTGGTGGATTTATCTTTGTATTGATGAATAAATATTTTGGTCTCCATAGAAAAGTTAGTGTTTTCTATTTAAGTTGTTACGTTGGATAGTTAGCGGTGAAGAAACATGGTATTAGAGGTCTGCAGGCCGAACAGGAAGATTTGTAAGGACAGAAAAGTTGTTAAAATCCGCTCTGCTGTCACGTCACTTGTCTGGTGAAACAACATTAACGGAGGGCTTTACTCACCACACTCCACCATGACCTCATAGGTCTTACTCTTGACCTCGCCCTTCAGTCCCAGCTTACTGCGGGCTCCTTTCAGGTCCTCCTCCTTCATCGGGGGACGCTTCTTCTTCTTCACCTCGCCCGGCTGGAGTGAAGCGACGAGAGAAGACTGGATTATGAGTGATGAGGGTGAAAAGAGGAGATAAAAACAGAGTATCTGATGCACCAAACCTGTGACATGGTGGCTGACGTTGGGGAACAGGTTCCTCCTCTCAGTGTGACAGAGCTGCTGGTTGTTTTTCTTTGTCTCCCAGCAAGCCTGACACCATATATATATAGTCCTGGTCCAGACCCAGTGAGTCAGTCAGACCCCCCCGCAGCCCCCTGCCCCACTCTGCCTGTTGTCAGTGTATATTATTAGGTGTGACGTGAGGGATGGTGCAGCTGGAAAGGGTCTCCCATCCTCTACGATAAGATCACAGGCCAACAGCTGATAATTCAGGACACAACACAAGTGGCCGCTCCTCTTTTTTTTCCTTTCTAAACGGTGGCGTGGGACTTGGCGCCCGACACCACCGCCCTGCAGCCCCAGTGGTGTGACTCTGCCCGCCCAGTGCTTCGACCTGACCCAAGCTCATGGGAATGTGCTTCTGGTCCAGACAGTTAACACACGAACCAACAAAATGAGGGGCTGAACCGAGAAAAGAGCTAAAAAAAACCCACACATCTGTCTTGTTTTAGTCACCAGGGGACCTTTGGTGGTTTTCTAATGCGAGTTACAAACAACATATACCCCAACAGGATCCGATTTACCCAACTATTATTAGCTGGAGTGGCAATAAGATCAATTACATAACAATTACAGCTCTGAAATCAATAAAACTGTTAAATTCCCCTGTGAGTTTACTGTTCTGAAAGTTTTATTTAACCCATAAGCTGATTTTAAACAGCTTGTTTTTGTTATTAAAAGGTAAGTTTCACACAATTTAACAATTCTAATAGTGTCTTAGATTACAATTAACCCGTCCTGACCTTATTTTATGAAAAAGCTGATGCTGTGACACATATTTAACATTTCAGATGCTGGACAGTCGGGGTAGTATCTGAAAAATAAGTTCAGAAATTAGTTCCTTATGGTCCAATTAGTCTGTTTTATATCCCCCATTGTTTTACTTAAAGGAGAAAAGGGTTCTTATGGGTTAAATACATGCACAACATTGTATATTTAATGTACAAAGTGTACTTGTTCTCCTGTATGTGTATTTATGTTTAACTACATGAGAGCAGTGTGTTCACATACTTGATTCTTATTCTGATGTCTTTAGTTGTATTTTAAGCTGGAACAAGTGAGAAAACAGTGAAGTCTCTTTGCATCCTGATTTGATGAGTTGACAGTGTGATGATTCAGCGATGAGGAGAGAATCTGAAGGCCTAGACACTCGTTCGTAACCTCACAATTAGAGGATACGGCCTCTGTCAGTCCTGATTTAAACGTGAGTCACGTGAGTGTGTGATTATTCCAAGTGACTCCTGCCAAAGTCGCTATATCATCCATCTACTGCACGTCTCATAATAAAACACATGTTTGTGTAGGGCTGAAAGTCACGAGCGTCTCTTTGTGCATGTGTCAACCTCCTCTGACTTCTTCAGCTATGGTATTATGAGTTCCTAATTGGCGTTGGTGTCCCTACAGAAGAAAAAAAAACAACAACAAACATAAGAAATCATATGCTTGAGTCAGGCAGGGGGGAGTGATGACCTGAAGCTGGTGAGCCAGGACGTATTTTCAGATCATGATCATGATTTGTGACGCTAAATGTGGGTCCTCCCTCATGTATTTGTAAAAAGTCATGATTACTAGCTGGGTTTATTCCTGGAAGCACAACCGTCACTGCAGCTTGCTCTCTGCAAATGCACGGCCTCTAGTGGTACAGAACAAGCATCAACACAATCATGAGCGACCCTAAAAAACACACAATTCCATCCCTGGTGGTCTAGTGGTTAGGATTCGGCGCTCTCACCGCCGCGGCCCGGGTTCGATTCCCGGTCAGGGAACACTGTTTTGAATGTCGTTGGTTTTGCATGTAAATCCTAAACAGCAACAACACTGTTACCATGTCACTGTAGCCTGAACAGTCCAGCTTTACCTCAGAAAATCATATCAGATAAAGAATAACTTGTTCATCACTTCTTAAATACATGAACAAGTGCGACGATACAAATACAATAATTTCTGCATTTCTATTTAAGACATGTAAATAAACAAATGCAGAAATGCAAAATTAAATGCATAGTTACATAATCAAAGAGATAAATGCTGGTAATCAAATGGGAAATAAGAAAATATCTTAAACAAAGATAATATTCTTAAACATCCTCTGACTCCTTTCCTCCAAAAGTGGAATAGTTTTAGTTATTTCACTTTAGAGCTAAAAAGGTCATTTGATGTCAGGATGAGGAGTCAGTGGAGTCTATTCATGCCACACCCACACCGCCCAGGTAAAGCAGACTATATTATTATGAGCGTTAACATTTTAACAAATAATATCTACAAATGTTTCTTTCTGAACACTTGCTTGTCTTATAGTGCATATCTAACGTTAGAGACAAACACAAAATATTTGAAACCACATTTCTGGGGGGCTGTAGGCTGCAGCAGCTTTACCTGCATCACAGTCCTCCAAGAAGAAGTGATCGGTTAGGGTTAGACCAGGGTTAGACCAGGGTTAGGCCAGGATTAGGCCAGGGTTAGACCAGGGTTAGACCAGGGTTAGACCAGGGTTAGACCAGGGTTAGACCAGTGGCCTTGGCCAACAGCTCCTCAGCATCCTCCTCTGCGTGAGGACCACTTCTAGGACTCGCCCCTCATAGATCTGAGCGTCTGAATTGGACGTCCAGGCTGGATACATGGTGAGTTTCCTCTGGATCAAGGTCTTTTCCTCGCTCTGTGAAAGAAGATCGGGATCCTCATCAATGGGAACAAAACTTCTTTTACTTTCCCTTTGTCAGGAAATTCACAGCTATTAAATGTCTACAGTACAAAGTGCCTGAAGATGGCGGAGAGTCGGTTTGCATATGGATTTTTGAGCCCAGTTGTTTGCTGTTTAGGCAGTTAAACGTCTGGTCTGAGCCGCTCCCTGTCTGGATAAAATGATGATCTGTACAGCACATACCTGTGTTGACAGACGGTAAACTTAAAGCCCATTTTCACACCACTGAAGCTTCAAAATAACCGAGCGTAGAAATGAGTGAGCAGTCAGTCAGTAGTGTATCACATCCTTTATTGGAAAAGCATTTATAATGATAATTTACCTCCATCACTTGTCTCCGTAATCATCGAGTAGTTTCACTTTGCAAAACACTAAAAGCCCTCTTTGTCCTGGTTGAGCTGAGAGTTCCCATAACTGCTGCAATGTGCCTCCTTTACAATGCACAGTCATTTATTCCCTGCAAACCTGCCAAAAACATCACGATGAAATCATCACCAGGACCGCAGTAACCAGTCACAGTTTATGTCACTCTCCATTCACTTTAAAGAGGACCGACAGTCACACCAACTGTACACACACACCACATCACATGCACCCAGCACACCTGAGTACATACAGGTACGCTGTATGTAAACTCTGGCACGCACACACGCACACACACACACACACACACTCCCTTTCTCCCCGACTGTCTGGTCCACAGTCACGTAACAGTTTAGAGGTCTATGCATGTCACATTCTCAACATCAGAGCCCGCTGAATGCTGCTTCATGCCCGAAGACTCGGAGCTCTGGATAAAACCGTCAAAACAAACCAAATTACACAAACAAAAACACCCGCCGGTCTTCTCACTCAGGCACATTATTGTAACAAAAAACAAACAAACAAACAAAAAAAAAAAAAAATACAAAAGGAAAAGATGAAAGTTGCAATAAATGGGAAATTGTGCAAGAAATGGTTCCCATATTTTTTCTCCGTGTTGGAGTGAGTTAATAAAGAACACTTTTGGAACAAGCATAGTCACCTTTTTGGCCCGAAAAGAACACTCCAAACTTATATAAAAACAACTTAACACGAGACAAAAGACATTCAGAGACAGAGAACGTACAGTCAGACCACATCAGGAAGTCTTTGCAGTCTTGTGTCTACCGACAGAAAACACCGGCTGAGCTGACATTAGAGCGATATTGTCAATCCTACAGGTTTAACGCTTGAAGCGACTCAGTCAGGAGATAAAAATTGGAAGGTAGCTGCAAGCATTAATGTGCTCCCTTTGACATGAGTAACATTACATACAAGATATGCAGTAGTAAAGTGTGGTACTGTGCTGGAAAGTGTTAGAGGTGCATGAATACGGTGATTCAAAACACTCCGATGTAATGCTCCTCTAAATTTGAGGTGTGTCCAACTGGAGACACTCACACACACACACACACACGACAGCTCAAATACACATGATTTTTCAACACACTAACAACACAGTAACCACGAGTAAACAATGTGTTGCTAACGTGTTGTCAACAAGTTAAGAACATGCTGATTTTTCCCACTGGCTACTGATAACTGGGGTTAAACCATTCCTGCAACAGAAGAGGTTTCCTACCAATATTTACCAGACTATTTATTTTGTTTTTTTTTATTTTACTTATGAAAATAATTTGTCATAATAACTAAAATTCAAAATATGTTATTTCTACAAACTACACAAAACAGGAAGAAAGGGAAGAAGGAAAAAAAAAGAGGATCCTTAGCATGTTAAACAAGCTTTGCTCTCACCTTCGACATCTTTGTGTCACTGTGAGGACAAAACGGCAGATAGCGAGGTGGACTTTGGAAGTTTTACATGAGCGAGGACAGTCTGTTTACTGAAGGAGGTCACATGATTCCTCTAATGACATCAAATTAGTGGGAGCAAAATCTAAACTGCGTGTTGAAACCTGAAAGAAAAGGTCTGCAGGCTCACCAGAGACATGCATTTATGTTGGGAAGATATTAAAATGTGCATAATATGGGACCTTTAACGTGTTGAAAATCTCACGTATTTGATCTGTTGGGCGCACACACACACACACACACACACACACACACACACACACACACACACACACACACACACACATCTCTCTCTCTCACACACAAACACACGTCGTGGTGATACATCTACACGAGAAAACAAGGAGTAAAGTTTACATGGACTCTACATCAGGAATACAATCACTTTAGAGGACATGTTAGACTATAAAATGTAACCAGTTTTGTTTGCATGATGCTCGGCCCCGTTGTGGCCATTTAGATTTGTCCGACCAACCTGATCCCAGACCACTGCACCCATGCACCCATTGCCACCAAAGTCCAAACAGTTTGAAACCAGTGTTAACGTTTTTCTATTAAACGTGCATAAAGGAATTAGCAATATTATGTTTTTTCATGGTGGGACTTCTTTTTCCCCCCCAAACATGTGTCTTTAAACACAACACTCACTCCAGGAGTGCCGTGTGGAAAAAAAAAAAGCAACCGTGATCTGAAGTACCTGGTTACCTGCAAAAATATCTCCCAGTGTGTTAAATTAAATCCAAGGTTAGACACACTTTATGCCGAAGTCCTCCAGGAGTCAGCAATAAAGGGAATTCAGTTACATTATGCTCTTCTGTCATCAAAGGGCGGGGAAAGATCTTGTCAGCTCGAGAGGCCGATACAGAATCTGTGGAGGTACGAGGGATGTAAATGTGGGCCCGTGAGGCGAACAGCTACCGGAGGACGTCTGATCGTGGCAGTTCATCGAGGCACACAGGTCAAACAGGGATCCCCATACGTAGCTTCTTCTTCTTCACCGTCTTCAGGCCGGTGAGCCGACGAACGTCATCTTCATCCGACTCATCCATTTCATCGTCTGCCGAGAAAAGTATCTAAAAAGGAAAAAAAAAAAAGAAGAGAAACGTTAGGCCGAATGCGTCCCATTTTTGATGTTTTATCTTTGCAGCTTTGTGAACGTTGGAACATGAATCACAGGCAGGGACGTCCGTAACTGTCCGAAACTGGATTACAGTGCAGAGCTAAACACAGAAAACGTGCAGGAGAAGCTGCACAGAGAAGTTTCTGTTCTTCTTCTACTGAATTTCTGATTTTGCCCACTTCCACTGAGGATGCGATGTATAACTCTGTGACCAATAAATGGCTCCAGCAATTTAATATCTCGCTTCCATTAAGTTTGGAGCCTGAAGAGACAGATTTTTTTTTTTTTTTTTTTTATTAAAAGAACAGATGAATTAAACCAGCAGAGGCAACAGATATATACTATGGATCATGCTCCAAAAACAGTGATCACAGAACAGGGATAGCATCTTTCACTAAACCCTCCCTACCTGCTAAACGCACTCTTTCCAAACCCCTTCTTTCTAATCTAATGCAGTCCTATAAAACCTTTCAGCCATAAATTCTACCTCTTACAAAATAATGTTCAGTTTTGAGAGACTCAGTCAGAGAATCATGTTTATTTGTCAGTTTTCTCTTCACTTTACTAAGTCAGATAGTGAAACTTACTTCCCTGTTAAGGCTCCCAGCAAAAACACGATCATTCTATTCTGCTAATCAACGTCCTCTCATAGCGATACGAGAAAAAGCACCAACGAGCCAGCCAGGAGTCGAACCTAGAATCTTCTGATCCGTAGTCAGACGCGTTATCCATTGCGCCACTGGCCCGCTACACAAGGCATTTCCTGCTGAGTGAGGAATGTGTGTTTCAGCACTGCTCAGCACTGCTCAGCCCATCCCCCCCCCCCCTCCCCTACCCTACCCTACCCTCCCTCCCTCACTCCCGCCACCACCACCACCATGCCGCTCTCTACTCAGAGCATGCTCTCTGAGACCAGCTGCAGCACACAAGCAGGAAGTGAAATAAGCCCGAAGCTGGAGCTTTTGTCTGCTGATGCTTTGGCTGTTCGACTGTTAAAATGCCTTGAAAAGCAGGTTTACATTGCTCACTAACGTATTAACATACAACTGCTGTTATACGTGTTGCTATGCTATAACAGAAGGAAGACTTGTTTTCAGAGATAAAGGCTAAACAGCAGCCTGTTAGCAAAATGAAAAATGGGATTTCCACTTCCCCCAGTTTGATGCTGAATTTAGTTTTTTGAGGAATAAGAGCATGACCTAAAGGCTGCCCTGCGTTGAGCTTTGTTCCCCCCTGAGATCGGGAGCCACTGTCCTCGTGTTTCCACAACCTCTGAGACACAAATTGGTCTGAATCGGACCAAAATAGGAGACGATAAATCAGACTAAATGACAAAGTGCAGCAACATGACCAAAGGGTATAATCTGGCTTTGATTGTAGCGATCATGTGACCACACTTCCGAGACAAACAATTCTGGATAAATCTAGTCATGGGCCAAAACCCAAACCTGCATACCTGAACACTTCCTCTTGACTTCTGCCTGACTTAAACTTCTCATCTCTGCCTCATTTCGCGCCCATAGGAAGAATGACATCACGCGTAACGGCCTGTTCAACAGCAGCTTAGAGAAGTGAAGCATGTTCGGGGTTATAAATCAACATCACTTGTAATGAGGAGACAATTCATTACCAGCTGCTGCCAACGCCAGCAAACAAGCGATGTCTCTTTTTGTATCTGCACTAAAAACAAGGACATAAAATAAGCATTTAGAAAAGTTGGGATGTCAGTTTTTTGGGGGGGTTTTCCTCCTTGGTTTGATCTCTAATATAATAATCAGCTAAAAACAGGTTCCGCCAAATCATAAAGCAATTTATCTCCACAATGCATATCATTTTCTCTTCAGTAACCCTTCTGAAAGCTGCCAGCTCTTCCCACAGACACACTGTAAAGAAGAATCTAGGAATCATTTGGTTTTATTGGCAGATCTGTTGAAGCAGTAAACCTCCTCTGTGTTAGTGAGACCCACCAGACTCCTTCACTGCTGGTAATTATAAGTATAACTTTCATGTGTCCTGGTTGAGTCGCTGTTGTTCATTAATATCAAATGCATGTGATTCAGTTGGTGGCGGCGCTCCAACAGCCAGTTGGACTGTCACCACTGAGGCCTGGGTTTGAGTCCCACTCAGACAATATTACTTAGAGCTTCACTGCCACATGTAAACATCAAACGGTATTACTATGGGAAATGAGCTCATATTAGCGTTCTGGTCTCACAAAAAGGTGAAAAAATTGACAACTAAGCAGACTACACCTGCATGGAGTTTTAAGCACTGACAGATCTGGCTGTCGCTCTCACGTCGCAGCCTGGATTTGATTCCCAGTCAGGGAAGGCCTTATTTATTATGCCTCAAGAACAATGTGATAGTTCAGGCTTCTTGAGCCACAGTTCTGCATGATTTTACTGTAAACAAGAAGCCAGATTGCAGAGAGAAATCACAGCAATCTGTCTCTTCACGTGGGTTTTAAATGTTTCCTGAAAATGTGCAGCACCTGTCTGATAGAAGACTGGTGTTATGACTTCATGCGCTGTGGTGTGTGGAGCACAGCTCTGCGTTGGGCTCATCTGCTTTACAAGCTCATAAAGTAACTGGGAACCATGATGTAGGCGACCATAACCGCTCTAGGACATGTTGCTCTTCAGACTGGGGGCGTGTGAAATCAGTAACAAGTAAGTTTGTCCATAACACGGTGCCAATCGGTGCTGGAGACCAGAAACTGACAGTCAAGTTTGAGATGCTCAGAGGAGAGCTTGAGGAGTAAATACAGAGACGGGAGAGGCTGTGGGAAACAGCGGTGTGTCACACAGTGAGACTTACCTCTGACTCGGAGTCGTCATGAGACAGAGCTCGTCTGTAGCGCACCTTGCTGTTCCCCCGTGAGTCCTCCTCTCTCTCCTCCAGCTTTGCTTTTGTCCTGTGCTTCTTCATTAGGAAATTATCGACCACCCAGAACATGAGGGCCTGCAGGAAACACAGAAAGTACTGTGGTAATTGATGTTTCATCCATGAGGGATTAACAAAAGGGATTCTTGTGTCATTCACCAAAACTGCCGGGATTTCTTCACACTCATACACAAGACAATGGCAATGGTACGAACAACAAGGGTTGATTTAGGTCACCGGTGAGAGAATCTCACCAGACGTGTGCAGTATCGGTGTTGCAGGAGCTGTATAATCAAGGTGCCGAGAAAAACACACAGAAACAGCAGACTTACGTTGATAAAGAACGGAACGATGAGCATGACGATGGCCAGTTCCAGGTCAGGATTCTCTATGGGGTTGAGGAGAGCCAGCTGTGACACAAACATATACGACACACACACACACACACAAGCACAGGCATAAGCATACACTGCAACACAAACAACACATCTGTCCTCAGACTATGAAGTTCCAAGATCAGGTGGAGCAATAATGGTCCATATCTATTTAAACGGAAGAAGGATAAAAACTTGGAAACTGCCGGAAACTACCAAACACCATGAGAAAGAGTGTACCGTAGTCATCTAAAGGAGTATACTACACATGATGAGATGCTGAACACATTTGTTTGACAAGACTGTGAAAGTTTCAAACCACGCCTTTAAAACTGCGTACAGAACATCCATCCTTAAACAAGCCAATGTCTTGACAGCTTAAACTAGCATGAATTAGCTATTTGATAAAATAATCCATGTGAGAAAAGCTAAAAATGTATCAGTGTGATTGTGTACCTCCATCTTTACAAAGGGAAAATCTGTAAACCTGCAGGCGACATGATATTAGACTTGAAGCCCTTTGCCTTTACTTCTTTGTTCACCAGAAAAAAAGGTACCAGGTTCAAAATAACTCCTGTGATATCACAGTTATGGTCAGTGGTACTGTTCCTAGAAGTCTTTCTGTGGACCACTTCCACTGTTACAGTGTGGGTGAGGAAGAGAGCACCAGTCTTCACCAGTCCCTGGTGGTCTAGTAGCTAGGATTCGGCGCTCTCACCGCCGCGGCCCGGGTTCGATTCCTGGTCAGGGAATATCCTTTATATCTGTCTCATTGAATAGCTAACAGATCACAGGTTCAGACTAAATAGGACACATTGTTCCTGCATACATTTACAAGATCCATCCATTCATTCATCGTCTATACCGGTTATACCTGGAGCTAAACCCAGCTGACATTGGGCGAGAGGCGGGATGCACCCTGGACTAGCACATTACATATAGATTTCAAGGGGCTTATCTCATGTAGAATGATTGTAGGTTTGCTTGATAATTTTTGTCCTAAATTGAAACTACACTGTTTAACAAACTATACAACCCCATTTTTTTTTAACTTGGATCAAAGCACGATTAAGACCACCTCATCATCTGTGTGAGACAAAAAGTAGATAACAGTACTAGAGGGATTCGGGAAAAAACCGTGCCTTCCCAAATGTAACACATGTCCCTGATGGTCTAGTGGCTAGGATTCGGCGCTCTCACCGCCGCGGCCCGGGTTCGATTCCCGGTCAGGGAACACCTTCTTATGAGTCTAAGTACGCTGTATTGCAAACACTGTGGAAGTATTTATCTTCCACTTCAATGAGAATGTGCACAGATTAAACTGGATTACGGTGTGAAATCAAGCACCGAAACAAAACTGTTAGTTTAAGACGAGTTTTGATAAATTCATCGAGCGTTTCACTAATCGGTCTTTGCTGACTGCCATCTCTTTCTCTCTGTAGGACTCTAAAATCGATGAGTACGTACTACAGTATTTACAAAGACACGTGTGCCTTTTTCTGTCATAACTAAAGCCGCCACAATATGCTGCATCCTCAGCAAGCTAACACAAAACCAGCCAAATCTATATTTTTCTCTACGTATACACGTCAGAGCACAACTATGAGGGAGCCTGAGATTCAAGAACTCCAATACCAACAACTGCTTTGTGTGGCTGTTGTGCATATGACAATAAAAAGATATAATAAGATTATTTTTGACACAGCAGCATATGGTGAGTGACGGGCATGTCTATGTGTTGTCGTGTTATTTCTAAATTAATCCACCTCATAAGGTCAGAGAGTGCTGCAAATATAGAGAATTTTATCTTGAATTGAAGAAGATAATTAAAACATAACTGAAGCTAATTTCGCCCGCTAGCTTTTCAAATAGTTACTCTTTATTCTGACCTTCTTCCACTGGGGGATGAGGAGGACCAGCATGATAAGGACTTTCTCAAACATCATGATGAGGATGTAGAGGATACACTGGCCCAACCACGCTGTGCACTGAATTGGCTCTCCTACAAACACACACACACACCAGGAAAAGAGAGAGATTATAGTAAAATTCAGATATGTTGCCCAAATCATTACTAGATTTCACAACTTCAGTGTTACACAAACTGTTCTGGGGACAAAAGGGGGCACTGGCAATGCAAGAAATGACATTGCAGCACTGCAGTACTAAGGGCAGCTACTGCCCTCCATTGGGCATAACAGGCATTTTAGGAATGTGCTGGAGCTCCCACTTAACCACTCACACACACACGATCCTCACCGTATTCTCCAAAACGCAGAGAGTCCCACTGCCTCCACTCTACAATAGCACTGACGGCTCTCACCCCAGCATAGATTAGCAACATTCCCAGAGAAGCATCCAACAGGAAGTTAATGAGGTATCTGGGAGAAGCAGAAAAGCAAATGTGATTTAAAAACTGCAGTCAGCGCTTTCCTTCATTTTAACACCGTTTCTTGGAAAATCTATCCGTAACATGCAGAAAATCGGCGCTGAGAAGGAGAGTCAAAGAAGGGATTGACTCACAGTGAGCAGGGATCCTCCTCTGTGAGGTCCGACAAGTAGACATTAGCAAAGTGGATGAACAGCATCCCAATGGCCTGTTTTGAGGTGTCCAGGAACCTGCAGAGAGACGGGACAGTTGATATGCTTCCAAGGCACTCCGGCAGGATTCATTTGATGTCTTTGCAGAGAGGCGAATCTAAGCTGGCTCAGCGGCCTTACCAGATCCTCCAGGGTCTCCTCTCATGTTTTGGCTCCCTGAAGCGCTTCACTGTGGTGGAAAGAGTGTGCCATAAAGATAGTGGGATGTTACTACAGATCAGCCATACAAACACAGTGGAACACAGAATCTGTCAAACACAGTCCCCCTTTGTTTTCATCTAACCACGTTACAACCCTCCTGCGAGCTGCCAAACGTCCAATGAACATTTTAATGGCTTCATATTTGGTTATTTGTTTAGTCTAACTGAAACATCTTGCCTTGTACCGACATATTTATCACGAGGAAACGAGGGTTGACACTGCATTTTTAAGCAGTTAAACCATCACAGGCATAAAACAGTTTCACATTGAGCATACAGGAAACCTCACATAAGATATTTGAGTTGAAGTATCTATGTTTGAATGGCTTATTGTTAAACAACGGGAACTGAGCAAGAGCAATACAGTGCTAGTCACAGAGGAAGCCGAACTAGTGGTTGAGACCGTGACCTAAAACCTGCTAATATCATATGCAGCCAGTGTAAAATTATTAATCAGATACCCTTATTTTTAGCTCAATGCTAAGTTAACAGGAAACAGGGAAATGTCTCTTTCATGATGCCAGAAGGGAGCAGTGGCTCTAAATGTGTCAGTGCTTAGAAATCGAAATCGTACATCCAGCATGTCCTGGTTATAAAACATAGCAGTAATAAAGCGATGCAGTATGATAGTGTGCGCAAACACATTTTACAACTACTATATTTGTCAATGCACTTGCTACTCCAGGGTGTCTAAGTTATGCACTTTTCCTCACTTTAATTAATCCCTGTGTGTAAAAAAGCCTTCCGGGTTTTATGCAAGAAGGCTGAAAACAGTGACACAAACGAAGCTCTTGCTGCTCTTTACAATAGTGGCTTGTTTTCCACGACACCCCCGCTACCATCTTCCTTTGACTTGTATGACACACGCAGCTAGACGAGAAGGGAGTCTGACCACATTATGAGATCGCTCATTTACTTTTCAAACACAGACTCTAAAGGCGTGGCTCAAAGCTGCGACACGTCAGCTGGATAATCACCTTCCACACGAGCCCCTTAATTAAAGACACAACAAACAATCTCACCTGTCTAAACTTGGACTAAATACCAAAAGTGTTTCCTGAACATTTGCTAAAGTTTTTTTTGTGTTTTTTTCGTGCAGGCAAGTTATTCTAAGAGCTGTGACCTCAGTTTCTGCTCTGAGCACAAGTGTGACTTCAGACTAAACACACCCTGCCTGCATGCAGCTGGGTGTGATGTGAACACAGGCGGAGGCCTTGGCCCACTCCTTTAACTCAGAGAGCTGCCTCGAGCAAAAAAAACCCAACAAAAAAGCACTAAAATGCTGATCATTCCTCGCTGCTGTGAGGCTGCTGGGACACACAGAACTGAGGCTGCTCTCATTAGGTCACACAGCTGTCATCGATGTGCCAAACACTGACTGAATGGAACCACGGCTAAACCCTCAGTGGGATTTTTTATTTCTATGCCAATGTTTCCCTTTCTATTTAAAAACACAAGTCAGGCTGCCCAACCCTACTGTAAATCCACCCTCGACGGAGACGGAAACAGACCTGTGAAGATGATTCACAGGGAGAAATTAATCAAGGATGAACTTACTGGAAAATAGTTGTGAAAAGCCAGTTTGTGCAACGTGGTATGTTGTGCGTATCTTTCTGAAATGCACACATGTGAAACTCCTTGGAAACACTCTCAGCAAACAGAAACGATGGCTCCTACTGTGAAGTAGCTGCAGGGCATAACTGTCACTTGAGGTAGCGTACCTTACCTAGAAAAAGTTATTCAAAACCACATTGAGGTACTTTCTTAGCTGCAGTGACTTGCAGATGCTGGCGCTTATTGCAGCTTGAGTGAAACCTCAAACAAATAAAGTAAATTGTAAGGAAGTCTTTCCTTGCAGTTTTAACCTGAGAGGGGCAGAATAGACATCATGTAGCAGGAAAGGTCAGAAGTATATCAGGAAGTGTTGAGACTAGGCAGCTTTTATTATAACCAACCACAGCCCATAACTTCAGCAAGAGGTTTGGTGTTATATTCCACTTCCTGTCTTCACATCACGTCTCCTCCTGTTATAAACTCACAGCTGAGATCAATACCGCATTTGATTAACCGAGTGATGCTATTGGGTGACTGTCCAGTTTGGGCAGCTGGACTCAGATATGTGAGACCTCCGGCCTTACTCACACATCAGCGTGCTGAAGGCCATCATAGCGAGAAGTCCTTGCAGGAAAATCCCAAACGAGTCCATCAGGGCGCCGTTCTCGCACCCTCCCTTATCGGCACCCGGCGCCTCGCTGGAGGACACGGACGTGTTGGTGAAGGACACCGCCGGCAGCCCTGCTCCTCCGGGACCTGCCAGCGCCACGTCTCCGAGCTGGGACGGCATGTTGACACCACTAACAGCGACCATTGGGACACAAGAGCCGGGCGACACTAAACAACAAAGCTGAGAGCTCAGACTATGTGTGATTTTTTTTTTTTCCCCCCTCTTGTCCTCTCCAGTCCAGCAGTTGTTGGTCAGCTAATCGATATGTTAAGCTGGACAGACTTGGGTGAAAGATGGTGGCATCCTCTCCCCTCCAGTGCGCTCATCCTCCTGCTTCAGACAACCATAGCTATCTCTTCTTTTTATTTTTTAAGACGCACTCATGCTCCAATGAGTTACTTCAAGTTGCAAATGACTCCCTTTAAGACCGAGCTGCAACATTTAAAAAAAAAATCAAGTTTGCTGAGAGGGTCCGTGCTGCAGGAATAAACACATTTCCCAACCTGGAATGGGCGAGCTAACATCGGTAACAAACACACCGGCTAAACCTGCCGTCATGTAGCGACTCCAACAGACAAAACCGGTGTTTTAACTGATTTTAAATGTGTTTGTACAGCGCGGGACCAACCGTGAGGAGTTAAATTTTTGCCGAGAGACAAACCTCCAGATGACAAGATCCAGCAGCGGCTGAGATGCTATCATTACCGAGCTAGCCCTCCCCCATCCTAAGCTAACTTCCATTAAGCTAACGCCATGCTAGCCAAACTTATATTTCCTCTCGGGGTGCCAGAAAACGGCGCGTTCACCGGCTGCTCGTGGATTTAACTCCCACGGAGGATTAAAAAAAAACACTCGTATGTGTATTTAAAAGAAAGTGAATATGAATAATTGCAGGTCACGGCTCGCGTTCATCCAGCTGCTTCCCTACCCGGCAGTGCCCACTCATGTTGACAGACGTTGAGTCATGTGACCTGCGTGGCTTCGCGCTGCATGCTGGGAAATGTGTCCCCATCTCACTCACACACACACACAAAAAAAACACACACACACAGCAGAAGCCATCTGAAATTTGTACTTCACCGATTTAATTGCAGTCTTTTTTTTTTTTTTTTTTTTAAATAGTTATAATCTTCAAATGTGAAATTAAAAGCGGGAACTACAAGCCAATGAGTAAACAAAGAGCCTACAGAGGTTTTAGTCACACAAAATGAAGCACGTCACAGTAAATCACACTACAGGAACTGGTAAAAAGAGGGAGAAAATGGATTACAAAAGCATTTTGGGAATATCTTCTTGCTTTAAAACTGCCCGTTTATCATTAAGTTAATTGTTAAAAATAATTATTCAATGGTATGAAATTGCTCAAATAATCAACCGTAGCAGATTTTTGTTTTTAGTTGTAAACCCTATATGAGAAAGTTTAGGCCTATCCTGTGCAAATATATACTGTATATTCAGGGCATTCACACAATGCTTATGCAGAACGTTAATTGCTCAATAGATAACTTTTCTCACCCTGTTGCACTAGAAGATATTTTGATTATATACACTATATACAGGCATGCACTGTCATATTTGCATACCACCATACAGTAACATGGTTTTGCTTGTGCTTGCATCACAGAATCCTTGCACTGTAAACTGCTCTTGCATACTGAAGAAGCTTGTACAAGAAAGCAATTTGATCTCTTGAGATAAAGGCCCTTGTTACATTTGTTGTTGAGCAGAATGTATCTTAATTCAGCTGGATAACATTTGCAAATTTAGTTGTTAGTACAATGTAGATGTCTGGTGTTCACACTAAAATTAAATTCCTGTTCTTTCAACTTTAACATTAGTATATCTAGTTTAATATTATACCTGGCTTTCAAAAGGCTTGAAAAGTGTCATTTTATGAACAGAAACAATTACTTTTGTCTTTAATTAATAGGATAAATCATCTCTGAGAATATAGAGGAGACTTAAAATAAACAAGACACCATAAGACAGACTCCAAATCTGTCGGCACTCCAAGATTCAGCTGGGAGCTTTTGCAGTGAAATGGATTTTGTGAAAAACGATGTTTGGCTTTAAGTGCGTCATTGTCACTGCGCTGTCGTACGACCTGTACCCTCATCGGTATGCTCTAAGTGGAATTAGACTTCAGTGTGAATTCACCAGATTAAGAGTCAAATTCTGACTCCAGCAAACGATAGCAAATGTTGGCTTCCAGATAAAAAAAAAAAAAATATTAGTAGGGCTTAGTAAGAGAAGTAAAAGCTGGGATTCAGTGGTATTTCCCTTTAGAAACAGCAGGGAAGGCTGGGAATCATAAATGAAACACTGAATGAAATGGAGTCAAATGGAGTTGTAGCACTAGCATTCAGTCACTCTTCCTCAAAAAGAAACAAAAAAGAAGAATCCGAGGCACTCGGCAGACACAAATAAGTTAAGAAGCCCTATCATAGCTAAAAAAAAAAAATAAAAAATCCTTTTCAACTTGAAAGCAAGTCTTAGATGATGACTTCAATTTCTGCATTTTTTTGCAAAACATACTGGAATAAACTCGAGGCTTTTACGCTTATTTATGGCGTTAAAGTGCCTTGAATTCTTTCGCCTTTCAGTCTGAGCCTTTCCTAAAGAGCACCTGAACTGTTTTGGACCCTGTGTCGCTACCTCCTCCTCCTCTTCTTTGTTCTTTTTTCAACACCAGAAAACGTTGCTTCGTCCACGCTTGTCCAACACAATGCGGTTTATATGCAGGCTTCTAAGGGATGTCCAGTGTTGGTGTCAGAATGGGAAAATACAGTGTGTTTTTTTTTTTTTTTTTTACAGGAATAATACACAGAACAGGATGTAGCCATGTCCATGTTCACTCTCCGTCAACTACGTGGCAAACTGTTGATAAAATGCCAGCTTGACCCTCTCGATGTGGTGGCACAACTTGATGGCCGGTCCCAGCTTCAGGTCCATACACTCCTGCACAGTTGGGAGGTTAAGCAGCAGCAGCGCCTGTCCGTCAATCTCCTAAAAAAAAAAAAAAAACAGAAATTCAGATGAGATTAAAGTTTCTAAGTGATGTTTTCTATTGGTGATACAACGCATGCCAGTAGAGTGGAGTGAACTCCCATTCTGGGTGGCCATTAAGCCTGTGAGTATTTCTTACTTGATCCAAGAAAATCCGTGCAAGAGGTGCACAGTCAGTGGTCCTGATGAAGCGAACCACATCAGTGACACTCCACTCCAGCGGGCTGGTGTCCAAACACAGCTTTTGAGGAGGCTCAGTCTTTGAAGTCTATAAACACACGGATAGGGTGAGTCAGACGGAGACTCGGAGAGATCTCCTGGCTAAAGTGGAAAAGCTCACAGCTCATTTTAACCTTTACAACCGACGCTGAGAAGAAGGATATCAGACGAAAGCATCTCATGAGAGAAACACCGGCTGTTTGAGCCTTGTTGATTTCCTCAGAAGGTGTAAAGAGCAAGTTCAGGTCACAGTGGAAACATCATTCAAAATCGTATTATATCAATGAGTTAGGGAGAGAAAGACAGTTGTATTTGATTAAAGGGGTGAAGGGGAAGCATTGTACTAGAGAGAATGTTTAGTCTATTATCATCATACTATGCTGTTTACATGGCTAATGAAAATTAATATTTCACTAATACTCCCTTTTACATGCAGCTGTCCATACTCCGCTTAATGTAAATCACCATGATGTGTATTCTGCGGCTACTTGCACAACCAAAAACCCATTTATATCAGTAGCTTTCAAAATATTTATAACAGCAGGAGTGTTTTGCTTTCCAAACCAGAAGTGTGGGCTTTTCTTTAGGCCCTGCATCTCTACCGCAGCCTTAAACTGTTAGCTAGTTTTTTGTTTTTTTTAACAGGGTACACAGACGAGAGGCCGTGATCTTCGCAATCTTCAGAATTTTCTGCGTACATGCCCAAACAATGCTCCTAAAACCCGAATAATATCAGCATATCCCATAATTGAAAAATGCTCCCTTCGTTTAAGCCTAATTGGGGACAGAAATATAATATACTGTGTACATGATCCGCTCCTGAGTTTATTGTTACCGAGTCATTTAAAAAAAAAAAATCGCTTTTGTTACCTTTGGTGAAGGTGGCCGGTTCTCATCATCAGAGAATGAGGGAGAGCGGGGTTTCCGGCGTCGGCGCGTGGGCCTGGGTGTGGCTGGTGGGGAGGGGGACGGCGTGGTGGGCTGAGACTTCCCAAACGACTGCTCCGAATCATCCTGGAGATCGTCCTGCAGCTCCGAGCCAGAGTCTTCACTCAGGGAGTCGTCTTCGTCCAGATCTTCTTCCTCTCCGCTGCCCTGTGAGCCGAAGAGGAGGACAACAAACAGCCCATTAGCACGAAGTAAACGATGTTAAATTAGCAATGATACAACTGATGCAACCTACGACATGCTTTAACACTTAAAGGAAATATGAGTGTGTGTGTTACCTGTGGAGAACCAGCAGGCGTGTTGTCTACTGAGGCTGAGGAGCGTCTCTTCTTGTGGACGAAGAGCTGCTTTCTTCTCTTCCTCCTCCTCCCTCTTCTCTTCACTCCACCCTCCAGGTTGGAGTGGCCACCCGGCGGACGACCGACGCGTTTACTCTTCTTCTTTCCATAGTAGTACGCTGGTGAAAAGACAAAAGGCTTATTGTGTAATGTTGCATTTGACATTTCAGAAAGATTTTAATAAATGATTGAGATAAATGGGAATTAGGAATCGCACTGCTAAATAGGATGGGAAAGCACGCCTGTGGAGGATATCTGCTGTCTGGAGTGATATGAAAACAGAACAGACAAAAGAGAAAGTGCAGCTAATCATCCGTCTCTTGCCATCAAATTGCATCAGTTTCTTAACCCCAACACTGCAGTGCAACAGCAAGCAACAGATCAACAAATCTGCCACTTTGTGCCGCTGAAAGCAGCTCTGCAGAAGACGAAAGGGGCCAATTCTGACACATGCTGTCAGCAAACCATACCTCCTTATTCATTGGTCATTGTAGCGTACATCACATATTCAATCCCTCCGCTTTTACTGAACTCATAAAAGGGAGCATTTCTGCACTCACTCATATTTTCTATTCACGAGCAACACAAAGAAAAACTCAAGCGCTCTGAAAAAAGGAGAAATTAATGAGCTTCAGCACGTTCGATTAATGTTTCGAATTTAGGTCACAACTCACAAGCATGTATACAAATTTCTTAGCAAATTAATCGCGGCAATTTGAGGTTACGCCGATCGTCTGCTTTGATAAGAGCCACCTACTGTATTTGGTCTTAGTGAGGACGGAGCAGTTCTCCGAGCAGCGCTCCAGAACCATGCGAGGTCCAAACAGGTTCGGGCAGCACTCGAGCTTGATGCAGGTTTTCCTGCAGAAGTCGGCCACCCGGTCTGCAGTCCGGACTATTTCCACAGTGGCTCGGTAGCTCTTTCCCTTGTACCTGACATTAAGCAGCAAACAAAATAGTGACATTCATGTTTCCACACGATGGTCCGATTATGTTCATATCTGATCTAATGAGGTGGCTACAACCAGCAAGCTCTCTCTTAAAAGTAACACAGATACTGCCTGCTAAATCACCGCTTTAATGAAGTCTGAGGAGCTTGTTCCGGTGTGCAGATATTTTATTCCACTCGTGCATTCAAGTGCACGTTTAAAATCCAGCATAAAGTGGCAGCTGTGAACTCTCCTACCATTCCTGCAGGTTTTCTACCGAGTGGAGAATCTTGAGCTAAGGATTTAATGGTGTTTCTCCTTACTTGGCTTTGAGTGTCTCTCCATGGCCTTGCCAGCGGCTCTCCTGGTCCAGCTGCAGCTCTCTCAGCACACGGCTTGGCTTGTATGCCGAGTTTATCAGCAGGGTCAATACCTGAATACAAGAAAAGCATAGAATTGCAACACTTATAGGTTATCTACAAATTGGAGGGTTAGGTTTAATTTTATTTTTTAAATGGTGCCATAGGTAGCATTTCCAGTCAACATATTCATTTAGAGACTTTTGTTAATGTGTAATTGATCGGCAGTAGAATAGCAGCCTTTACTGGCCTCCACTGAGCTCTTCTTTCAATGCAAATTAAACTAAATCTACCTGCGTTTCAGCATTCAGTGGCACATGGCAGAATTAGCGAATGACTGATGAAAGAAAAATGAGAAAATAAATTTACTGAGAAGAGGGATGGAGCACAAGCAAAGCATTTACAGCCAGAGACTGCAGCCATGCTAGCTAACATACTGATGTTTGACCATAAACTAAAGTATTGGACAAATTAAAAATGTGACTTGATGCCATATAGAAAGCAAAAGGGTTCCTCAAAACTAATTCATCCTCTGGAAAAGTATGCACCAAAGGTCGTGACACTCCTTTCAATAGCGGCAACCAAATGACATCAACAGAGTCATGCAGGATCACCATAAACTTTCATGTTAATGTTTAAGGATCAAAGCATGGTGCCTGTTTTTTATTCAAACAGAAAAGAGCTGGACCTCTCACCTCTTTGAGCACAAGCACACAGTTTCCAGGGCCAATGAACTGAGGCAGCTCTGCAATGCGCCCCTTGTTAAGGTACGGCCCAGAGAAACAGCGGTGGTTGAAGTAGATCTTGGGACAGCAGTATTTCCCGTTCCCCTGTCCTGCACGTGAAGACACGAATGATGAAACAACTACACACACACACACACAGACACACACAGTAGACAGGATGTATCAAGACGAGGGCTCCTTCACTGAGACTTACTTGGCCACTCACCTGCCTCTGACTGGTTGCCCATCTGCTGCTTTACAGCATCAGGTGACGATGACTTTGGTGGAGTTCGGCTGCAGAGTGATAAAATTGAGTCAGATGTTAAAGGAAATCGACTCGATCCATTCAAACCAATAAACCAGTCAGTCGCTTCCTCTTATACTCACTGTTTCTCAGGCTGCACCACAGCAATCTTCCTCTCTTTTTCAACTGGAAAACAAGAGAAGACAACGGTTTTCTCCTGTCACATTACAATACGCCACTAATTTGGAGGTCAGGGTAAAAACAACAGACAGTTTTTATTGTCACAGCATTAGAAACAATCTCATGAAGGCAGATTTGTAAAGACAATGGGAGTCCACGGTGAGGACTCGCATACCTGAGGGTTTGATGGGGTAGACGAGTGGATAGCCGTTCGTCTCACACCAGCTGACAGGGAAGATGTCTAAGGAGTCCGTGTGAACTATCAGCTCCGGCATCGGCTGCTTCAGTCCTGTCCAAACACACACACACACACACACACAGTTATTAGAAAAATCACTTACAATACACAGTGAGCAGCTGAGACGATACCACAAGCTGCACTCTGGCACGGACGCCAAATTCAGCTAGAGCAAGTGAAGGTGACACATTTCACAGTTTATACGTCGATATTATGTTGTGTTTTCAAGAACATTAACAGTAATTTGAGAAATTATTACATTTATAATCAGACAACAAATGCTACGCAATGTTACAACGTACTTTTCTGTTCATCTGCGTGTTTGCATGAATCTAAGCACACACACACACACACACCTTTAATCTGTTTGAAAAGATGACACATGAATGACAATATTGTTTCTAGAGTAAGATTACATCAAACATCAATCTTAGAGGCCCCAAAAACCTATTTTGTTGGTTTCTTACTGTAAGAGGTGTTGCCTGGGAAACGCCACGGTCCACCAAACCTACTCTTACCACCTGTTTTTTTTTTTTAAAGTGCTTAAAATATAGCAGAATGTTAAGATGCTATGTCTGCGGTGTGCAGCTAATTTCTGCTCTTTCCAGGCGACTGTATAATCTCCAAAGGAGTCGTCTTGTGTATGAAATCATGTAAAATACTGTAATCTGTCTCTCGCTGCTTTCTGTGCAGAAAATAGAGGGGGAATTCAGATTAGATCCGCCGAGGTTAATGCTCTACACGACATGGCTGTCAGTATAAACATGTTAATTTTCTACTTTGCTAAAATAAACACAGTCTTTCAGGTCCCCCCCGTCTCACCTTCCAGGCTGAGCCAAACGTACTGCCCTTTGACCTTGGAGACAGTCGCTACGTGAATGTTCTCAGGCGACAGCGGGTTGACAGCCTCTAGTTTCATGGCCTCTTTGAAGCTGTGGTCACACTGCTCCTGGCAGGTAAACAGAGAGGGGAGAAAAAAAAAAAAAAAAACCTCATGTGAGAGCTATTTCACAGTAAAGGAAAACTCACATACACAAATACAGCATATATGGTTTCATCACTGGCATTCAATTATGCTGTCAGTCCGATCATTCATTCTGTCACATGTGACAGGAAACACTTATGAGAGTGTGAACAATCTGTGCCCGACAAAGTATAATGGCTACAAGCTGACAATATGTTGACATGTCTGCTGTGGAGAAAACATGCATTTTCGCTTTGATTTGGGCCGCGTTCAACTTCCAAGTGACGAGTGGTTTCCATGAGAGGTGTCAACGGGATACAAAAAAGGTATCAAGAGTCAAGATGATTACTGTCATTGCGGTTGTACGAGCGCTCTCCTGCAACCTCCATTACAGGAGGATATATATTACGAAATACACTCAAATAAAAGATGTAGGAAGATCCTACGTATGGGGCAAATATAAATATAACAACAGAATATATAGGGCAATAAGATATGACAGCAATGAAAGGTATGTATATTATTTTATAGAAATATAAAAGTAGAAAAACAGCCATATCGCCCAACAACAGATATAAAAACAGAATGATTCCTTATGCAATCAATCGCACTTTACAGGCTGCTACAGATATGCCGCTTTCTTTTGTTTTTTAAATGTCTCAACCTAATAAATATCTGGTCTTAATTGTAATTATGTCATTAATTACACAAAACCTAACCTGTATACAGTGAGCAGTTTAATGTGTATCCATATTAAAAGGTCTCTTCTTTAGTCTATTTGAGCTGCTGCCTGGTTAATGCAGCCCAAGTAGGAGCGGGGAGACTTTAGCTCCGACAGCTGGCTGACGGCGATGAAAATTTTATTCATTCACGTACGCACACTGCATCACAACACAGATCTCAAGCAGCCTTCATACAGCAGCTACGTAATAATATTTACCAACACAAACTTTCACATTTCAGTGTCAACAATGGTCACGTTTAAGTGTGACAGCATCAAAATGACTGAACGACTGAAGTGTGGGTCTGACTGAGGCTGTCTGGTGGACTTAAAAAGGGGAAAAACAGAGGATGACTTACAGTTGGGAAACAATGCTGAGGAGCTGCCTCGGCCTCGCACTGTTTCAGGTGATCTGCCCAGTCAAAGTCCGGCCCCTGGTACCCTGTACATGATGAAGTAAGGACAGAAAGAGGGCCACAGATAAAAGGAAAGAGAGACAGGGATAAGAAAAGATTAGTGATCCAATCACTGCCATCCCTCTCTTTCTGACATCACTCATAACTGATGAAGTCAGTGGTTATATAAAGGGACAGGATTTGACAGCGCAGACCTGCTGGGGGGCTGAGAGGGAGCCCATTTTTGAGGCTCCACTGTGCTGGGAAGATCCCTGGACTGTCTCTGTGACACAGGAAGGACCTCGCAGCACCCTCCGACTCCTCAATGCCGCATAGGTCGTCCATCGTCACCAGGAAGTACTTCTCATTGAACACCTGAACGTGGAGAGGAGGTCATTTTGGGCCGTTCTTGGCTGTTAAGTTTTTGCCATCTGTTCGAGCCACACTTAAGTCGGTGTAAAGCTGATTGACTGACTTTCTAGACTTGGGGCGTGATCATGTTTTAGCTACATAATTCAGTAAGTAAAGATACACAATACAATAAACAAGTAAGGCCAACAAAAGGCAAACAGGAGAAGAAACACTGCATAAGAGATTTGATAGGAAAGTCTGTTACCTTGGTGACAGTGGCAGGCCTGATGGAAATAGGAGCAGCAGGGTCAACAGCCTCCAGTTTCATTCCTTCCTTGAAACAATGAGCAGCGATGGAAGGCTGATCCTGAGAGACACGGCAGCTCTTAGAAATGTTTCAGCACCCGCTTTTGAGGAGAATGTCACAACTCTTTGCTTAATGCATAATTATCTAATGTCGGACGGCAGATAAACAAAAGATATTTGGGTCAGGAACAAGGGTGTGGGTCTCATTTAAACACCGGAGACGGAGGCACATGTTAAGTGGAGGGTTTGAGGGTCATCCCAGGAAACTTCGAGCACCAATTTGTGCCTTTTCTGCATCAATTCATGGTGGACGTGCCTTTATTTATGTAAGACAAGGCAGCAGGTGACGATGCAGTAAAGCTCTCAAGTGTTTTGAATTACTTCCAAATATTTATTCTCCCGAAGATCAACTTTTCTCATTTAATATTCTCCCTGCTGAGTCGACACTCGTACGCAGGATTTACTCATCCTTCTTCTTTTGTGTCTTTTGTTTGGGGAGGTAAGCTCTTTAAATGTGCATGTGGCACCTATTCACATCAGTGATAAATCAGTTCATTTGAAACTAATTCATAAACCCCCTCGACTTAAATAGTACACACGTTTCAGCATTTTTGTATTTCAGTGTCTGTAGCTCTCCTCCAAGTGTGTATAGTGAGCATGTAGAGTTTTGTATCAATGCATTGTAATTATTAAAGTTTCATTTTGTGCTTGTGGAATTACCCTCCCAAAAAAATACAGCTTATTGAAGCATGTTGCAACATCTCTGATTCATCTCTATGACATTTACTGTGAGGTGGTACAATCCATGCAGTGTGACCATATGTTTTTGGTTTATGATAAAAAGATAAATAAATGAAAAGATACACCTTTACAAAGCCAATAGTGACACTAATATTAGTCCTACCGGTTGGGAATGGGAATATATTACAATATAAAAGGTGAGTTATAAAACTTGTCTGTAGCCACTTTTTAGAAATAATAATATATCTATATCTATATATCTGCTATATGTGATAGCTATATATCTATATCTCTCTATATATAGATATATCTCTCTATATATAGATATATCTATCTATCTATATATATATATTTATATTTATTAGGTGGTTGTCTGGCAACAGTGCTTACATTTTAATTTCTTGATCGACAACATTGCGAAGGACAATTCAGTGGCTGCTGGATATTAACAGGGACGTCTCCCTACTGTCCCTAACAAACTCTACCACCTTTCTTCAGTAAGGATAAATAAGAGCACGGCTGGCAGTACCTTACTGAACTCTGCAGTCAGAGCTTCGTCCTGAGGCAGGTCGCTGATCCTCTGTCTCACCTCCTCCCACTCTTGTTCTGTCCGCAGGCCCAACAGGTCTGAAACAAACGCAGACAAATCAGCTGCTGAAGCGCTAAACCTGACGACTAGAGTGTCATCTTATCGTTATCAAGGAGATATTACCTGAAAAGGTAAAATCTACATCTGATTTAATTCTACTCTACCCACCCTCTTATTCTAATAACTGAACCTATATGCTTTGAACACAAACTGTGTGTCAGCTTGTCCAGTTCTGGACTTTCAAAAAGGTCATCACAATCAATTAAACAAACAAACCAAAAAAAAAAAACACTATGTTGTCAGCATGTTATCACACAGCACGAGGTTCCAGACTTTCTCATAAACAAAGTGTGCAGAATTCATAAAGCCTCAGTTGTTATAAATGTAGATTATATATAAAATGCATGATATTTTCTCCAATTCTTTTACGAAACAATAAAATACAAGTTATTTTCAATTAAAGCCTGGCATTAAATATCCACAATGTTTCAGCTGTATTGGTGCACCAGATGGTGGATCAGCTGTGTCAGGACAGAGATGCAGCCTCCAGTGCCTTCTTGGTTGCACATTAACAAACTTAGTTCACTTGAAAAACATTAGGAGACAAACAAGGATTTCCAGTATTTCAACCCTGCATGGAAAAATCCATTTCAAGTTCTAGTGGGACGTCGTCACATTTTGGATATTGGTTTGTTGTACTTCATCACTATTCACCAAATGATTGGAAAATATATTTTAAAAATAATTTTAACATTTGATCTGTTGCAATGATTGTATATAATAGTACTTTAATAGGTAATTGTAGGATTAGACTATATAATAGGACATGCTTCCACTCTCTGATTGGCCGCTGAACTCTTCATACGCTTTTCCATCAATTGAGACCTCAAGATCTAGAAATAATTTCTACTTTCTTCCTTTTGTTTCTAAATATAAAATCTGACCCGTGTCAGTGCCACTGACCTGAGGGAGGCCTGAGGGTGCAGCCGTGCTCTTTGGCCCAGCCGGGTGG
The DNA here is from genome assembly GCF_042242105.1 of Pempheris klunzingeri. NCBI lineage: Eukaryota > Metazoa > Chordata > Actinopteri > Acropomatiformes > Pempheridae > Pempheris > Pempheris klunzingeri. The sequence continues at coordinate 4,314,018 of NC_092013.1, forward strand.
GTGGAGGCGTGGGTGTAGGTAAAAGAGCCAGAGGGTTGCGGGCGTGTCCGGGAGGCCCTCGGTGCCTACCAGGCGCAGCTTCAGCCTTCCTCCGACATTCTCCTCCACCTCAGCTGCCCAGGCCAGCCCCAGGTCAGCACTGTCCTGGAGCTCCACGTAGCAGCCTGCACACAGGAGCTCCACTGGGTCTCTTCCACGCTGAGGCTGCAGGGAGAGGCGGGGGTGAGTAAATGAGACGCTGATAGCACACACACACCAACACAAACACAAACACAAACGAACACACGCCTAGGCAAAGCAAGGAATTTGTACTGGAGAGAATGCACTGCATGACTAAGTGGCAGAACTGAAGCACAGTCACTGAAAGCTAACTAATGGCTCTAAAGAATTTCACAGGCAGTTCCTACAGTGAATTTGCTTTCAGCAGCACAGCCTTGGTCCTGTAAACAAAAGCTCAGAGGCTTGTTCTCTGTTGACTTGGGACTTCACACCAAGCGTGCATGCAGTACTTCATAATAGATGCTACATTTTATTTAGCGGAAGTTCGCATTTATTCCAAAGGACATTTTGAGCTCTTGCCCCGTCCTTTGGCCGACACAAGACGACCATAACAAACACAGCTTGGAGTTTTAAATCTACACTGTAAAGACAATAAAAACAACAGTAAACTAAAACACAACAGCTGCACATTTGTGTGTTTGCGTCAGGACTGCTGAGTCACTGTTGACGATTTTGATCACCTGAGGTTATGAACTGTCAACGTGTGCGTGCGTGTGTGTTTTTCTATTGTCAATTGCATTCAGCAAACTTGCCTCGCCACTTGAGCAGCACTACTGGATGTATTTGTACTTTATTATGACAACAGTTTTCCTTACTGCATTATGTGTTTTTTTAAAAAAGTTGTCAAATTAATCAGATCAGCACCGACGGAGGAGATTGTTCTTGGCAGGGACTTGAGCTAAAGCTAACACCCCGCCCTGAGAGGACAGCTGCTCCGCTCCCCTCCCTTACCAATTCCAGCAGGTTGGCAGGAGCGCCGCACTCCTCAGCCAGCACCTTCTCCAGCAGAGCCTCCCAGTCCTGGTGCTTCTCACGCACACCTGAGGTGGATCACACACATGCACGGTTTAGTTTACTAACCAGACAACCAGGTCTGGAAATAGGATCACACATACCAGCCCACTATTATTAATATTATTCATACGTTCGTCATTGTCATGTTATTCACTGTCACCATATTGTTCATTATTAGTCATGTTCCTATTATCAGTAATATAGTTCCTCCCATTACAGCGGAGTTTTTCCTGATGCTTGCTCATGAGGGGATTCTTGAGTTCTCAAATCGTTGGGTCTCTCAAATAAAGACTTTGGTCTAGACCTGCTCTTTATGGAAAGCGTCTTCAGATAACATTTGTTATGAATTAGCGCTATATAAATAAAGATTGACTGACACACGCATACACAGCTCTGGCCGGTCTCTCCTGGATACACAGCATCAGCCAAAAAATACAAATAACTACTGGAATTAACTCAAAGACAACAGATCGTTACATCCAACAGCCTTCATTTGTGGTATCCAGTTGTTTCATGTAGCTACCGCATTCTGAACAGGCAGAGCAAGTACTTCTGCTGCTCTGGTATTTTATTTCATAATATGTCTCTGTTTCAACAAGTTGACATATGTAGGCGTCAAGTGACTAAATTAATGTAAAATAAACTGAGGAAAAAAAACGTTGAAACAGTTTTTTAAATACTGTGAAGCTCCATTTTCCAGACAAAACTATTTCTCATGATTCTCTGACAGGCACAGCGAGCGTTTTTCCTGAGACAACTGTGACAGCAGCGTATCGGGAGAACAGAAATATTCATTACTTCTTGTTAGCGTACAAAAAAACCGGCTCTCCGCTGCAGCGCCTCTCCGTCCACAGCTCCTGTGTCCCTCACAGAATTAAATCCTAAAGGGGAGGCATTCAATTTGTCCGAAGTTACAAAAAAAAAGATGTATAAACTTAACATCCCGCAATTTAATGTCACAATAAAAATAACATGACTAATATTTGGCATGTTTCATGTGATCACGCAGCTCTGAAGGAAAGACAGACACCAAGTTTTCAAGCGTCCAAAGGTGGAGAAAGTCTTTCACTACACCTCTCACAGCTGAAATAAAACCACCATGACAACACCGCCCATGTCTCACCCTCGGGGGCCCTCATGGTCTTTCCATGCTGGCGGCTCCAGCCCAGCGGGTGGAGGTCTGCCGTCATGATGTCACACCAAAAGTCCGCCCGTCGGTCATCCTGGTATCCGTCATAGCGTAGCAGCAGCAGCTGGCCGCATGTGGTGATGATGTTGGCCACCCAGTAAGGACTGTCGGGCTCTGAGCGCACGCACACCTCCAGCTTCATGCCTGGAGTCAGCCCTGTCTGCAGGCCCTGGTCCACCTGGGGAGCACAGATTAAACCACATATTAATCTGTGTTCTGCACAAAATAATCTACTACCAAATATGCACAGAGAAGAGATTCTATACTATAATTGGCTTTTATACCAATTTAACCTACATGTCAGTTTGCAGCTGAGAACCGTGAGTTAAAGCTGTTATTTATAGAAGCTTTATTACAATTGGGGGGTGCCACAGTGGCTTCTGTGTTTCCGCTGTTGATTGCATTATGACTGGATGCTTCTGCCGCTGTTTCTTAGGGAACTGAGTTACACACTACTGGGGGGCTTTACTGGCCGACACATTTCATCAATATGAGTCGTGCTTTCAGATTTAATACCAACGAGCGGTTCCTTAAAGCTGAGAGGGGAATATACACAGATGTTTATTATTCAGTGAAGTGTGCTAGCTGTGAAGGTCGTCAGCACCCACATGTTTGAAGGCGTGATGGGGCACAGAGACGGCTCCAGTCTCCTCCAGGTAGTCATCCCAGTTAAAGTCACACACATCCTGGGCAGAGTCTCCATCTGGAACACACACACACACACACACTTCTCTTTACCAACCTGCTTTCCAGCATATTATTTTACTCATTTCATGCAGCTGTTCACAGAGTAGTTCTTACCAGACTCCAGTGACTCCTGACTCATGCTGGTGCCCCCCTGAAGGCCAAGACAAGGAGCTCTGGGGAGAAACAGAAGAGTAAATGAATGAGCATTGCTCCGAAACTCTGAGCTCCTTTCCTTCCAGTCAGTCAAGCTGCAGGACGCTCTGTTGTGATATGCCCGATCAAATCGCTCCCCGTAGATCTCAACATCATTCAATAATCCCTGAATCTGCTAATGTTTTCAACACCTATAAGATTAATGAGACAGGTGATACTGCTGGCTTGTAACAGCTCGCTCAGCAGTTCACAAGCCAAACTGTATCAGCAAAAAGTTACAGAAAGGGCTGGAAACTTTTTCTAGCCGACCACCATAACCACAGAAAAACCACCTAAGACACACGATATCCACCAGCCACCAGCGAAAGCTAACAAATATAATATAATCGACATATATAGTCGACATTCAACACATTAGATCAAAGGAGGAAGGCACTCTTCTGGGGAAAAGTTTAAAAGCCTTTATTCTCAGGGTTATTTCGAGGAGAAATTGTTCAAGAAAAAAAAAAAGTTCTTGTGCATGTTAAAACAGAGCTGAGTAACAGCCCACGCAGAGCAGCACACAGAGCATTCTTCAGGGTGTTTTTTATACAAACATTACCGGCAACCATGACACTAATTAGCAGGCAACTTTAGGTCAAGCTGCAAACTCAAGAAAGACAAAATTCAACAGCCTTAATTTACAAAACCCTGCTTCAAGACCAAAAGAAAATTAATTAGCATGTGTTTGATTTTTTTTTCCGGTCACTTTAAAAAAATCAAGGACTCCCTTATGCCTTGACAATAGATTTGTTCAAATAACAAATCCTTGGTTATGTTCCTACTATTCAAATTACATCCTGGTCTCAATCAATAAAAAAAAAAAACAAACAAGAAGTGGTGAATAAAATCCCAAATTACATGCTGCATATTTACCATTCATTGGGGTGGCACAGGCTACCACCTACATAACACACCAGATGGTGTGATCTCCACAAAATATATTAAATTATGCTAATCTCATCCAACTCTACCTCTACTTGTGAAACTCATCTTTTTTTTTTTAAAGAAAAGAAAAAGTAATCGTATACCTTTTTCACCACCCCGATGTGGAGATTTCAGGCAGCAGCCTCGACATGAATGTGGACACGCATCAAGCTTTGACACATCAAACTGACCCGCAGCATTGTGAAAAGCAGATGAAATAAGTTAAAACAACAAGAGAGAGGGCGAAGGGAGCGCTGGGCGTGACCACGGTGGACAGAGCGGTGTATGGGATGCGGAGGATAGCTGCTCTGTCACAGCAGCTCCATTCAGTCGGCCTGTCAGGCTCGTCTTTGTCACATCTGACGTCTCTATTAAAACCGAGGCCGCCATCACAAACTACCCCCTCCTGACGGCCGCGCCGCCACCGTGACCCCCGTGCTCCGCCGGGATCAGCACCACCTTTCACTCTCGACCCTGCCCCAGACTCCCTCTGTCTTTCTCCCCCTCCCTCCAACACACACACACACACACACACACACACAGCAGAGGGCCTTATTGTCCCTGGGGGTCACACTCCTAACACAAGAGTGGAAAAAAAAAAAGAGCAGCAGAGACAGGAGTGCAAATACAGACCTAAAGTTAAGATTCATGAATTCATGGTGAGATTTTAAGTTGATTTTGTTTCGCACTTCTGAAACGTCTGCCTACAAACTTCAGGGACCTTCTACGATCGATTCCACACCTTTTCTATGTCTGTGAATGCTTCTGATGCAATTCAGACAAGGTGAAACTGAATCGGTCATTCTCAAAAGAATAAAACACTTCTCCAAGGCGCTGTAATCAATATGCCTCTCAGAGGTGGTACACAGACACTATCGTTTGAAATTTCCAAAGACGAGCTCTCACTATTTGCTCTGACTTATCCGTCCGCCTGAGCCGTAGGTTTCTGCGGCACTTAACTTTGCAGAACAGCGCGGCCTCGGTTTGTTCGGGAAGACGGGAAGAAATGCAACTTCCCCTCTTTCATACACAGTAAATGGTCTGTCTGGACCGTAGCTAGCAGCAGTCCGCCTCAATCTCTCTGCACCAGCCGAGACTCTGACTGAACCTGAAAGAGAAAGGGCCAAATGTGCACACACCCACGCAAGCAAGCAAACACACACACGCTCAAACAGTCACGGAGAACTGTCTGAGATCCACACTGCGTCCTCTTTACAAGCACTTACTCAATCATATTCTCATCAGCACTTAAAACGAGTACTTCTAAACAGGCCCTCCTGAACCTGTGAGGTCCCCGGTTGGGAAATGCAGTCTGACAAAACCTGAACCGTTTCCCCCAAACACTATTTAATGTCACGTGCTGGTCACTGCAGGATGGCAGTAAGGCAGTAAGGCAGTAAGGCAGTAGGGCATGTATGTCCCCCTGTTAGTGTTCACACGCCTACATAAACAAAACCTATTTTCAAGAAGATCGCTTACTTGCTTTTCTTCTTCTTCTTATTATTATTATTAGCACTGGTTTTATATGATGTGTGCAATGAATGCGTCACTTCATTTCAACCAAAGTGCAAGAACATATTTTCCCACTTAGCTGCAGCGCCACTCATTTTTGGTGTTATGGTGCTAAATTTCGACGTATCAGTCTAAAAGCATTAAAAACTACATGTAAAAACCAGAAACATCTCTTCCCAGAGGCCGAGTCCATGTCTACTATGTACTTCCTATTAAAGAAATAGTTCCTATGAAACCCTGTTCTTGTTTAACACGGATGTCTAAAGAGAAATGCTGCTTTTGAATATTTCAAATGCAATATTCCAAAGCTGTGAGCACCAGAAGTCTCTCTGACTGATATCATGACTCATAAAGCACCATAAAACCAAAAGTGGGGATGTTTTTTGTGGTCATTTAGGTGACAGGCTGGTGGCTTCACACCCCCATGACAGTTGTGATACATCTGATTGTGCAGCTCAATGAAGGTTCCCATCAGCTTTCTATGATGACTTTCCATTTAAGCCATTTAAACAACTTTAAAAAAAAAAAACACACCCAACGACACCACATGGACAACAAAGGGTTGAAATGAAGACCAAGCATCAGGCTGGTCACCTATGAGCTCTGTCCAACTGGCCTCCAGTTATGTCAACTGGCTGCTGAAAGGAGAAGAAGAAGAAGGAGGAGGAGAAGAAGGAGAAGAAGAAGAAGAACCCCACCTTTGCTCCACACATGCACGCACAAACAACGAGCCACTTCCAGTCAGTGAAGCTGCTCGCTGCTGTTGCGTAGCGGCACGTCAGCCGGAGCTGCGCTGCCGCCAGCGGATCCCTCAAGTTGCACAATAGCGAAGTTAAGAGCCAGAAACCAAAAACGCATAAGTCACAACACAACGACGAGCACCGGAGCATCCTCCAGCTCGTCAGCTGGCACCAAAGCGACCAAACGAACACACACACACTTGAGTTTCGGGCTTTCGTTTGCTGGGAATGTGCACGGTAAAAACACACAAATCGGCTGAGGTCGTGCAACCTTCATTATGTAAGACTCCGACGTTTAGAAATATACGGAGTTATTCAAGGGCAGATCGCTGGAAATGTCCACGCAATCCTTGAACTGAAACTAGCTTAAAGGTTTGCACCGCTCGTACGGACAAACCGCAGCATTCAGAAACAGAGATGGGCCATTAACGCAGCGGCTTTGCAGCGAGAGAGAGAGAGAGAGAGAGAGAGAGAGGGGGAGAGAGAGAGAGGGAGAGAGACACTACAGCGCCGACGGTCCAACTTTCACACTGAGGGGAACCTGACACACGCCGAATGAGGGATTTGTTTAATTGCAGCCTGATGAATAAACACGCGCAGCGACCGTGTGGGCACCGAGCGGACACATGGTGAAAACCGCCCGTGTCCGAGTCAAGTTACTGAACGTCACAGCTTGAGCAATAAGAGCAGGCTGACGAGCAATAAGGGCGCTTACACTCGACCGAACCCGACTCATCTTTTTGAGAGACGGGAAAAAAGGCGAATGCGCCGCCGCGGTGCCAAACAGCGCGGGGAATCTGTACCAAACAACACGCAGCATGTGAATATTTAGTCGCAAAATTCGCCCCTTACCGCTAAGTAGTTTTTCCAAGTCGGTTTTTTAGATGCTGTTCCTCTCCGCCTGCTCGCTCGCAGCAATGTCAAGCCGCCGCCGGTGCGCAGCGACGGTCCCGGTTGGAGGTTTCACAATAAAATGCCTCCGCGAGCAGGAAGAGGCTGCAGCCGTCGTCTGAGCAACAACGAGGTCTTTTCTGTCGAGGGTTTAATCGCCGAGCTTCCGGTGTCGCTCCCGCAGCGTCCCGCCAGCTTGACGCACTTCTCGTTCACGACCTCATTCCAATATGGCACAAATGGCCACTGCGCATGTTCTGCCGCCTATATGCCTCTGAGCCCGGCTACATCACACTGACTTCCATCTTCACACACACACACACACACTCACTCACACACACACACAATAAAATATCACACAACCAGAATCAAAACCTAACAAAAGAAATCTGCAAAGAGAAACTGAATTTAAAAAAAAAAAAAAAAAAAAAAAAGCAGGGTGATTAAGATTTGCGTTATTTTATTTGATTTTTTATCACATGAAGGTTGAACATGAGCACATTTTATCCCCAGCGGAATCAACACTTAGTTAATGGCTGAGCTGGAACTAACTGCACATACAATCGACCCACTTTTTTCTTTTGCCACGAAGAAAAAAAGCAAAAAAAAAGCAAGTCGGTCTGAAATGAAGTAGCCTTCACGTTGTGTTATTGCAGATGACCTCGACTTGCTTGATTTCCATTCAGTATATTATTTGTCAAGTGAAATCGCAGAGCCACCGTGCGCGACTGAGGCTGCACTACTTTTTTTTTTTTCCATCAATCATATTAATGGCTGGATAAGATTGTGTCTGTCACTGCTGCTACGGCACTTCTGCTGCACAGGGATCTCAAATCGGGTTTTTTTTTTTTTTTTTTTTTGGAGGAGAGGGCGGGAGAAACTGGTGGAGATATGCTTTGACACTGAGTGTAACGCACAAAGTCCGTCTGTTCCGTATAATAAACGTGCTTTCTTTATTAAATAAGCGTATTTCTCGTTTTTGGGAGGCGTTTCAAGGAGCCTTCAAGCCTAATCTGTAGCCCGAAACAGATTTTTTTTTTTTTTTGCCGCTCACTCGGACCGCATACACAAGCTACTGCCTCAGTTAATCCGCCACAATGGACCAACCCTTCGGATCCCTATTATGACAAAAGAAAAAGAATATCCGCGGTTTGCATGCGCTGATGTGAACACAGTCCAATAAATGAGGGCTACAGAGAAGCGATCGGATCTTGCCTGAACAGTCAAACAATCGGAGAGCCATGAATAAATGAAAAAGGGGGGGCAGGCATTCACTCCCAAATTCATTCAGTCATTTTATTTAAGTGCAGAGGTGCTCACTGTGTGTGTGTGTGTGTGTGTGTGAGCTTTCAAACTGCAGACTATGCAAATAATAAGAGGAAATTAGATTTGATGAATAAACACATTGAGGAAAAAAAAAAATTGGAGATGTGTCGATTTTCTTATTTCGCCTCTTTAATCGCGCGTCTCAATCTGGCTCGTTTGATTTTAAAAGGTCGCCAACTTTAATGCTGCATAGGTCTGCGAGGCTGTTGCATAAAGACAAATCTCCCAAGAACTTGAGCAGGTTTTGTCGCTCAGTGCACGTCGCCGTGTTTCTGCCTCCCCACTAGTGTCCATATCCCGCGGCGGGCAGCGGATTACAGCCGGGGACAGAGGACGAGGACAGGTCGTAAAGCCGTGCGCACTGCAGGAATGTGTCCTCGCCTCTCGTCCACACGTTACACGGGGGAGGTGCAGCCACAGCACCTGACCGCTGGATGGCAGCACAGCCCCGCCAGGTCTTTTATCTAATCCCCTGTGGTGCTTGGATGTGTGGTACAAAGGCCTTTTTCTCAAGGTGGGGTGCTGCAGAAGATGTGCCATCAAATTACAGCAAACAATCACCGGAGACCAACAGAGACAAAATGGCAACACCATCACACAGCAGGAAGGCGGCGATTAACACTGGAATTTCTCCGGTATGTGAAGCTTTACAATAGGATTTTTTGTTTCAACACACCAGGCCTTGTGACATATAAGTCTAAAACACATACATGAAGCACTGTGACACCGTCTGGCACCGCTTTAGAGTTTACAATGTATTTATTTATAATCAGATGTAAAAGATGAGGAGAGTAAAAAAAAAAAACAGCTCACGGTGACACACATATGAAGTTTCCATACGCAGCACTATTATTTTCATGTTAAAATTCCTACATTCAAGTAATATAACACATATAAGACCCTATTGCTTACGGTGAAATGCCCCGCATCCTTCAACACACACACACACACACACAGGCACAGTACCATACCACTGCTGCAACTTCATCCAGTAAGACGACGACGACAGCCCAGAAAATTAATAATCTCTAAGGAAATGTTTAGCTTCAGTGTGATGTACAGCAAGAGCTTTGACACCAATGGCACACAAAAGACTAGACGACTGCCAGGTAGAAATCCTGGGCTAAATTAAAAAAAAAGAAGAAGAAGAAGACTTTGACAGTCTGTGGTGTGCTTAGAGATTCTCCAGGCTTTCAAGACAGCGATGGAGGAAACTGTTACTTCAATTCAGGGGGATTTAAAATGTCCCCCAACTTTATAGTACAATTCTTTGTATGAGGCCCATTGATGTCTGCCAGAGGGATCAACTGAGGATTCATTCGACAACAGATTATGTTACAGACTACAGTAGCACCATTAGCGTCTAACATAATACCGACACACACACACACACACACACTCGCAGACATGTATGCATGTGGTAACACACATGCACGCACAGGGGGGGGGGTGCAATGGGAGGCATACAGTAGGCAAAGCACACAGGCAGTGACAGTGAATGCAGCCTGTACCACTGAACTCTCCTGACCTGCATGCACGATGCTGCGTGTACACATCCGTACAGTATCACTACATAAGAGAGTCGTGCTTGTGCCCGTGAATTAAACTTTTCAGATACAGTACATTCGATGATTCGTATTGATCACAAGGGAGAGAAAAAAAAGAGAAGAAGTAAAAAAAAAGAGACAGAATACATTATTGACTGTCCTCCCCAGCATTAATTAGGATTGCACTGGTTTCTTAAGAATCTCCCTTAATTCCCTGGTGCTATATATTCTTTTATACAACTATACAGACTGACAGATGGATTATTGCTTTAGACGCCAGCAGACATCCGAGTTTCGTCTGAGCTCGTCCTCTGATAGAGGAGCTACACACATCACAGTCGAGCCCAAATCTTTTCATGTTCTTGTTGTCAATCCCGTTGAACTCAGACCATTGGAAGATAAGCAGAATAGGATAGGAGCCTATTTCGAGGTGCTGGGCTGGCCCTTTTTTTTTTTTTTTTGTTCATTTGCTTAACATGTTTTCCAGTTTGGGGTTAACAAAGGAAAAGCCAGCGAATGCTGCCTGGTCCATGGAGTCGATGAGGTTCTTGTCTGCGTGGGAGAGCCGCGGCTTCTCGCTCAGGAACTCACGGTCAAAGTTGCTGCAGTCGTTGGGGGATTTCTGTGGGCGGCAGGTCAGGGATTTCACTTAGATTTGTGTATTAAAGCATCCTTACATGCATGCTATCATATTTACACAAGTGGATTTCAGGCAGCGTGTAGTAAGAAAAATCATAAGCTCATACCACTTTGGGCTTAAAAGGAGGGTCCACTTCTCTCCTCTCCAGCGCTGGCCAGTTGATGGTCCTGAAGAAGGCGTGCACACGGATGTCTCCCACCACACCCAGCCTGCGACTGGGATCTCGCTCAAACAGCTGGAACAATGATGGAGGCAAAGAAGACAGCCATTTTCATTAAAGAAACAGCAGGAAACAACTCCCTGTAACAGCACAGTACAACGTAAACACTGTCTCTGCCGATGTGTCCTGATAGTTACCAGCTCCAGCAGGCTCTTGGCCTCCTTGGTGATCCACCGGGGGTAGTGAGGGGTGTCCGACCGGATGGACTCAAACAGCTCGTCCTCATCGTCGCCTTGGAAAGGTGACTGACCGATCAGCATCTCGTACACCAGCACACCGAAAGACCACCAGTCTACCGAGAAGGTGTACTTCTGTCCCAACAGGATCTGAGATGAGAAACAGTGTTAGTACAGAAAACAAAGACACACACTGTCATGTCGTGTCATGCCTCCTAATGACCCCTAGGGGGCACAGAGACTGTCTGACAAAGTGAGCAAGGGGCTTCACAATAAAAAGATAAACCAAAATAATAAACTAAAACTGAAGAATAAACATTTTTAAGGACTCTGATGGAAAAGCAGTGGCCTGTAATGTGACCTGGCTCGGCCTGGCTCTGACTCTAACCTCTGGAGCGATATAGTCTGGTGTCCCACAAAACGTGGTGGCTCGGACGTCTCCAAACACGCTCTCTTTGCACATGCCGAAGTCTGCTATCTTTATGTGTCCGTCCTTGTTCAGCATCACATTGTCCAGCTTCAGGTCTCTGGGAAAAGACACAGGACAAAATGTGCAACTGCTTCCTCCACACTATATTCAGCCATAGCAGTAGAGAGCTGCTGCTGGGTCTCACCTGTAGATGATTCCTTTCGAGTGGAGGAACTGCAGCCCCACTATTATCTCAGCACCGTAGAACCTGAATGTCGAAATGTGCAAAGCAACCATTAAGCACAGTTTCACTGCGTTTAAAAGCTGAAGTTACAGATCCTCCATTGTGGTAAGTGACAGTTGCTGTATTACTCACAGTTCTATATATAGTATCCAAGTGTACTCACGTGGCTCTGTTGAGGTCGAAGCGGCCTTTGTCTTGGATGTGGAACATCAAGTCGCCTCCATTTAGGTACTCCATTACAAAGAAGAGGTGCTCCTGTGCAAACAACATATCACTGTCAGCTCGCTGTCGCACACATATGAGACAGGAAGAGTGTGTGTGAGAGAGAATGGATTCAGATAAGTGTGGTTAATTCCATATCCATATAACATTCGTTTAAATGTTTCACTAGTAGAGATGTTGAATGTATGTGCGCTTACTTTCGACTGGAATGTGGAGTAGAGGTGTGTGAGGAAAGGGTTCTCCCAGGCGAGGGCCAGGACTCTCTTCTCGACCATGGTGCACTCCACATCATCATCCATAAGAACGACATCCTTCTTCAGGACCTTCACAGCGAAGTACTGCCCCTGTCCCTTCAGCTCTGCCAGCAGCACCTGAGGTGTCAGAGCCCCTTAGAGTGAGCGCTTCATCCATGTGATCACACTAGCTCCGAAGAGTACAATCAAGGTAAAATCAAAACGAGGTTATTTATATCTTCCTCCTCTTTGTGGTGCTCTTGCATGCAAGGTCTCAACGAAGCTCAGGGAGAACTGTGGATGTTTGATGCGCTGCCACCAGGCAGCACTGGGCCTGGGGATAAATGAACCTGCAATCCTCTGCTTTTTCTCATATAGGTCAACCTGCACTGGCTGTAGGTTTTTGTGAAATGCTGCCTGGAATCTATAGTGATGGATGAATATCTAAGCTCTTTCCTCATCTGAAAACCATCTCCCACTCCAGCATCGGCGAGAGAGAAGCCATTTATTGTAACAGGCAGAAGGGAGCTGTATTGATCTAGTGTGTCTAGTTTTAAAAAACAAAAAAAGAGGTTAACTACAGCTGAGATGGTTATTAATAATACAATAAAATAAAAAAAGACAAGAAAATATGCTTTAAGGAAGGACAGACTTTGAAGACAGATTACACTCAGACATGATAACAGGATAAGAATCTGAACCCTCTTGAAGCTGTGAGCCCTTCAGGGCCCTCTGATATTAGAATTAATCTTTCATCATTTTAAGCATCCTCACATATTTCCTCTTAGTATAGTCACTTCTATTGTTCTAAACTGCCCAAAACATTAAGATACAGACTGTTTTTACCCATTTTACTGCCATTTTCATGATTATATTTGGTAGGTAATGTTCAAATGTACAAAGCTGTGATTCAGATATGGACAATTTCAGGGTGATTTTTTTTTTCAGACGTCAGATTGGGACCTAAAATGACGCCTACCTTGCCAAAGCTGCCTTTTCCCAGCACCTTGTGGAAAACCAGGTGGTTGATGGTGAGGTGTACCCGGGGAGCTGCAGGTGCGGCTGGGGTTGGGCTCAAGCCTTCACTTGTCTTGCTATTGCCGTCTGCTTCAAAGACACATTTGCACACACAGAGTAAACACGTATGCAAACCTGAATGCAAACCTGCACGCAAATTCATAAAACTAAGCATTAAAGTTTAAGAACATAAATAAAATGAAATAGACTCATCGCAGGCAACATTACACCTGTTTTACCCTTAAAGATAAAACTTGATTTAAATCAAACTACTTTGTATTACGGTGTGCGCTGCAATGGACACATCTTACCACTAGGGTCTGCTGTTGCACTATGGATGTCTTGGTAGACTCCAATATCTCCTGCGTTAGAGTCATCAGGCTTCTTCATAGATTTCTAGGGATGAAAAAGTTTGCTGAAACCTCCTTGAGATTGTACACTGACAACACACGCACAGGCCACACAAAGTAAAATAAACATTGTTTGTTTCTGTGCAAACCTGAGACACTTGAGACAGAGCCTCTGCCAGTAGTTTCTGGTTGATTCCACACAGATTGGCCACTTTCTTCTGACAGTAACTATGTACATTCATGCCGCAGTCTGGTCAGAGGTGAGAAAATGGATTGGTGAAGAAGAAAGGGAATACAATGAAAGATGCATGGCAGAGTGTAGGAGAAAGACAGATTTAACATATAAAACAAAGAGAAAAGCCCCCACCACCACAGTGAACACATCAGACTCACCTTCACATTTCAGGCCTTGTCTGTAGAGACCCCACAGCAGACTGCCACAGTGGTCACAGAATGTGGGGCTCTTGTAGTTATAGTACTTGAAGCGATGCGGCATGTCGATCTTGAAGCGTTCTTTCTGGAACTACAAGCACAGAAATCCATTAAACCCACAGAAAGTCATTATTTGATCATTAAAATAGACACATGCTTTATGTATAGCTGCTTTTGAGTGGCAGATAAGAGTCGAAATGAAATTCCTCAGCCAATACTTGAGCACACGCGTGCAGTGATTTAAACATATTGATGCAGTTTGTAAACTGCGGTTGAGCCTACTGAAGAATGTAATGCTTGACTCATGGAAAACTGTTTGCATTATTTTGAATAAGGAAAAATATTGACCAGTTTAATGATTAACAGTGTATAAGCCAGCAGCAGAGAACACAAAGTCATCGCTGAAAAGCTGCTGGGAAAAGTAATAAAAGCCGGGACTGTAAAACAAAATGCAGCTCAGTGGCAACGTCAGATCTGAGGTGAGGTTTTGCATTGATGTTGGAGAAAGTTAACTTTGCTCACCACAGTGTCACGACTGTTGGCCGCTGTCCCGGTGCACCTGCCGATGATTTTTTCGATGCATTTCTTGTGTATTGCCGCATTGCATTCTGGTGGAAAAAAACCCCCAAAATGACCACATATTGTGTTAACTGTGAATTCAAAGGGGTAAAACTTGCATAAAAATGCAGAAAGCAGTTATTGAAACACTCACGTCTGCACTTGTAACCTTGCTTGTTCAGCCCCCTGTGTGGGAGGAAAGGAATGTAATTAGCATGAAGACATGAGGCAAAAAAATGTTCGCCATAACTAAGAAACATTTTGCTGCTGACATTAGAGCAATATATCCAGGACTGTTTTCATTACCAGGATTGTGGGCATCATATTTAAGTACTGATGGTAGAATGCAGATAATTAGCAGCATTAAACTTTACTGACTCCTTTGTCCAACAAGATACATCTGCAAACTATGTAGTATTGTGCAATTATAAGCAAAAAAGAAACAACAGTTGTTGGCACAGGAATGAATGTTAACAGCATTCCTGGAAGATATCTTTCACATCTTAAATCATGAGAGTAAAACTTGTACATATGCAAATCAGATGAACTCCAACATGTATTCAGATACAGTGATACAGCAGATGTCAGATTTCCTCCAGCCGGACTCTCAAAGGGATGGATAATACTGCCATTTGGGAGACATGGGAGGAGCTTGGCTCACAGGTTAGTGCTCCTGACATAGCTGGAACACAACATGACAGCCTTATGGGATTTCCCGAGACAGTGACTCACTCTCACAATAGCAGTCCTGCTGTTGTTTCTGCCATTACTAACCCCCCACAGGCTGCTCCATTTAGGGAACTAGAACCGCCACTAATTGGTCTTTTCAGAAACACCCTTGGGGGGGCTGGACTTCTCTGATTGGACAACGGATGTTTTTATATAATTTGGTACCCAGAAAACACACAATGGGTGACAGCACACGTGCTCTGGAATCATCAAAGCTGCGCCAGTGGCATCTTAATAAAAAACACAGCGCTGACTGTAATGATAAGTCGAGACAGACAAGCAAATTAGCTGCTTCTGTCATGCTCAGGCAAAGTAGCATTGGAAATTACTACCACAGTCTGTCCCTGGAGCTCAGCAGACACTGAAAACATACTGAAGGTTAAAGTGAAACACAATGAGCAGCTAGTAAGTGCAGAAACATAATAGTGGCATTATAGCGACAGCTGTAATATAACTGAGGCAGGACTTGGCTTCTCACCAGAGGAACTCTCTGCAGACAGAGCAGAAGGTGGGCTGGCCGAAGAAGGTGGCGGTAAACTCGTGGTTCTTGATGAAGTGAACTTTGGGCTGCTTGAAAGCTCCTCTCCTCCTGTTGAGGGTTGTGACTCCATCGTCGGGAGGAGAAACCTTCACTGATGGTGTACATGTCGCTGAGGGGAGAGATCATTTTACAAATTAAACTGCTGCATTTAACTACTACTGTTTATCACACAGCTTTAAATGTCCAAGTGAACTTTTTATAGATGTCAAAACACAAATAAAAATGATATAAGGGGTGCAGTGAGGGAGGAGCCTTTAGCCTTTAATGACCCAATTCTTTTTACAGTCTAGTTGATGATATTTATAGTTGTTAAATGAACAAACAGTGGGCATTAGCATTAATCAGTATTCAGCTATAACAGCCAATTGGCCGTTTAGTCAAAAAGTCCTATTAGCCAGAGAAGAGGTCCACAGCCGCTGCTGCTAAATGGAGGGTAAACACAGAAAAAAGACCAAAAAGGCTCAGAAAAGCAGCTTCGACTGACGCAACTCAACGGGGTGGGGGCAAAAGTCGCCCAAAGGAGAAAGCAAAAGACCAAAGAGGCGTGAGAGAGGTAAACAAAGAAGGCAGAAACTCTGGAAGAGATCAGGAGGGCGGGTGGGATGGGTGAGATGGGTGGGAGGGGAGATATAGAGGGACAATTTAAAAAAGGAGTAATGCCTAAAGAGACAACTGATAGACAGGGAAAAGAGAGATGAGGTGAGGGAGATAAACTAATTTCCTCTCTGCCACTCTCCTGACAGATGTTTGTGTTTGGACAGTGCTTCAGTGAGCCGAGCCGAGAAAGTGGGAGTGAGAGACACGGTGGGTGAGAGAGAGAGAGAGAGACAGGACAGAGATAGGAGGCAGACAGCATGGAGGGCTGTTCACACATGCCTAAAAATACCCCGGGCTGCTTTTCAGGAAACCTGTGGCGTGTGTAGGAGGGAGCTGATGGAGTAAATAGCTCTTTCATAACAGTAGACACACCCCCCTCTCATGACCCTCTGCTACCCCGAACCCCGACTGTGCTTCTCCCATCCGATCCCAGTGACTTAACATAGACTGGCCCAAGAAGTGCACACTTTCCACGCAGTATGCAGACAATTGGGACATGTACTTTGTCATAACATCGTGCCTTGAACTTTAACTGTAATGCTCATATGTCAGTCGCAGTCTGACGGCAGGAGATACACTTTTTTACACGATCGACTGCAGCAGGAGGTTTCCAGGTGATTTCTTTATTGTGTGTTGTAGTGATGCATAATTGTTTTATTTAATGATTCACTTTAGAGATTAGAGACGGTGTGTTCACTTACTGTCGTGTCAATGTGCACAAACAGTGTCACTGCAGTAAATATTGTGGGACGATTAAGCAGCAAAAACTAAAAGCTGTAGTTATAAACAAGAGGAAAACTCTGAGGGGAAACAGAGTTTTAGATCCTGAACTAAAATGTTTTAGACAACAAAGAGTTATCAGGAGGACGGCAGCTTTGCTCCCAACTATTTCAACCTGGACTCCATGTGTGTGTGTGTGTGTGTGTGTGTGTGTCCTTCTGGATGTGCAGAAGAACACAAAATATTAATTGACAGAAGATCCTGATCGCTCCTGCCGGCTTTTCCCGGAAATGTATATAATCAATCAAGTTAAACTGCTGTTGCTTGTGTGTAACTTCGCACAGCATCTAGAGGGAGACGCACTTCCTCAACACCCGCCCGCAACCCATCTGCTGTTAATCAGACTGTTAATTTTCATGACCAGATTAACTGCGGTGCAATCTGCATTTAAATTCTGTCTGCACGTCATTTCACTGTCAAAGTGCTGTCATCTGCATGTGCTGTTTATATGGAGAATCTTCTGTCGCGCAGAGGATTGTGGGTCAGCACAGACAAAACCACACTGCTGCATGCAACTGGATCTACCAAGGGGAGTGGGAGAGCGGCGGGGGAGGGAAAAAGAAAAAGAGGGACTGTTCCCCTCTGCTAAGAGAGGCAAATTATATTCTTTTGACCTAACACCAGTCCCTGGTGGTCTAGTGGCTAGGATTCGGCGCTCTCACCGCCGCGGCCCGGGTTCGATTCCCGGTCAGGGAACATGATTTTAAAGGTCACGTGAAAAAGTGATTTCATTCTCGTACCTCTTTGAGCAATGATATCCTACAAGAACGCACAATGTTCTTCCAAAAGGGGAATAGTTGTGGTTATTTCACATTTCCGCCTGTGCTGTTCTCACTTGTTGCTACAGTTTAGAAACTGGAACCAGGATCCTGATTGTGAGCTCGCAGCTGCATACAGCACCACCACAGCTAGTACCGCTCTCCTCCACTTCTACTTCTAAGTGAAATGAAACTAAAATTGGTTTTTAAAAGCAGCTAATGATAATAATATGATTTTGA
This sequence comes from Pempheris klunzingeri, assembly GCF_042242105.1. Lineage (NCBI taxonomy): Eukaryota > Metazoa > Chordata > Actinopteri > Acropomatiformes > Pempheridae > Pempheris > Pempheris klunzingeri. Next base: position 4,332,249 of record NC_092013.1, read on the forward strand.
ACTCAAGCTGCCAATCGTGGATCGTTTGTGCTGTTATTCAATATGTTCAAATGGCCTTATTAAAACAAAAACAGGCTCAACAGACTAATTAAGAGAGCCGGCTCGGTCTGTGGCTGCCCCCTGGACCCCATAGAGGTGGTGGGAGAGAGGAGGACCTTGTCCAAACTGTCCTCCATCTTGGACAACACCTCCCACCCTCTGCATCAGACTGTGGGGGCCTTAAGCAGCTCCTTCAGTCACAGACTGATACACCCCAGGTGTAAGAAGGAGCGCTTCCGCAGGTCCTTCATCCCGACTGCAGTCAGACTGTACAATGCTGCATTATAGTCTGCTGCACCAACCACCACCACCACCTGTGCACTTTACTATAACATAAACTGTACAATAATTCTCACCCCACTTCACTTCACCCTGTTGTTGTTTGTCTCTGTAATTACATTTTTTTTGTGTACATAGGTTTTTACCACTGTATATATTATATTATATTCTGCTATTTAATTTTTCTAATTCTTAACTGTGTGCTTTTATTTTTCTATCTGTCCCTTTGAGCTGCTGTAACAGCAAAGTTTCCCCACTGAGGGATCAATAAATAAATATCTATCTATCTATCTTATCATGTCAAACATTTCCCTTCATTCCTAAAGCGATAGACCATAAAAGCTGTAAAACGCACAATAAAAAAACACAATATCTTATCATGTAATACCAAACTAGGCCTAATATACTGTGTATGTTTAACTCTTGTCATAGTGAACACATTAGTACACCAAAACAACAGAAATAAGCACTTGTGTAACACTTCTTCAAACATGTACAATCTTTGTAGTGGTCAGTATTATTCAAAGTTCAACGAGCCCCGAGGCCAAACCTACACGACCTTGGAGGATTGTTACAGCGCGCCGGTTACATGACCACACCTACAGTCTGCTGACAGGCTCACTGTGAAATATGTCACCAGCATGCAGATTAACCCTTGACAGCTTGAGGTAGACAGTTCATTGCACAACAGTTGGCCCTGAGCAGGATGGCTCCACAGTCCTCTGAGAGAACGACAGTGGTGAACATGTTCTGCTGCGGTTGTGTACCAGATGAAGAATCCTTTCTGCCAGTAGATGGCATCCTACATCCCCACTGAAGGAAAGTGACTCTCAAGGGTAGTGGGAGAGCTGTGGGGGAGGGAGAAGGGAAAAGAAGGGGCAGGGAGTCTTACCGAACAGCTACGGCCAGCAGACTATCTTTAATGACCTACGGTATCACTCTCTGGTGGTCTAGTGGCTCCGATTCGGCGCTCTCACCACCGCGGCACGGATTCGATTCCCGGTTAAGGAACATTGTTTTGAAGGTCATGTTAAAAAGTATTTTCTTAATCATCTACAGACTGGAACAGTTCTGGTTATTTCACATTTCTGGCCGTGCTGTTCACACTAGTTGCTGCAGCGCTGGAGTAAGAAAACCGGATCAGGTTCCTGATTTAGCAACATTTTAGAAAGATGATATTTGTGTGGTTGCTTACTTAAGTTGCTAAGCCAAGTGAAGTCAAGTGAACAGATAATATCTAGTCATGTTTTTTTCCCCCTCAGACTTTAACATGTTGCTTATTTCCTTATATCTAATGTTATAGAAAAAAATATTAAAGATTTGAAACCAGATTTCCTTTAGGATGCAGCAGTTTTACCTGCATCACAGTCCTCCAAGAAGAACTGAACAGCCATGTGGACCTTCCCTGAAGGATGCAGGTCCACCCAGAACTCAGCACGGCTGTTGGTCTTGGACTTCTTGCAGCGCTCTGCCAGCACAGACACTCCCACTGTGGCCTTGGCCAACGGCTCCTCTGCGTTCTGCATGAGAACCACCTCTAGGACTCGCCCCTCATAGATGTGAGCGTCAAAAGTGGACTTCCAGGCTGGATACATGGTGGGTTTCCTCTGGATCAAGGTCTTTCCTCGCTCTGTAAAAGATGATTGGGATCATCACTGGGAAGAAAACGTTTGTCTTTTACTTTTCCTTCGTCAGGAAATTCACAGCTATTAAACAGCTACAGTACAAAGTGCCTGAAGATGGCGGAGAGTCGGTGTGCAGCAGTTAGTGGCTGTTTAGGCAGTTAAACTCGGGACATCTGGTCTCCCTACTCTCTCCACTCCCCTGACTAGATAAATAATGACTGCATAAATGTGTGTGCGCATCTGTACAGCACATACCTGTGTTGATAGACTCCTTCACCTTGACGGCACAGATGGGAGGGTCAGACAGAGGAGGCAGAGCGCCAACATCATAAGCATTGAAGGCGATACGCAGGAAGGGTGCCATGGCGACCGCTCACCGAAGCCTCCTGGAACGAAGACGTATAGACTCACAGTTAAAACACGGACTCACGCACAGACACACACACACACCCATTTTGTACTTGGATTGCTTAAGTTCTGCACTTAAAAGAAGAAGGAAGAGAGTCGGCGACTAACACTGTTGTCAGATGGGAGCTGCAGAGGAAGTGGAAGTTTCCAACTCAAGACACAACTTTGGAAACCACCCGTCAGTAACAAGGGAAGAAGAGACAGAGTGGTTATCCCAAACTGTGCACATGAGAGCGGGACGGGGGAACGAGAGAGAGAGAGAGAAAATAAAAAAGATCACATTTCCAAGACAAACAGAAAGTCCCAGTGTTGAGGAAAAAGACAGAGGTTAAAAGATAAGCGGTGAAGTCTCTTTGCTTCTTCACCGCCTCCGAATGGTTTCCAACATCCTCTCTACATAATCCTGGTTTTCTATTCTTTATTCCCAGCTGGCTCTACTTAGCTGACAGTGCTGTGTTTGTGCTGAGTAGAAGGCAGCATGCACACCACTGGCTGTATCTCTTTTGCTGAGCAGGGAATAAAAAAAAAAAAAACCCAAACCATTCCCATGTTTAGCATGTCAGAAACATAAGGTGGATGTTGAATGTGTATGATTGTAGATATTGTATGTCTGTGACAGCTGTGGGAATCCTGGGTGAGTAAGCTGTTGCGTGGGATCACTGACGCACCTCTCACACAGCTGTGGACTATCATGTTGATTATGGGCTGTATTTAAGCACCGTGTCACTTAATGATGGATGTGTCTCCTCGAAAAAGATCCTTCTGACAGAAAAGTGTTGGTGGGAACTTTTCCTGTGGACTGTATTGTGTTTGTGGCCATTCTTTAAAAAAACTTTTGGAGAGCAGAGAGAGTAATCCTACTAGCATCAAGCTGCTTGATAACTGCAGCATTAGATTTATTATGCGCCACGTTTCTACTTTCCAAGTGCAGGTTTAATCCTACATCGTCGTTTCAAAAGCGTAAAACTGAAACAGAAACCACAGCTTGCAAAAGAGTCCACCTTCTTGCTTCATTGAAGCTGAATTGCTCCACTCTTAGAGATTTGTACAGCACTAAGCAGCACTTCCACGTCTTCCTCTTTAAGGGCTTCTTATCAGGTTTGAACAAAAGACTTTCCAGAGTCATTTTTAATTTGCCTAGCTGGTCTGGTCCCTTTCATACATCTTAACTAAATAATTCTGAATTAAATATGGTGGAGTCACACACATGAATCACCTTAAATTATTTTTTGAATACAACAAAAACAGTTTTAAGCAACTCTTTGATGTGACAGGAGGCAACAATACTGCTTTATAGTACCTGCACATAGTTCTTAGAAGGGGATTTATCATAATCTGCATTTATCAAATATTATGATCCCAAAGTATCAAATAAGAGCAAACCGTGAGGTATCAGCAGCACAAACGCACGTCCTCTTCTAAACTTAGGGACCGCACAGCAAACTGACTGAACCTGTTTTGTTATCGAGGCTGTTTCAAACCAAAGAGTCACACATATGCTACGTCACAGACCAGCAGGACCCAGAGGCCATATTAGCCCACATCCTAATTCCCAGAGCAGCGATGAAATCCCACACAGTTCATCCACACAGCACTTTTTGTGAGCTTTTAAGTTCCTTAACTTGATCTCTTGTAGCTTAAATTTTTTTGCTCCATTAACATAAAAAAGTGGCTCGATAGTCATTTCAGGGCCACACCTCTGATTTGAAGCAACCGGCGTCTCATTTTCACTACATGATGTTGTTTAGCTGCTTAATGAAATGACATTTTCTGTGGATTTCTAAACATTTCTAAAGGCAAAATACACAAATGAGATTTATCCTTCTGCGAATATGAATACGTACATTGAACTCCTGGACAGGAATGTACTGTAGCCCTCCTGCTTCTGCTTAAACAATCAATTATTCATAAGGTGGCATGTTTTGTTTGTGCTCATATTCCTTTTCTCATTGCTGAATGTCATTATGGCCATGGGAATGGCATTATGAGGTCCTGAGTGACTGAACCGGTGCATGCTGTGATACATAAAGTATGCAGCTCAGGTAGACTGGATGCAATTTTGAGCTCCGTTTGGATCCAGATCAGATTTTAGTTTGCCCGCTGAGTGACACTCCAACTGCAGAATTTTAGAGAGGCAGCTTTAGGTTCATAACAATTCTCTTACTGCAGCTGAAAAGTTTTAGGGGAGGTGGAAACTGCATCCTTTATTCCAACTGTATAAATGTAGAGGTGCAGCTGAACATGATTCTTGATAAGCCGACTCACTCAGGGTCTGTAATGTCTACAGAGAAAGGCTTATGATCTGGAGGTTACTAGTATGATATCGCAGACAAGCAAGAAAAGTCTGTGCATGACTAACATTGATGTCTGAGTAGTCACCACTAAGGTGCAAGTTAGAAGTTACTCAGTTGATGTTTTCTTCATGAGAAAGTGAGCAACAGTCCAGCTCAATGTAAAGTTAACTAGCTCCCAAAATGGCATGTGAACTTTAAATCTTTGGGATTATCTGACAGGAACTGCTGGTTGCAGCTAGAAACACAACATGCATCCATATAACAAAACAGACAGTGTGATGTAAATGTTATATTCAATAAATCAGTGCATCACAGGGCTGACAGACAGACGGACAAACAGTTTTGTAATTCACTGACATTAGAGGAAACTGGTCCACGCTCCAGCCTTCAGTCAGGGCAGACGGTATTGTTCCGAAAATCACAACAAAAAAAAAAAAATCACTGCCCAGGTTCAAGTGGGGTCAAGATGGATGACATAAGAAACTTAACGATCCGTGCAGAGAAAGAGGATTGTAGTAACGGTCTTTAGTCGTGGACACCAGCAGAGGAAAACACACCAGCACCAAGGACAACCGTATATATTCACAAAAAGCATCCTGGCATGTAGATGTGTTGTATTGAGATAATGCTGAAGAGAAGCTGTGAATGACACATCTCTGTTATTGCTGCTGAACGCTATGACCCTGCAAGTCAGGCATCTAAAGACTCCCAAACAAGCGACTGTTTCTGAGTGAGGTCGGGAGGGTTGAGAAACTATTAGGGCTCCCATGATACTGCCCACGCATGCACATACACTGACAGACAGAAACAGACACAAGAACAGTATTAAACAAAGTTACAGACTTTGCCAGATGTGAAATTAACACTTTTTCCTCTTTTAACACTGTTTTTTTTTCAGTGTCCATGTTCGATTTTCTCTCCACTTCACACACACGCTGTTATGTACACATACACAGGCAATGGTACGTAGAAAAGAGAGCCTTGTTTCCCCAGAGAGAGTGGAAAAAATGAGCGCATGCAATTGGGGAAGGGGTGGGTACGGGAAAAAGAGCAAAAGAGAGGGAAAGAAAAAAAAGATAGACATCTCACTGGAAGGCAAGGCCAGTGGAGATGAGGAGAAATCAGACTCAATGATAGAACCAGATTCGCCTTCACTTGATCCAAGTCACAATGAGGTCCACTTCCAGCAGGATGGATAGCGTTCATGTGTGTGTATGTGGCCGCACGGAGCTATTTAGTTACTCTCAAGTAAGTCTTTAGCTTTTGTCCGAGACTGAAAGGACTGCCAAGTGCCAGTGAAGGTAAAACTGCCAGTGGTTTATGTGTTTGTACAAAACAAAAGAATTCATTACTTATACAGTAGCTGCAAGAAGGCAAAGTAGGTGGAAAACATGACAATACCAAGTAACTAGAACGTGCCAGTACATTGACTTTACATGACAATTCCCGTCACGTGCAACACCGGCTCAGACGAAGGTTAAGAAGTACTCATATTCCCAAAGTACCATACTGTGAGGACAGAATCAACATTTAATAATGACAACTATAAAAAATTATTTATGGAGCAGTTAATCTTGTGATGAACAGAAAGCAATTGCGATAAAAGAAATAGATTGATAAGGAAAAAAAACCTTCAGTTGTGATGCAGTGAAACCAGTTTTCTATCACATTGCATGAATGTAATAGAAAATAAAGATGTATGACTGTCTACAACAGATAGACTATCATCAAGGTCATGCTCAGCAGTGCACCACAAGCGGAGATGCTATTTAGTGGAGGAGGTGATCAAGCAGGTCTGGCAGGTTGGGGAGCTTCTGTGTGCGTTAACCTTTTACCGGCAGGTCTGAACAAAGACGGGTGCAATTACAAATAAGAGCAATGACAACAGTGTCTCCTGCGTGTTATCAACAAGAATCACTACATTAGTCTTTTGTGCTAATAATGACAGACTCTTCCAGGGAAATTCTTCTTCTTTCGTTCTTCATTGTGAATATTTGACAGAGAGTTAACTCTTGCTTAAACTGGGCCCCCCTTTTACTACGCAGCAAGGAAAATCTGTCAGCAACAAAAAGGAGCATGTACCGCAGGTGTTTAGATCCTTATTGAGAGATGGGTGTGGAACGTGGAGCTTTTCTTACACTATACTCTGTCTCATAGTCTCATGTTCAGGACGATCCAGCAGCAGACAACATCTTTAACATGTAGACAAGGCCACCATTAGTGGCATTTTATGGACAGACAGAGGAATGCTCCTGACTGAACACTGAAGTGAGTTACCTGACTTCAGTCCAGCTGAGTATGTGTTGCCAGACTCAAGGCAAAAAGCCCCTAAAACAAGCAGGAACAGAATATGGCTGCTTTTCTACATCCTACACAGGTCTGCTGTGTCTGCTGGTGACTATGAGCAGCAGACTTTGATGGCAAAAGAAACCAAATGTCACACATGTTTACGGTGACTTGACCTCATGCAAAGCAGTTCTTTTTCCTCCTGATCCACTAGAATCAGTTCATTAAAAACATTTGTTCACTGAATTGTTCATTGTTTCAGCTTCCAGAGCTGGAAGTGCTGCTCTTTGACAAACATGTCAAGCTC